>NC_068455.1:5805536-5928036 GCF_023373465.1 Oncorhynchus keta | reverse complement strand
GTCTGCAGCACTATGTTGAGGGAGAGAGACAACCTTCAATACCAATACTGTCTGGTCTGTCATCCCTCAGGTCTCCAACACCATGAGGGTATAGACATAGAATGACTAGAAGGGCTTGAGGACATAGACATAGAATGACTAGAAGGGCTTGAGGACATAGACATAGAATGAATAGAAGGGCTTGAGGACATCGACATAGAATGACTAGAAGGGCTTGAGGACATAGACATAGAATGACTAGAAGGGCTTGAGGACATAGACATAGAATGACTAGAAGGGCTTGAGGACATAGACATAGAATGACTAGAAGGGCTTGAGGACATAGACATAGAATGACTAGAAGGGCTTGAGGACATAGACATAGAATGACTAGAAGGGCTTGAGGGCATAGACATAGAATGACTAGAAGGGCATAGACATAGAATGACTAGAAGGGCTTGAGGGCATAGACATAGAATGACTAGAAGGCCTTGAGGACATAGACATAGAATGACCAGAAGGGCTTGAGGGCATAGACATAGAATGACTAGAAGGGCTTGAGACAGAATGACTAGAAGGGCGTGAAGACATAGAATGACTAGAAGGGCTTGATGACATAGACATAGAATGACTAGAAGGGCTTGAGGACATAGACATAGAATGACTAGAAGGGCTTGAGGACATAGACATAGAATGACTAGAAGGGCTTGAGGGCATAGACATAGAATGACTAGAAGGGCTTGAGGGCATAGACATAGAATGACTAGAAGGGCTTGAGGGCATAGACATAGAATGACTAGAAGGGCTTGAGGGCATAGACATAGAATGACTAGAAGGGCATTAGGGCATAGACATAGACTAGAAGGGCTTGAGACAGAATGACTAGAAGGGCTTGAGGGCATAGACATAGAATGACTAGAAGGGCGTGAAGACAGTGACTAGAAGGCCTTGAAGACATAGACATAGAATGACTAGAAGGGCTTGAGGGCATAGACATAGAATGACTAGAAGGGCTTGAGGGCATAGACATAGAATGACTAGAAGGGCATAGACATAGAATGACTAGAAGGGCATTAGGGCATAGACGTAGAATGACTAGAAGGGCATAGACATAGAATGACCAGAAGGGCATTAGGGCATAGACGTAGAATGACTAGAAGGGCATAGACATAGAATGACTAGAAGGGATAGGTATGTTAGTGTGTGCTCTGGACTTCCAGGATATCCTCTGGCGATAACCTCGAACAATATGGCCTATTCTCAATTGGATCGGCTCAGCTCCTGAGTCCTCTCTCGCCTTCCTTTTGAAAAAAGGTCATAGATAATTGAGGATAGGCGTCGAGGAAAGGGAACGTCATCCATTTGCCTACTAAATGAATTGATGCTCTCCTCGACCACTTATCGGTTTCCGGTCACGGAGGAGAGGAGGACCAAGGGCAGGACCGAGGAGAGGACAGAAGAGAGGAGGACCGAGGAGAGGACAGAAGAGAGGAGGACCGAGGAGAGGACCGAGGAGAGGACAGAAGAGAGGAGGACCGAGGAGAGGACAGAAGAGAGGAGGACCGAGGAGAGGAGGACAGAAGAGGACCGTAGACAGATTTTTTCCAAAACAAGAATAGGCCATTGACTAGACATTGGCCCTGAGGACATCCTACTAGAATCATGGATTCCAAGACAGACAGCTACAGATGATGATATCATTTGCCCCACTAACAATCCTTCCACTGTTAGGAGAATCTGAGCTTGCGTCCCAAACGGTTCCCTTCATTCCTTTTACAGTGCACTACTTTTAACCACTGTGTAGGGAATAGGGTGCCAGTTGGAACACGTTTCAGTCTGAGAGGGCGTGGCTTCTTTTGTCATCTGATCAGAAGACGTTAGTCCTTTTATGGTAATTCAGCTCACTCTTAGGTCACTGTGAACGAAGTCTTCTTTTGGGTAGAGACCTAGCATAACCCTGTGGAATTCCTCTTCCGTCAATTACACTGAAATTGCTAGCTGCTGTCAGTTGGTACTATAAATAGCGGCGTATTAAGAAATGTTATCTAACAAAATCGAGAAAGGATATTATATTAAAAAAATGACAGTGGGATGTACATTATATTTACAATAAAGTGACAGGAATGCAGACGGTTACCACAGCTGATTTCTGTTTTCATGGAATAATCACTGACACAGGATTGATGATCATAGACTGAAAAAGGATAAAACCTGGTGTTGAGTTTGGTCAAGTATATACAGTTGAAGTCGGAAGTTTACACACACTGAGGTTGGAGTCGTTTTTCAACCCCTCCACACATTTCTTGTTAATAACAAACTATAGTTTTGGCAAGTCGGTTAGGACATCTACTTTGTGCATGACACAAGGAATTTTTCCAACAATTGTTTACAGACAGATTATTTCACTTATAATTCACTGTGTCACAATCGCAGCGGGTCAGAAGTTTACACACACTAAGTTGACTGTGCCTTTTAAACAGCTTGGAAAATTCCAGAAAATGACTTTAGAAGCTTCTGATAGGCCAATTGACGTCATTTGAGTTAATTGGAGGTGAATCTGTGGATGTATTTTGAGGCCTACCTTCAAACAAAAATAGAACCGTTTGGCCATAATGACCATCGTTATGTTTGGAGGAAAAAGGGGAGGTTTGCAAGCTGACGAACACCATCCCAACCATGAAGCACGGGGGTTTCAGCATCAGGTTGTGGGGGTAAATTTGCTGCAGGAGGGACTGGTGCACGTCACAAAATAGATGGAATCATGAGGCAGTAAAATTATGTGGATATATCTCAAGACATCAGTTAAAGCTTGGTCGCAAATGGATCTTCCAAATGGACAATGACCCCAAGCATACTTCCAAAGTTGAGGCAAAATGGCTTAAGGACAACAAGGTCAAAGTATTGGAGTGGCCGTCACAAAGCCCTGACCTCAATCCTATAGAAAATCTGTGGGCAGAACTGAAAAAGCGCGTGCGAGCAAGGAGGCCAACAAACCTGACTCAGTTACACCAGCTCTGTCAGGAGGAATGGGCCAAAATTCACCCAACTTATTGTGGGAAGCTTGTGGAAGGCTACCCGAAACGTTTGACTCAATTTAAACGCAATGCTACCAAATACTAATTGAGTGTATGTAAACTTCTGACCCACTGGGAATGTGATGAAAGAAATAAAAGCTGAAAGAAATAATTCTCTCTACTATTATTCTAACATTTCACATTCGTAAAATAAAGTGGTGAACCTAACTGACCTAAAACAGGGAATTTTTACTAGGATTAAACGTCAGGAATTGTAAAAAAAAAAAAAAAGAGTTTAAATGTATTTGGCTATTGTGTATGTAAACTTCAACAGACTTCAACTGTTTGTTGAATGATGACATGATGACTCCTTGCTGTCCCCAGTCCACCTGGCCGTGCTGCTGCTCCAGTTTCAACTGTTCTGCCTTATTATTATTGGACCATGCTGGTCATTTATGAACATTTGAACATCTTGGCCATGTTCTGTTATAATCTCCACCCGGCACAGCCAGAAGAGGACTGGCCACCCCACATAGCCTGGTTCCTCTCTAGGTTTCTTCCTAGATTTTGGCCTTTCTAGGGAGTTTTTCCTAGCCACCGTGCTTCTACGCCTGCATTGCTTGCTGTGTGGGGTTTTAGGCTGGGTTTCTGTACAGCACTTTGAGATATCAGCTGATGTACGAAGGGCTTTATAAATACATTTGATTTGTGCATTCATTCCATATGTGAACACTGTGCATGATATGTCTCCACGAGACGCCCTCATAATCGCTACGGTAACACATTGAAACCAAAAGAAGTCGATTGTGATGGCGCGTCATGGAGACGTATCATGCGCGGTTTGAGCTTCTCAAGGGAGTCACGTTGCAGGCTAGCTCAGTGCTGCCCCCTCTAACTGCCTCAAGTTGAAGACCGATCAAGGTACTGTAGGCTGTACTGTAGTACTGTAGGCTGTACTGTAGGCTGTACTGTAGTACTGTAGGCTGTACTGTAGGCTGTACTGTAGTACTGTAGGCTGTACTGTAGTACTGTAGGCTGTACTGTAGTACTGTAGGCTGTACTGTAGGCTGTACTGTAGTACTGTAGGCTGTACTGTAGTACTGTAGGCTGTACTGTAGGCTGTACTGTAGGCTGTACTGCTGTACTGTAGGCTGTACTGTAGTACTGTAGGCTGTACTGTAGTACTGTAGGCTGTACTGTAGTACTGTAGGCTGTACTGTAGTACTGTAGGCTGTACTGTAGGCTGTACTGTAGTACTGTAGGCTGTACTGTAGTACTGTAGGCTGTACTGTAGTACTGTAGGCTGTACTGTAGGCTGTACTGTAGTACTGTAGGCTGTACTGTAGGTTGTACTGTAGTACTGTAGGCTGTACTGTAGTACTGTAGGCTGTACTGTAGTACTGTAGGCTGTACTGTAGGCTGTACTGTAGTACTGTAGGCTGTACTGTAGTACTGTAGGCTGTACTGTAGGCTGTACAGACTGTATTCTGTATTCTCCAGTCTGTGGTATGTGTTCTGTATTCTCCAGTCTGTATTCTGTATTCTCCAGTCTGTGGTCTGTGTTCTGTATTCTCCAGTCTGTGTTCTGTATTCTCCAGTCTGTGTTCTGTATTCTCCAGTCTGTATTCTGTATTCTCCAGTCTGTGTTCTGTATTCTCCAGTCTGTGTTCTGTATTCTCCAGTCTGTATTCTGTATTCTCCAGTCTGTGGTCTGTGTTCTGTATTCTCCAGTCTGTATTCTGTATTCTCCAGTCTGTGTTCTGTGTTCTGTATTCTCCAGTCTGTGTTCTGTATTCTCCAGTCTGTGTTCTGTATTCTACAGTCTGTGTTCTGTATTCTGTGATCTGTATTCTGTGTTCTGTATTCTCCAGTCTGTGGTCTGTGTTCTGTATTCTGTGATCTGTATTCTGTGTTCTGTATTCTCCAGTCTGTGTTCTGTATTCTCCAGTCTGTGTTCTGTATTCTCCAGTCTGTGTTCTGTATTCTCCAGTCTGTGGTCTGTGTTCTGTATTCTCCAGTCTGTGTTCTGTGTTCTGTATTCTCCAGTCTGTATTCTGTGTTCTGTATTCTCCAGTCTGTGTTCTGTATTCTCCAGTCTGTGGTCTGTGTTCTGTGTTCTGTATTCTCCAGTCTGTGTTCTGTGTTGTGTATTCTCCAGTCTGTGTTCTGTGTTCTGTATTCTCCAGTCTGTGTTCTGTATTCTCCAGTCTGTGGTCTGTGTTCTGTATTCTCCAGTGTGTATTCTCCAGTCTGTGTTCTGTATTCTCCAGTCTGTGGTCTGTGTTCTGTATTCTCCAGTCTGTGTTCTGTGTTCTGTATTCTCCAGTCTGTGTTCTGTATTCTCCAGTCTGTGGTCTGTGTTCTGTATTCTCCAGTCTATAGATTGGTGTGGTTTGCATTCTGTATTCTCCAGTCTGTGTTCTGTGTTCTGTATTCTCCAGTCTGTATTCTCCAGTCTGTGTTCTGTATTCTCCAGTCTGTGGTCTGTGTTCTGTATTCTCCAGTCTGTGTTCTGTATCCTCCAGTCTGTGGTCTGTGTTCTGTATTCTCCAGTCTATAGATTGGTGTGGTTTGCATTCTGTATTCTCCAGACTATAGATTGGTTTGGTCTGTGTTCTGTATTCTCCAGACTATAGATTGGTTTGGTCTGTGTTCTGTATTCTCCAGTCTGTGGTCTGTGTTCTGTATTCTCCAGTCTGTATTCTCCAGTCTGTGGTCTGTGTTCTGTATTCTCCAGTCTGTATTCTGTATTCTCCAGTCTGTGTTCTGTATTCTCCAGTCTGTGTTCTGTATTCTCCAGTCTGTATTCTGTATTCTCCAGTCTGTGGTCTGTGTTCTGTATTCTCCAGTCTGTGGTCTGTGTTCTGTATTCTCCAGTCTGTATTCTGTATTCTCCAGTCTGTGGTCTGTGTTCTGTATTCTCCAGTCTGTGTTCTGTATTCTCCAGTCTGTGGTCTGTGTTCTGTATTCTCCAGTCTGTGGTCTGTGTTCTGTATTCTCCAGTCTGTATTCTGTATTCTCCAGTCTGTGGTCTGTGTTCTGTATTCTCCAGTCTGTATTCTGTATTCTCCAGTCTGTGGTCTGTGTTCTGTATTCTCCAGTCTGTGGTCTGTGTTCTGTATTCTCCAGTCTGTGGTCTGTGTTCTGTATTCTCCAGTCTGTGGTCTGTGTTCTGTATTCTCCAGTCTGTGGTCTGTGTTCTGTATTCTCCAGTCTGTGTTCTGTATTCTCCAGTCTGTGTTCTGTATTCTCCAGTCTGTGTTCTGTATTCTCCAGTCTGTGTTCTGTATTCTCCAGTCTGTGTTCTGTATTCTCCAGTCTGTGTTCTGTATTCTCCAGTCTGTGTTCTGTATTCTGTATTCTCCAGTCTGTGTTCTGTGTTCTCCAGTCTGTGTTCTGTGTTCTGTGTTCTGTATTCTGTATTCTCCAGTCTGTGTTCTGTATTCTGTATTCTCCAGTCTGTGTTCTGTATTCTGTATTCTCCAGTCTGTGTTCTGTATTCTGTATTCTCCAGTCTGTGTTCTGTATTCTCCAGTCTGTGTTCTGTATTCTGTATTCTCCAGTCTGTGTTCTGTATTCTGTATTCTCCAGTCTGTGTTCTGTATTCTCCAGTCTGTGTTCTGTATTCTGTATTCTCCAGTCTGTGTTCTGTATTCTGTATTCTCCAGTCTGTGTTCTGTATTCTCCAGTCTGTGTTCTGTGTTCTGTATTCTCCAGTCTGTGTTCTGTGTTCTGTATTCTCCAGTCTGTTCAGGGTCACATTTCTTTCACTGCAGTGTTGAAGCTTCGTTGCCATGGTGACTTGGTACTGTGCGGTTCAGAAACATTACACAATCTCTGTTCAATTAGAGAAATGGAATGGTACACTAAAAGACAATGTACGTCGGTTATTGTTTCAATTTGCTATTTAATTCAAAGTATCCTTTGGGTGTCTTGAAAGGTGAGAGTAAAATGAGATTTTCATCATTGTAAATTGATTTTAAAAATCCTTATAAATGGAGAGAAAAAAAAATCTCAGAAAATGGCATCAGTGTAACCAGTGATTCTTTAATAGAAGAAGTAAACCAGAATGAAACGTGCTGCTGAGGGGTTTGGATGAGGACGAGAGAGAGACAAGAAACAATTATCATCCTTATTAACACTGAAACTATTTATTTTTTTAAATGCCGCCACTCAGCTGTTTGCATGGCAACAACAGATTAGCCAGCTGTTTGCATGGCAACAACAGATTAGCCAGCTGTTTGCATGGCAACAACAGATTAGCCAGCTGTTTGCATGGCAACAACAGATTAGCCAGCTGTTTGCATGGCAACAACAGATTAGCCAGCTGTTTGCATGGCAACAACAGATTAGCCAGCTGTTTGCATGGCAACAACAGATTAGCCAGCTGTTTGCATGGCAACAACAGATTAGCCAGCTGTTTGCATGGCAACAACAGATTAGCCAGCTGTTTGCATGGCAACAACAGATTAGCCAGCTGTTTGCATGGCAACAACAGATTAGCCAGCTGTTTGCATGGCAACAACAGATTAGCCAGCTGTTTGCATGGCAACAACAGATTAGCCAGCTGTTTGCATGGCAACAACAGATTAGCCAGCTGTTTGCATGGCAACAACAGATTAGCCAGCTGTTTGCATGGCAACAACAGATTAGCCAGCTGTTTGCATGGCAACAACAGATTAGCCAGCTGTTTGCATGGCAACAACAGATTAGCCAGCTGTTTGCTTGGCAACAACAGATTAGCCAGCTGTTTGCATGGCAACAACAGATTAGCCAGCTGTTTGCATGGCAACAACAGATTAGCCAGCTGTTTGCATGGCAACAACAGATTAGCCAGCTGTTTGCATGGCAACAACAGATTAGCCAGCTGTTTGCATGGCAACAACAGATTAGCCAGCTGTTTGCATGGCAACAACAGATTAGCCAGCTGTTTGCATGGCAACAACAGATTAGCCAGCTGTTTGCATGGCAACAACAGATTAGCCAGCTGTTTGCATGGCAACAACAGATTAGTCAGCTGTTTGCATGGCAACAACAGATTAGCCAGCTGTTTGCATGGCAACAACAGATTAGCCAGCTGTTTGCATGGCAACAACAGATTAGCCAGCTGTTTGCATGGCAACAACAGATAAGCCAGCTGTTTGCATGGCAACAACAGATAAGCCAGCTGTTTGCATGGCAACAACAGATAAGCCAGCTGTTTGCATGGCAACAACAGATTAGCCAGCTGTTTGCATGGCAACAACAGATTAGCCAGCTGTTTGCATGGCAACAACAGATTAGCCAGCTGTTTGCATGGCAACAACAGATTAGCCAGCTGTTTGCATGGCAACAACAGATTAGCCAGCTGTTTGCATGGCAACAACAGATTAGCCAGCTGTTTGCATGGCAACAACAGATTAGCCAGCTGTTTGCATGGCAACAACAGATTAGCCAGCTGTTTGCATGGCAACAACAGATTAGCCAGCTGTTTGCATGGCAACAACAGATTAGCCAGCTGTTTGCATGGCAACAACAGATTAGCCAGCTGTTTGCATGGCAACAACAGATTAGCCAGCTGTTTGCATGGCAACAACAGATTAGCCAGCTGTTTGCATGGCAACAACAGATTAGCCAGCTGTTTGCATGGCAACAACAGATTAGCCAGCTGTTTGCATGGCAACAACAGATTAGCCAGCTGTTTGCATGGCAACAACAGATAAGCCACAGAAATGCTGACACTTCACCAAGAATCTCACTGAAAACTCTAAATGACTCAAAGCTTTTAGTCCTGAACCTGTTTTCTTCAACAACAAAAAACTCAAACCGGACGTATTTTAATGTAAAAATGTTTTAAACAAAAATACAAGTTCTGCCTTAAGACTAAATGACTAACTAGTATAAGAGCGTCTGCTAAATGACGTAAATGTAAATGTAAATGTAGTAGTGCATTCACAATACCATTGTCAAGGTTATTACATATTTTTGGATGTTGTGATATTTAATGTCATCAGAAGTGATGACAATTTCTAGAAGTTCCAGAATGCATTGCTGCCCCAGTAATATTGGACCAATCATTATCCAGTATGTTCTGATTGACAGACAGAGGCCCAAGCCCTCACAGCCACTGTGTTCTGCTCTTAGCAGAATACACGTCCCAATGGCGCAAAAATGATAAATTGCGACACCCTTTTTAGTGTCACCAAACCAAGAAACTGGACTGTAAAACACACAAAAGAAATGCCAGGGTTGCATCCGAAATGACCCCCTTTCCTTTACATAGTATACTACTGTTGACCATTGGCTCCTGGTGAAAAGTGGTGTTACTCAGACCTCTCCTCTGGGACCCCCCAGTTGTTCCATGGGCCAGTGTTACTCAGACCCCCCAGTTGTTCCATGGGCCAGTGTTACTCAGACCCCCCAGTTATTCCATGGGCCAGTGTTACTGGGACCCCCCAGTTGTTCCATGGGCCAGTGTTACTCGGACCCCCCAGTTGTTCCATGGGCCAGTGTTACTCGAACCCCCCAGTTGTTCCATGGGCCAGTGTTACTCATACCCCCCAGTTGTTCCATGGGCCAGTGTTACTCAGACCCCCCCAGTTGTTCCATGGGCCAGTGGTACTCAGACCCCCCCAGTTGTTCCATGGGCCAGTGTTACTCAGACCCCCAGTTGTTCCATGGGCCAGTGTTACTCAGACCCCCAGTTGTTCCATGGGCCAGTGTTACTCAGACCCCCCAGTTGTTCAATGGGCCTGTGTTACTGGGACCCCCCAGTTGTTCAATGGGCCTGTGTTACTGGGACCCCCCAGTTGTTCCATGGGCCAGTGTTACTCAGAACCCCTCAGTTGTTCCATGGGCCAGTGTTACTCAGATCCCCCCAGTTGTTCCATGGGCCAGTGTTACTGGGACCCCCCCAGTTGTTCCATGGGCCAGTGTTACTCAGACCCCCCCAGTTGTTCCATGGGCCAGTGTTACTGGGACCCCCAGTTGTTCCATGGGCCAGTGTTACTGGGACCCCCCAGTTGTTCCATGGGCCAGTGTTACTGGGACCCCCAGTTGTTCCATGGGCCAGTGTTACTGGGACCCCCCAGTTGTTCCATGGGCCAGTGTTACTGGGACCCCCCAGTTGTTCCATGGGCCAGTGTTACTGGGACCCCCCAGTTGTTCCATGGGCCAGTGTTACTCAGACCCCCCAGTTGTTCCATGGGCCTGTGTTACTCAGACCCCCCAGTTGTTCCATGGGCCTGTGTTACTCAGACCCCCCAGTTGTTCCATGGGCCAGTGTTACTCAGATCCCCCCAGTTGTTCCATGGGCCAGTGTTACTCAGACCTCTCCTCTGGGACCCCCCAGTTGTTCCATGTATTTAATCTATACCAGAGCTAGCAGACCTGATTTAACTAGTCAACTAACCCTCAAGCCCTTGACTAGGTGAATCAGGTGAGGTAGTTCAGGGCTACAACGATGGTGTGCAACGTCCCAGAGGAGAGGAGAGGTTTGAGGGCCACGGGGAATAGGGTAACGTGGGACAACATCAGTCATTCACCAAATGATCACCTTCCCACGACAGGCGTCATCATCATCTCTTCAACTTCTTCTCTAACCCCTCCCCTGACCCTTGACCTCCGGACCCCAGGTGAGTCCGTTTTAGCGCCACCTGGGTCGGGGCCTGGCCTCTCTGAGAAGACAGCCCCGCCTCTTCCTCTTCCTGGTTCCTAGTGTCTGTTTGTTTCCCCGCCAAGGCCTCCCTCTCCCCCCTGGAATCTGGGGACGCAAACAGGTCTGGAGCCAGACGGTCTACTGGCACTTCAGTCCTCTCAGTCTGGTGGGGGCTGTGGTGATGTCTGGAGGAAGAGGAGACCCAGCTACTGTTGTCCATCCTCTCTAAAGCAGCCCCCGTCACCCCTCCCTCCCGGGACTCGGTCCTCTGCTGCAGGGTTTCCTGAGAGGTGATGAGAAGGTCGTCTTGGCTGTCCAGAGACACTGCAAGGCTGGAACCGGTAAGTCTGCCCGAATTGCTGGCACACCTCCCCGTTTTCGAGCTCCTTCTGTGGGGTCCGATCTGGACCGAGTCCCGGCCCTGCTGCAGCTCCGTGGAGGATGCGGAGGAGGATGAGGCCTCATCCATGGAGATCTTGGGGTAGGAGCAGGAGTCGACCCCCCCGGGGTACAGGGCCTGGGCGGACTCGGGGCGCCCTCCACTGGGCCTGCAGGGGAAGTGCATGCGGCGCCTCCGTGCGGCGTTGCGTTGCCTGGTGCTGACCCTGCGGCGCTCCTCGTCCTCAGAGCTGGTGGAGGAGGTGGTGGAGGAGCTGGAGGCCCCCCCAGCGGGGGAGGATGTGGGGCTGGAGAGGGTGGAGTTGTCTCGGGGGCTGGGGCGTGGCATGGGATCCAGCCAGAACCCAGAGGAATCAGAGTCCTCTCCCACCAGGTCCAATAAGAACGCAGACTGGTGATGTCGCTGACGACTCCTGGGCAGCAACGGCTCCGCCCCCAAGGCCTCGGGTGCAGCCAATGAGGATGAGGAGGAGCGGTCCGAGTCACCCATAGCAGCGGCGGGATGTACAGGTGAAGCAGCACCAACCAGGACCCCGGCGCCGTCTCCGACAGCCCGCGTGGAGCGTCGTCCCCTGGCGTGGAGCTGCAGGATGGCCCCCTCACTCAGGTCACTGTCTGAGTCCGAACTCCAGCCCTCAATCTCCCGACGAACCAGAGAGTCAAAGAAGGCCATCATACGAGGATCCTCCTGGATGGACTGAGATGACATGAGAAAGATGCAATCGTACTTCAATTCATCCCCCAAGAGAGTGTGTGTGTGTGTGTGTGTGTGTGTGTGTGTGTGTGTGTGTGTGTGTGTGTGTGTGTGTGTGTGTGTGTGTGTGTGTGTGTGTGTGTGTGTGTGTGTGTTACCTGTGAGACGTAGTCGTGCCTCAGGCCGCTGCCGCTGTTCAGCACCAGGCTGATATACTCCTCATGGCTGTACAGACTCCTGGACTTATTCTCCACACAACCATCCAGGTCGCCCAGACTCTCTGTCTGCTGGTAGGGGCTCCACGCCTGGGGGGGGGGAGAGGAGGAGAGACGAGAAGAGACGAGGCAGAGGTCAGGTTTAGAAAGCATGTATCAGCTTTCACACTTCTGGTACAGACCTAGAGCCGCTGCGGGAGAGGAGACCTAGAGCCGCTGCGGGAGAGGAGACCTAGAGCCGCTGCGGGAGAGGAGACCTAGAGCCGCTGCGGGAGAGGAGACCTAGAGCCGCTGCGGGAGAGGAGACCTAGAGCCGCTGCGGGAGAGGAGACCTAGAGCCGCTGCGGGAGAGGAGACCTAGAGCCGCTGCGGGAGAGGAGACCTAGAGCCGCTGCGGGAGAGGAGACTAGAGCCGCTGCGGGAGAGGAGACTAGAGCCGCTGCGGGAGAGGAGACCTAGAGCCGCTGCGGGAGAGGAGACCTAGAGCCGCTGCGGGAGAGGAGACCTAGAGCCGCTGCGGGAGAGGAGACCTAGAGCCGCTGCGGGAGAGGAGACCTAGAGCCGCTGCGGGAGAGGAGACTAGAGCCGCTGCGGGAGAGGAGACTAGAGCCGCTGCGGGAGAGGAGACCTAGAGCCGCTGCGGGAGAGGAGACCTAGAGCCGCTGCGGGAGAGGAGACCTAGAGCCGCTGCGGGAGAGGAGACTAGAGCCGCTGCGGGAGAGGAGACTAGAGCCGCTGCGGGAGAGGAGACCTAGAGCCGCTGCGGGAGAGGAGACCTAGAGCCGCTGCGGGAGAGGAGACCTAGAGCCGCTGCGGGAGAGGAGACCTAGAGCCGCTGCGGGAGAGGAGACCTAGAGCCGCTGCGGGAGAGGAGACCTAGAGCCGCTGCGGGAGAGGAGACTAGATGATGAACCGACATCTTCTTTCGACAAGCTTGTCAAAAGGGGACAGATGGCAAAGGAGACGAGTCGTCTGTCTTCACCTCAGGCCCTGTGATTCATGAGGGACAGTGAGTTATCATGACAGAAGACCTGAGAGTCATACAGGATGGGAAACCACCAAGTGAGGAATGAGTTAGTACCGTTACTCTTTCAGAGGGCTTAGGAGTCGAGGGGCTGAGATAATGTTTCTGATGGCACGGTGAGCACCCAGGCGGTTTCTCCTTTTCTTGCAAAGAACAATTACCTTCAAGATTCTGTGCATTTTTTTTTTAAGTACTCAAACAACCGAACTGATGAACTTTAAAATCACGACGATGTCATCAATTGATGTTCATGATGTGGATATGTCACTGATGATGTCATGAACCACTGATGAACCAAATCATTGTATCAAGTCATACGCCCACCCACGACCTGTGATTTGAATGATTATTAAAACTGTAAAATAAACTAATAAAAAATAATAACATCTACGACTTAACTACTGACCTTGATGACCTTCTCGACCCCGGACGAGCAGATCATATTGGTGCTGGGGTTGAACCGGACTTGGTTCACGATGGACCGGTGACCCTTCAGGACCATGGACGCTCCGTTGACCACACGCCCCGGGCCTCCTGGGAAGGGAGAGAGACGGACGCGTCATCTGTAACCGCGTTTCCATCCAAACATTTCACGAGGATGAATTACCCGACGTATAAAGAAAACGACTGAAACATGGAATGTTCGACAAGACAAATGTGTTAGTTCGACGTGGAGGGATCTGTTTGTGTCCGGTAAAACATATTATGCGCAAATATTGATATAATAAACGTCATATTGAAGTAAACTTTGAGTCATGCGACGATATGTTGTCCGGTTCTCCCGCTACGACTCGGGGCCTAGTGGTTAGAGAGTTGGTCCGGTCCTCCCGCTACGACTCGGGGCCTAGTGGTTAGAGAGTTGGTCCGGTCCTCCCGCTACGACTCGGGGCCTAGTGGTTAGAGAGTTGGTCCGGTCCTCCCGCTACGACTCGGGGCCTAGTGGTTAGAGAGTTGGTCCGGTCCTCCCGCTACGACTCGGGGCCTAGTGGATAGAGAGTTGGTCCCGTCCTCCCTCTACGACTCGGGTCCTAGTGGTTAGAGAGTTGGTCCGGTCCTCCCGCTACGACTCGGGGCCTAGTGGTTAGAGAGTTGGTCCGGTCCTCCCGCTACGACTCGTGGCCTAGTGGTTAGAGAGTTGGTCCGGTGCTCCCGCTACGACTCGTGGCCTAGTGGTTAGAGAGTTGGTCCGGTCCTCCCGCTACGACTCGGGGCCTAGTGGTTAGAGAGTTGGTCCGGTCCTCCCGCTACGACTCGGGGCCTAGTGGTTAGAGAGTTGGTCCGGTCCTCCCGCTACGACTCGTGGCCTAGTGGTTAGAGAGTTGGTCCGGTCCTCCCGCTACGACTCGGGGCCTAGTGGTTAGAGAGTGGGTTTGGTTGCTCTTGTCCATAGTAATCTCATCATGTAGGTAGACTA
This sequence comes from Oncorhynchus keta, assembly GCF_023373465.1. Classification (NCBI taxonomy): domain Eukaryota; kingdom Metazoa; phylum Chordata; class Actinopteri; order Salmoniformes; family Salmonidae; genus Oncorhynchus; species Oncorhynchus keta. Next base: position 5,913,661 of record NC_068455.1, on the reverse strand, counting down.
CCCACACTGTCTCTGTGAGCCGTCGGCCAGAGGACACATGTCTCCGTCGGCCAGAGGACACATGTCTCCGTCGGCCAGAGGACACATGTCTCCGTCGGCCAGAGGACACATGTCTCCGTCGGCCAGAGGACACATGTCTCCGTCGGCCAGAGGACACATGTCTCCGTCGGCCAGAGGACACATGTCTCCGTCGGCCAGAGGACACATGTCTCCGTCGGCCAGAGGACACATGTCTCCGTCGGCCAGAGGACACATTTCACTGTCTCCGTCGGCCAGAGGACACATTTCACTGTCTCCGTCGGCCAGAGGACACATTTCACTGTCTCCGTCGGCCAGAGGACACATTTCACTGTCTCCGTCGGCCAGAGGACACATTTCACTGTCTCCGTCGGCCAGAGGACACATTTCACTGTCTCCGTCGGCCAGAGGACACATTTCACTGTCTCCGTCGGCCAGAGGACACATTTCACTGTCTCCGTCGGCCAGAGGACACATTTCACTGTCTCCGTCGGCCAGAGGACACATTTCACTGTCTCCGTCGGCCAGAGGACACATTTCACTGTCTCCGTCGGCCAGAGGACACATTTCACTGTCTCCGTCGGCCAGAGGACACATTTCACTCTATAAAACGCAAAACCATCGGTTGAGTTTAAAATGTCATGGAAACCCATTTAACATGAGAATATAACAGGAAAAGTCATTTTAATGGGGACGAAGTTATCACGCAAAGCCTTTTATCACACAAAATAAAGTTTGTTTACTGTAAACCTCCCTGGTGGGGAAATTTGCATATTGTTTCATCTGTCACAAATTATACAGAAACGTAGCTATTTACACATATAAGATTGAAACACACACACACACACACACACACACACACACACACACACACACACACACACACCTGCTTCAGGATCCTTGGGGATTCTCCACATGTAAAGGTTGAAGTCATCTGATCCAGACAAGACGTACTGGAGGAAGACAACAGAGAGATTAACATAGAGGTATCTCCAAAATGCCACCCTATTCCCTATGTAGTGCACTTCTTTAGTCCAGAGCCCTGCTGACAAAAGTAGTGGACGACATAGGGAATAGGGTTGGATTTGGGACTCATTGTAAGACAACGTCCTCTATAAAACACATCATTATGTTGAACTATTACACAATGTTCTCCGTTTCTGTTGATACCAACAACAAAAGAAAAGAGAAGCTTTGTTATCAACAATTAATCCTCCAAACCAAAAAGCTTAAGAAGATAGTCAGGGAACATCTAAACTTTAAAACATTACGGCCAGTCCATTTGGAGTATTCATAAAAGAGCCTCCCGAGTAAGACGGCTGATCTAGGATCAGTTTAGGTTTGTATTTTAGATCATAATGAAAAAAAGATTACACAGACAAGATCTGATCCTAGATCAGCACTCTTCAACGCTTTATGAATCCGAGCCTACATCCTTAAAGGGGAAAATAATTGCCATTTTTACATTTTTTATTTATTTTTAACTTCCAAGGATCCAGTTGTAGAAACAGCAAAACAGGCAGCGCAGTTACAATACGGAGACAGAAGAATTTATGACAAATCTCTTCTCCGAGGGAAGATAGAATTTGAGATGAGGTGTACACTTCTCCAAAAAACACACTGAGCAGAAATATGTGTGGTGTCTGTTGCCAGGCAACGAGGAGCCGAGCCAATGAAGCCAGAAGAGAAGAATGATCCAGAATGATCCAAAGGCTGCACCTCAAATGGCAACCTATTCCAGATATAGTCCACTACTTTGGACCAGGGTAGTGAGCTATGGGAGGGAACAGGGTGCTATTTGTCTCACTCACTCACCGGGGTCATTATCTACTAACTAGTGACATCACCGGGGTCGTTATCTACTAACTAGTGACATCACCGGGGTCGTTATCTACTAACTAGTGACATCACCGGGGTCATTATCTACTAACTAGTGACATCACCGGGGTCATTATCTACTAACTAGTGACATCACCGGGGTCCTTATCTAGTTACTAGTGACATCACCGGGGTCATGATCTACTTACTAGTGACATCACCGGGGTCATGATCTACTTACTAGTGACATCACCGGGGTCATGATCTACTAACTAGTGACATCACCGGGGTCATGATCTACTAACTAGTGACATCACCGGGGTCATGATCTACTAACTAGTGACATCACCGGGGTCATGATCTACTAACTAGTGACACCACTGGGGTCATTAAGAGGCCCGTGGTGACACCACTAGGGTCATTAAGAGGCCCGCGGTGACACCTGGGAGGTGAACCCCAGGACACATGAATAGAATTGTAACCATAACCGGCACAAGCCTTTTGTCGTCTCTAAGCAACATCGTCACCTTGACAACAAGTAGTCAGGGGCCAGTCCGCACAGCAGAGAGAAAGCACTAGTGAATGTAGCTGCTGGCATTCTACATCACCTCCTCCCCCACAAGGCCTAACTTCTCCCTCGCGCTTCGTGTAACTCTGGTCTCACACGCCACTGTTAGATTCCAGCCGGCTGCAGCACGGTTCTGTTATTCTAGAAGGGTCTTCTTCTGTCAGCGAAGGTCTCCCCTGACAGCACCGCAGCCAATTGTGAACATAAACTAGACATGGTTTCAGAGTGATATCATGTCTCATATGAGGGGGAGGGGGGCTAGTGCCAAATTGCATCCTATTCCTTACATAGTGCCCTACTTTTGACCAGAGCCCAAGACACTATGTGAGGAATAGGGGACATGTATGTTAAGGTTCAGTTATGGTCACGGGAAGGACAGCCTCCCCCTAGTCCCCGCCTCCCCCTAGTCTCCGCCTCCCCCTAGTCTCCGCCTCCCCTAGTCCCCGCCTCCCCCTAGTCTCCGCCTCCCCCTAGTCTCCGCCTCCCCCTAGTCTCCGCCTCCCCCTAGTCTCCGCCTCCCCCTAGTCTCCGCCTCCCCCTAGTCTCCGCCTCAAACCGGGTTTGGGGAGGAGCTACGGGAAGAGTCTTGGCTAGAGATTACAGGGCTTCTGTGTTCATCACTAGAAGGAGACTGAAGAGCATCAATAAAACTTTCACCGTTGCCCTCTGGACGACCTCCCCAACTAGATAAAAGGGCTACGGACAAATGTAGTGCACGGCATAGGGAACAGGGTACCATTTGAGACGGATCCCTTGAGCCTACTGCAGAGTTCCTTCAGGAAAACCCAACTTTATAAATTGTCACTGTAGGGAAGCCTCTCTTGAACAGACTCTCTCTCCCTCTCTCTTCCCAGAATAGAAATATTTAAAAAAACACACACACAAGAAAAACTGGGACGTTGACTTTCTAGGTATGCCCGAAAACAGAACGGTCTGTAGTTTAGATAGTACGAGTGTTACCTAGCGACGCAAAGGTTGAAGGTCAAAGTCCCACATGGACCACATGCACACACTGTACTGGAAGTGTCTCTGCTAATTGGTAGATACCGTACCAGTCAAAAGTTGACACCTACTCATTACAGGGTTTTTCTTTATTAAAAAAAAAAAAAACTATTTTCTACATTGTAGAATAATAGTGAAGACATCAAAACTATGAAATAACACATATGGAATCATGTAGTAACCAACAAAGTGTTATCAAAATATATTATATTTGAGATTCGTCAAAGTAGACACCCTTTGCCTTGATGACAACTTTGCACAGTCTTGGCATTCTCTCAACCAGCTTCACCTGGAATGCTTTTCCAACAGTCTTGGCATTCTCTCAACCAATACGGTAGGGGTGGTTGGTATACAGAAGCTAGCCCTATTTGGTAAAAGACCAAGTCCATATTATGGCAAGAACAGCTCAAATAAGCAAAGAGAAACGACCGTCCATCATTGCTTTAAGACATGAAGGCCAGTTAATACGGAACATTTCAAGAACTTTGAAAGTTTCTTCAAGTGCAGTCCCAAAAAAATGATCAAGTGCTATGATGGAACTGGCTCTCATGAGGACCGCCACAGGAAAGGAAGACCCAGAGTTACCTCAAAAGAAACCACTACTAGAGGACACCAATAAGAAGAAGAGGGCACCCTATTCCCTGTATAGTGCACTACTCTAGACCCTATATAGTGCACTACTCTAGACCCTATATAGTGCACTACTCTAGACCCTATATAGTGCACTACTCTAGACCCTATATAGTGCACTACTCTAGACCCTATATAGTGCACTACTCTAGACCCTATATAGTGCACTACTCTAGACCCTATTCCCTATATAGTGCACTCCTTTATACCCTATATAGTGCACTACTCTAGACCCTATTCCCTATATAGTGCACTACTCTAGACCCTATTCCCTATATAGTGCACTCCTTTATACCCTATATAGTGCACTACTCTAGACCCTATTCCCTATATAGTGCACTACTCTAGACCCTATTCCCTATATAGTGCACTACTCTAGACCCTATATAGTGCACTACTCTAGACCCTATATAGTGCACTACTCTAGACCCTATATAGTGCACTACTCTAGACCCTATTCCCTATATAGTGCACTACTCTAGACCCTATTCCCTATATAGTGCACTACTCTAGACCCTATTCCCTATATAGTGCACTACTCTAGACCCTATTCCCTATATAGTGCACTACTCTAGACCCTATTCCCTATATAGTGCACTACTCTAGACCCTATTCCCTATATAGTGCACTACTCTAGACCCTATTCCCTATATAGTGCACTACTCTAGACCCTATTCCCTATATAGTGCACTACTCTAGACCCTATTCCCTATATAGTGCACTACTCTAGACCCTATTCCCTATATAGTGCACTACTCTAGACCCTATTCCCTATATAGTGCACTACTCTAGACCCTATATAGTGCACTACTCTAGACCCTATTCCCTATATAGTGCACTACTCTAGACCCTATTCCCTATATAGTGCACTACTCTAGACCCTATTCCCTATATAGTGCACTACTCTAGACCCTATTCCCTATATAGTGCACTACTCTAGACCCTATTCCCTATATAGTGCACTACTCTAGACCCTATTCCCTATATAGTGCACTACTCTAGACCCTATTCCCTATATAGTGCACTACTCTAGACCCTATTCCCTATATAGTGCACTACTCTAGACCCTATTCCCTATATAGTGCACTACTTTAGACCTTATTCCCTATATAGTGCACTACTTTAGACCCTTTTCCCTATATAGTGCACTCCTTTATACCCTATATAGTGCACTACTCTAGACCCTATATAGTGCACTACTTTAGACCCTTTTCCCTATATAGTGCACTCCTTTATACCCTATATAGTGCACTACTTTTGACCAGGGTCTACAGGGCTCTACAAGCTGCAGGGCACTATGTAGGGAACAGCGTGCCATTTGGGATGCCATCCATAGCCCCGAGGGCTCACCTGATCCTTGTCTCCAGCGAAGCAGCAGCTCTTCATGGTGCAGGAGTTGAAGTAGCCCTGGTTGTCGAACTGGAAGCTGGGTAGGCGAGAGTGTAGCTCGTAGAGGACCGGGGGTAGTCTGCGACGCAGGGCCAGGAGCTGGGTCCCTGCGCTGTTAAAACGCACCGACATGGCACTCTGCAGGGACATGCTACCGCCGTACCGCAGCAGAGAACTGAGAGAGACGGAGAGAGAGGTGGATCAGGAAGGAAGAGCAAGAGTCGTGTTCCTCTCTAGGTTTCTTCCTTCAAAAGGGAGTTTTTCCTGGCAACTGCTTTGCTGTTTGTTAAAGCACTGACAGCTGCTGATGTAAAAAGGGCCTTATAAAATAAAAGTGATTGACAGACAGTGTAGATAAAGAGGAGACAAATAAATGGAGGGTACTTGTCTGACTTCATTTAGAGGCAGTTTCAATCTTATATGGTCAGAATAGAAGCAATGTTAAGAAATTGGTGAATTAAATAATAGTATTTTTTTTTTTTAACAGTGCCCTCTGGTGGACAAATTGGGTAAAACAGATGCTGGATTACAGCCTGAGAGTTCTGAGTGTGCCGGTTAACAGAAGCTCTCACGTGCGAGGCTTGCGGATGTCCCACAGCCCCACCCCCTCCTTGGAGTTGGCTGTAGCCAGTAGTCGGGGCTCTGCCGGGTTGAACATCACACTGTGGAAGGCTGATGGGTAGTTGGCCAGACAGAAGGGCTCTGAAAACACACAGGGAAGGACATGGATTTTTAACTCAGATGACATTGTTATTGATCAGGTGTAGGCCTATCGCAATAGTATAATAATAATATATGCCATTTAGCAGACGCTTTTATCCAAAGCGACTTACAGTCATGTGTGCATACATTCTACGTATGGGTGGTCCCGGGAATCGAACCCACTACCCTGGCGTTACAAGCGCCATGCTCTACCAACTGTGCTATATAAACAATAATACACTGAAAAATACTTTACAAAAATATAAAAATGCAACTTGAACATTTTATATTTATGCAACCTTTATTTAAACTAGGCAAGTCAACGAGCATGTAAAGTGTTGGTTCCATGTTTAATGAGCTGAAATAAAAGATCTCAGAAATGTTAATAAGTACGCACAAAATGCTTATTTCTCTCAAATGTTGTGCACTAATTTGTTTACATCCCTGTTAGTGAGCATTTCTCCTTTGCTCAGAAAATCCATCCACCCTGACAGGTGTGGCATATCAAGAAGCTGATTAAACAGCATGATCATTACACAGGTGCACCTTGTGCTGGGGAGGGACAATAAAAGGCCATTCTAAAATGTGCAGTTTTGTCACACAACACAATGCCACAGTAATAAAGCCCTTTTGTGAGGAAAAACTCATTCTGATTGGCTGGGCCTTGCTCCCCAGTGGGTGGGCCAGTCTCCCATTTATTATGGATCCTCATTAGCTGCTGCCAAGGCACTTGCTCTTCTTCCTGGGGCCCAGCAGAATTAAGGCAGTTTATACAATTATAAAAATTACAATACATAAATAACAGAAATAACAGATTTCAGAACACATTAAGTGTGTGCCCTCAGGCCCATACTCTACTACCACATATCTACAACACAAAATATATGTGTAAGTGTGTGTGTATGTGTGTATAGTAATAATAATAATAATATATGCCTTTTAGCAGACGCTTTTATCCAAAGCGACTTACAGTCATGTGTGCATACATTCTACGTATGGGTGGTCCCGGGGATTGAACCCACTACCCTGGCGTTACAAGCGCCATGCTCTACCAACTGTGCTACAGAAGGACCACGTAGTGCGTATGTTATCGTGTGTGTGTGTATAGTGCGTATGTTATCGTGTGTGTGTATGTGTGTATAGTGCGTATGTTATCGTGTGTGTGTGTATGTGTGTATAGTGCGTATGTTATCGTGTGTGTGTATGTGTGTATAGTGCGTATGTTATCGTGTGTGTGTGTGTGTGTATAGTGCGTATGTTATCGTGTGTGTGTATGTGTGTATAGTGCGTATGTTATCGTGTGTGTGTATGTGTGTATAGTGCGTATGTTATCGTGTGTGTGTATGGGTGTATAGTGCGTATGTTATCGTGTGTGTGTGTATGTGTGTATAGTGCGTATGTTATCGTGTGTGTGTATGCACGTGTCTGTGCCTATGTTTGTCACAGTATTTTAAAAATCTGATTTGACTTCTTGCATCAGTTACCTGATGTGGAATAGAGTTCCATGTAGTCATGGCTCTATGTAGTACTGTGGAATAGAGTCATGGCTCTATGTAGTACTGTGGAATAGAGTTCCATGTAGTCATGGCTCTATGTAGTACTGTGGAATAGAGTCATGGCTCTATGTAGTACTGTGGAATAGAGTTCCATGTAGTCATGGCTCTATGTAGTACTGTGGAACAGAGTTCCATGTAGTCATGGCTCTATGTAGTACTGTGGAACAGAGTTCCATGTAGTCATGGCTCTATGTAGTACTGTGGAATAGAGTTCCATGTAGTCATGGCTCTATGTAGTACTGTGGAATAGAGTTCCATGTAGTCATGGCTCTATGTAGTACTGTGGAATAGAGTTCCATGTAGTCATGGCTCTATGTAGTACTGTGGAATAGAGTTCCATGTAGTCATGGCTCTATGTAGTACTGTGGAATAGAGTTCCATGTAGTCATGGCTCTATGTAGTACTGTGGAATAGAGTTCCATGTAGTCATGGCTCTATGTAGTACTGTGGAATAGAGTTCCATGTAGTCATGGCTCTATGTAGTACTGTGGAATAGAGTTCCATGTAGTCATGGCTCTATGTAGTACTGTGGAATAGAGTTCCATGTAGTCACGGCTCTATGTAGTACTGTGGAATAGAGTTCCATGTAGTCACGGCTCTATGTAGTACTGTGGAATAGAGTGCCATGTAGTCACGGCTCTATGTAGTACTGTGGAATAGAGTTCCATGTAGTCATGGCTCTATGTAGTACTGTGGAATAGAGTTCCATGTAGTCATGGCTCTATGTAGTACTGTGGAATAGAGTTCCATGTAGTCATGGCTCTATGTAGTACTGTGGAATAGAGTTCCATGTAGTCATGGCTCTATGTAGTACTGTGGAATAGAGTTCCATGTAGTCATGGCTTTATGTAGTACTGTGGAATAGAGTTCCATGTAGTCACGGCTCTATGTAGTACTGTGGAATAGAGTTCCATGTAGTCACGGCTCTATGTAGTACTGTGGAATAGAGTTCCATGTAGTCACGGCTCTATGTAGTACTGTGGAATAGAGTTCCATGTAGTCATGGCTCTATGTAGTACTGTGGAATAGAGTTCCATGTAGTCATGGCTCTATGTAGTACTGTGGAATAGAGTTCCATGTAGTCATGGCTCTATGTAGTACTGTGGAATAGAGTTCCATGTAGTCATGGCTCTATGTAGTACTGTGGAATAGAGTTCCATGTAGTCATGGCTCTATGTAGTACTGTGGAATAGAGTTCCATGTAGTCATGGCTCTATGTAGTACTGTGGAATAGAGGTCCATGTAGTCATGGCTCTATGTAGTACTGTGGAATAGAGGTCCATGTAGTCATGGCTCTATGTAGTACTGTGGAATAGAGTTCCATGTAGTCATGGCTCTATGTAGTACTGTGGAATAGAGTTCCATGTAGTCATGGCTCTATGTAGTACTGTGGAATAGAGTTCCATGTAGTCATGGCTCTATGTAGTACTGTGGAATAGAGTTCCATGTAGTCATGGCTCTATGTAGTACTGTGGAATAGAGTTCCATGTAGTCATGGCTCTATGTAGTAATGTGGAATAGAGTTCCATGTAGTCATGGCTCTAGGTAGTACTGTGGAATAGAGTTCCATGTAGTCATGGCTCTATGTAGTACTGTGGAATAGAGTTCCATGTAGTCATGGCTCTATGTAGTACTGTGGAATAGAGTTCCATGTAGTCATGGCTCTATGTAGTACTGTGGAATAGAGTTCCATGTAGTCATGGCTCTATGTAGTACTGTGGAATAGAGTTCCATGTAGTCATGGCTCTATGTAGTACTGTGGAATAGAGTTCCATGTAGTCATGGCTCTATGTAGTAATGTGTGCCTCCCAAAGTCTGTTCTGGACTTGGGGACTGTGAAGAGACCAGTGGTGTCATGTCTTGTGGAGTATAAATGGCTGTCTGAGGTGTATGCTAGTAGTTTAAACAGACAGCTTGGTACCTTCAGCTTGTCAACACTTCTTACAAAAACAAGTAGTGAGGAAGTCAATCTCTCTTCCACTGTGAGCCATGAGAGATTGACATCCATGTCATTAATGTTAGCTCCACATGTACTTTTTTAGGTCCAGCCGCGCTGCTCTGTTCTGAGACAACTGCAATGTTCCGTAGTCCCTCTTTGTAGCACCACACGACTGAACAGTAGTACAGGTGTGACAAAACTAGGACCTGTAGGACCTGCCTTGTTGATAGTGTTGTTCAGAAGGTAGAAACTAGGGCCTGTAGGACCTGCCTTGTTGATAGTGTTGTTAAGAAGGTAGAAACTAGGGCCTGTAGGACCTGCCTTGTTGATAGTGCTGTTAAGAAGGTAGAAACTAGGGCCTGTAGGACCTGCCTTGTTGATAGTGTTGTTCAGAAGGTAGAATCTAGGGCCTGTAGGACCTGCCTTGTTGATAGTGTTTTTAAGAAGGTAGAAACTAGGGCCTGTAGGACCTGCCTTGATGATAGTGTTGTTAAGAAGGTAGAAACTAGGGCCTGTAGGACCTGCCTTGTTGATAGTGTTGTTAAGAAGGTAGAAACTAGGGCCTGTAGGACCTGCCTTGTTGATAGTGTTGTTAGGAAGGTAGAAACGAGGGCCTGTAGGACCTGCCTTGTTGATAGTGTTGTTAAGGTAGAAACTAGGGCAGGTAGGACCTGCCTTGTTGATAGTGCTGTTAAGAAGGTAGAAACTAGGGCCTGTAGGACCTGCCTTGTTGATAGTGCTGTTAAGAAGGTAGAAACTAGGGCCTGCCTTGTTGATAGTGTTGTTAAGAAGGTAGAAACTAGGGCCTGTAGGACCTGCCTTGTTGATAGTGCTGTTAAGAAGGTAGAAACTAGGGCCTGTAGGACCTGCCTTGTTGATAGTGTTGTTAAGAAGGTAGAAACTAGGGCCTGTAGGACCTGCCTTGTTGATAGTGTTGTTAAGAAGGTAGAAACTAGGGCCTGTAGGACCTGCCTTGTTGATAGTGCTGTTAAGAAGGTAGAAACTAGGGCCTGTAGGACCTGCCTTGTTGATAGTGTTGTTAAGAAGGTAGAGACTAGGGCCTGTAGGACCTGCCTTGTTGATAGTGCTGTTCAGAAGGTAGAAACTAGGGCCTGTAGGACCTGCCTTGTTGATAGTGTTGTTAAGAAGGTAGAAACTAGGGCCTGCCTTGTTGATAGTGTTGTTAAGAAGGTAGAAACTAGGGCCTGTAGGACCTGCCTTGTTGATAGTGCTGTTAAGAAGGTAGAAACTAGGGCCTGTAGGACCTGCCTTGTTGATAGTGTTGTTAAGGTAGAAACTAGGGCCTGTAGGACCTGCCTTGTTGATAGTGCTGTTAAGAAGGTAGAAACTAGGGCCTGTAGGACCTGCCTTGTTGATAGTGTTGTTAAGAAGGTAGAAACTAGGGCCTGTAGGACCTGCCTTGTTGATAGTGTTGTTAAGAAGGTAGAAACTAGGGCCTGTAGGACCTGCCTTGTTGATAGTGTTGTTAAGGTAGAAACTAGGGCCTGTAGGACCTGCCTTGTTGATAGTGCTGTTAAGAAGGTAGAAACTAGGGCCTGTAGGACCTGCCTTGTTGATAGTGCTGTTAAGAAGGTAGAAACTAGGGCCTGTAGGACCTGCCTTGTTGATAGTGTTGTTAAGAAGGTAGAAACTAGGGCCTGTAGGACCTGCCTTGTTGATAGTGTTGTTAAGAAGGTAGAAACTAGGGCCTGTAGGACCTGCCTTGTTGATAGTGTTGTTAAGAAGGTAGAAACTAGGGCCTGTAGGACCTGCCTTGTTGATAGTGCTGTTAAGAAGGTAGAAACTAGGGCAGGTAGGACCTGCCTTGTTGATAGTGTTGTTAAGAAGGTAGAAACTAGGGCCTGTAGGACCTGCCTTGTTGATAGTATTGTTAAGAAGGTAGAAACTAGGGCAGGTAGGACCTGCCTTGTTGATAGTGTTGTTAAGAAGGTAGAAACTAGGGCCTGTAGGACCTGCCTTGTTGATAGTGTTGTTAAGAAGGTAGAAACTAGGGCCTGTAGGACCTGTCTTGTTGATAGTGTTGTTAAGAAGGTAGAGCAGCGCTTTATTATGGACAGACTTCTCCCCATCTTAGCTACTGTTGTATCAATATGTTTTGACCATGGCAGTTCAGGGTTACAGTCCAGGGTTACTCCAAGCAGTTTAGTCACCTCAACTTGCTCAATTTCCATGTTACTCATTACGAGATGTAGTTGAGGTTTAGGTTTTAGTGAACGATTTGTCCTAAATAAAAATGTTTTTAGCTTTGGAAATATTTAGGACTAACTTATTCCTTGCTACCCATTCCGAAACTAACTGCAGTTCTTTGCTAAGTTTTGCAGTCATTTCAGTTGCTGTAGTAGCTGGCGTGTATAGTGGTGAGTGGGTGGGCCTATGCCCTCCCAGGCCCCACCCATGGCTGAGCCCCTGCCCAGTCGTGAAATCCGTAGATTAGGGTCTAATTAATTTATTAAAAATTGACAGATTTGGTTGAAATTCATTGTTAAGTGTATTATTACCTCCGTGTGGCGGCTGCCGTGTGTCCCAGATGAGGACCCGTCCGTCGTCCGAGGAGCTGGCGAACACGTTGTCGTTAACGGGGCTGACGGACAGGCCGTACACCGCATCGTCGTGAAGGAACACGTTCAGAGTCTCGCCTCTGGAGGAGAAACAGAATACAGCGACTTCATGTACAACAGCAAAGTCAATCGTTCCCTGATAGGTCAACAGTGAATTCGGGAAAGTATTCAGACCCCTTCAACTATTCCACTTTGTTACGTTACAGCCTTATTCTAAAATGTGTTAAATCTTCTTTTTTTTTGTTGCCCCGATCTACACACAATACCCCCAAAATTTCAAATGTGATGTCAGTTTTTTTAAATATACATTTGCAAACATTGTCCCAAAGCCCACATTAATTACAACTAACCTACCACTTAGAATGAAGCCACGTGTCTATACTGACCTACCACTTAGAATGAAGCCACGTGTCTATACTGACCTACCACTTAGAATGAAGCCACGTGTCTATACTGACCTACCACTTAGAATCAAGCCACGTGTCTATACTGACCTACCACTTAGAATGAAGCCACGTGTCTATACTGACCTACCACTTAGAACAAAGCCACGTGTTAATACTGACCTACAACTAACCTACCACTTAGAATGAAGCCACGTGTCCATACTGACCTACCACTTAGAATGAAGCCATGTGTTTATACTGACCTACCACTAACCTACCACTTAGAATGAAGCCACGTGTCTATACTGACCTAGTACTTAGAATGAAGCCACATGCTACTACTGACCTACCACTTACGTGTCTATACTGACCTACCACTTAGAATGAAGCCACGTGTCTATACTGACCTACCACTAACCTACCACTTAGAATAAAGCCACGTGTCTATACTGACCTACCACTTAGAATGAAGCCACGTGTCTATACTGACCTACCACTTAGAATAAAGCCACGTGTCTATACTGACCTACCACTTAGAATGAAGCCACATGCTACTACTGACCTACCACTTAGAATGAAGCCACGTGTCTATACTGACCTACCACTTAGAATGAAGCCACGTGTCTATACTGACCTACCACTTAGAATGAAGCCACATGCTACTACTGACCTACCACTTAGAATGAAGCCACATGCTACTACTGACCTACCACTTAGAATGAAGCCACGTGTCAATACTGACCTACCACTTAGAATAAAGCCACGTGTCAATACTGACCTACCACTTAGAATAAAGCCACGTGTCTATACTGACCTACCACTTAGAATGAAGCAACATGCTACTACTGACCTACCACTTAGAATGAAGCCATGTGTCAATACTGACCTACCACTTAGAATGAAGCCACGTGTCTATACTGACCTACCACTTAGAATAAAGCCACGTGTCTATACTGACCTACCACTTAGAATGAAGCCACGTGTTAATACTGACCTACCACTTAGAATTTTTGGTTACTACATGATACCGTATGTGTTATTTCCTAGTTTTGATGTCTTTACTATCATTCAACAATGTAGAAAATGTAGAAAATAGTAAAAAAAATGAAGAAAAACACTTGAATGTGTAGGTGTGTCCAAACTTCTGACTGGTACCGAATATGTTGTTGTTGCTAGGCGTTATGGTCTAGACCATAATTCCTGTAACTACACATGTGAAGCTGCAAGATAAATCATATTTAAATGTATATCAAACTATTTAAAAAATAAAATTGATCACTTGATTTATAGAAAAGACCCACATGCTTTCTAAGTAGCTGGATTGGGAACCAATGAGGAGAGGAGTTGTAATTTAAATAAAAACATATATTTGTGACTAAAAACATAAAACATGCATTTGAGTATTTCAGACAAAGTAAACACTTTGAAGGAGCTCGAGGCAGATACATACAAGGAGATGGGGTGGAACGAGAGGCAGGTACATACAAGGAGATGGGGTGGAACGAGAGGCAGGTACAAGGAGATGGGGTGGAACGAGATGCAGGTACAAGGAGATGGGGTGGAACGAGAGGCAGGTACATACAAGGAGATGGGGTGGAACGAGATGCAGATACATACAAGGAGATGGGGTGGAACGAGAGGCAGGTACAAGGAGATGGGGTGGAACGAGAGGCAGGTACATACAAGGAGATGGGGTGGAACGAGAGGCAGGTACAAGGAGATGGGGTGGAACGAGAGGCAGGTACAAGGAGATGGGGTGGAACGAGAGGCAGGTACAAGGAGATGGGGTGGAACGAGAGGCAGGTACAAGGAGATGGGGTGGAACGAGAGGCAGGTACAAGGAGATGGGGTGGAACGAGAGGCAGGTACAAGGAGATGGGGTGGAACGAGAGGCAGGTACAAGGAGATGGGGTGGAACGAGAGGCAGGTACAAGGAGATGGGGTGGAACGAGAGGCAGGTACAAGGAGATGGGGTGGAACGAGAGGCAGGTACAAGGAGATGGGGTGGAACGAGAGGCAGGTACATACAAGGAGATGGGGTGGAACGAGAGGCAGGTACAAGGAGATGGGGTGGAACGAGAGGCAGGTACAAGGAGATGGGGTGGAACGAGAGGCAGGTACAAGGAGATGGGGTGGAACGAGAGGCAGGTACAAGGAGATGGGGTGGAACGAGATGCAGGTACAAGGAGATGGGGTGGAACGAGAGGCAGGTACAAGGAGATGGGGTGGAACGAGAGGCAGGTACAAGGAGATGGGGTGGAACGAGAGGCAGGTACAAGGAGATGGGGTGGAACGAGAGGCAGGTACATACAAGGAGATGGGGTGGAACGAGATGCAGGTACAAGGAGATGGGGTGGAACGAGATGCAGGTACAAGGAGATGGGGTGGAACGAGAGGCAGGTACATACAAGGAGATGGGGTGGAACGAGAGGCAGGTACAAGGAGATGGGGTGGAACGAGATGCAGGTACATACAAGGAGATGGGGTGGAACGAGAGGCAGGTACATACAAGGAGATGGGGTGGAACAAGAGGCAGGTACAAGGAGATGGGGTGGAACGAGAGGCAGGTACAAGGAGATGGGGTGGAACGAGAGGCAGGTACAAGGAGATGGGGTGGAACGAGAGGCAGGTACAAGGAGATGGGGTGGAACGAGAGGCAGGTACAAGGAGATGGGGTGGAACGAGGCAAAAGACAGATTCCAGTGTAGGTACACACTGATGAAGACTGATAATATACTCACTGCTCTACATCATGAAGGATGACCTGCTCGTCGTTACCTTGAGAAAGAGACAACAGACCACAAATTTACACATGAAAATCAGGCTACGCGTCGACCAATAGAACACTAAATCTAAATACTATAAACTGGATGGTTCGAGCCCTGAATGATGATTGGCTGACACCCGTGGTATATCTGACCGTATACCACAGGTATGACAAAACACGTATTTTTACTGCTCTATTTACATTGGTAAACAGTTTATAACAGCAATAAGGTACCTCAGGGGGGTTTTGTGATATGATATATGGTCAATATACCACGGCTAAGGGCTGTATCCAGGCACTCCACGTTGCGTTGTGCGTAAGAACAGCCCTTAGCCGTGGTATATCGGCCATATACCACACACAGTTGTGCCTTATTGCTTAATTAGAACACTTTAGTTGAAGGATACCTAGATAAGGACTTCATACCCCATTCATAACCAAAACAGAGGCACATAAGAACGTCTGACATGCTTAGGGCAACAACTGCATGTTTTTTCATTGCAGTATAACTGATAGTACAGTGACAAAACAAACACACCCAGGCCAGTTTATTAGGTACACCACCCCATTTTTAAAAAATGGATCCCTTCTACAGACAGTGAGTCACGTGGCTGTGGTTTCCTATATAAAAAGCAGGCAGACAGGCATCAAGGCATTCAGCTACTGTTCCGATTGAGTGGGGGCAAAATGAGTGACCTGAGCATTGTATAATCGTCGGTGCCAGGCACACTGGTTCCAGTGTCTCGGGCACACCGTTGTCTAGGGTTTACAGAGAATGGTGTGACAAACAAAAATCCTCCAGTCAGCGGCAGACCTGTGGGCGAAGAGAGAGGTCGAAGGAGAATAGCAAAAATTGTGCAAGTTAAAACAGGCGGGCCAGAAACAGACAAATAACGGTGCAGTAGAATAGTGGTTTGCAGAACATCTCGGAACGCACAACTCGTCAGTCCTTGTCACAGATGGGCTAAAGCATAGCAGCAGACCGACCAACCAACACCTGGCTATAGCAGCACACCGGCCAACACCGGGCTATAGCAGCACACCGGCCAACACCGGGCTATAGCAGCACACCGGCCAACACCGGGCTATAGCAGCACACCGGCCAACACCTGGCTATAGCAGCAGACCGACCAACACCTGGCTATAGCAGCAGACCGACCAACACCTGGCTATAGCAGCAGACCGACCAACACCTGGCTATAGCAGCAGACCGACCAACACCTGGCTATAGCAGCAGACCGACCAACACCTGGCTATAGCAGCAGACAGACAACACCGGGCTATAGCAGCAGACCGATCAACACCTGGCTACAGCAGCAGACCGACCAACCAACACCTGGCTATAGCAGCACACCGGCCAACACCGGGCTATAGCAGCAGACAGACAACACCGGGCTATAGCAGCAGACCGGCCAACACCGGGCTATAGCAGCAGACCGACCAACACCGGGCTATAGCAGCAGACCGACCAACACCGGGCTATAGCAGCAGACCGGCCAACACCGGGCTATAGCAGCAGACCGACCAACACCAGGCTATAGCAGCAGACCGACCGACCGACACCGGGCTATAGCAGCAGACCGACAACACCGGGCTATAGCAGCATACAGACCAACACCTGGCTATAGCAGCTGACCGACAACACCGGGCTCCACTCCTATCAGCTAAAAACAATGAGAAGCAGCTCCAGTCGGCAAGTGATCACCAACACTGGACAATTGGGGAGTGGAAAAACATTGCCTGGAACAAGACAGCGAGTTTTAATTTGAGTTTGAGTTAATTTTTTTATTTTTACAGGGACAGTGCACATTAATCAACGTTTCGGTAAAAGTGCCGGTTTTAGCCAGCCGGCTAATTTTCAACCGCAGTCCCTGGGCAGGTTATTTACTTGGGTCTCCTGTTCAGTCCCTAGACCACAGCCCAGTAGAGTAGAGGTATTCATTCCATGGAGGGTCTGGTGTCTGCAGGTTTTAGTTTTTTTTACCAATTAAGACCTAGACAACCAGGTGATGAGAGTTCCTTACAAGTGACCTTAACTCATCAATCAAGTACAAGGGAGGAGTGAAAACCTGCAGAGACACATGGCGCTCTGACACATGTAAAAATAGAGTATATTTGGGATGAGATGGAAAGGGGGCTGTTCACAGCATAAAAACATACCACCGTTCAATGTGAAGAAACTGTGCGATGCCATCGCGTCTGCATGGACCAACATGCCTGTGGAATGATTCCGACACCGTGTAGAATGTCCCGAAGAATTTAGGCTGTTCTGGATGAAAAGGGGGGTCCAGACCCTGTACGAGATGGTCGTACCTAATAAATCGAGGTTGTTGACACGTACAGAGCGCCGACAAATTATTATGAATGTGTTATGTACTGTATGCTGCAACCAACCAGTCCTTATAAAGTAGTGGTGTGATTTCTGAAAAACAACATAACGATTTATATAAACAGCTGATGTCAGCTAACTCAAGCCCTCTACAAACTAATATGGAGTGAACCACTATAACTCCCATAGTGGTAGATTAACCAGTAGTCACCACCCAAAGCCTGTCAAACCATGATCTAAAACTCTGTCTGAACTCCAACTGTGGGTGTTCATCAAGATGCATAGTATTGTGTTCCACACTCATGCTCCAGTGCATTCTCTTGAGTACGTTTCCTGTGAGGATTAGTGTGTGGAGAACGCATAAAACATGACATTAGAGAATCATTCTAATGTATTACCTCATGCTGAGCAGCACTCCCCCTACTGTATTACCTCACACTCCCCCTACTGTATTACCTCACACTGAGCAGCACTCCCCCTACTGTATTACCTCACACTGAGCAGCACTCCCCCTACTGTATTACCTCCCACTCGCCCTACTGTATTACCTCACGCTGAGCAGCACTCCCCCTACTGTATTACCTCCCACTCCCCCTACTGTATTACCTCACGCTGAGCAGCACTCCCCCTACTGTATTACCTCACACTCCCCCTACTGTATTACCTCACACTCCCCCTACTGTATTACCTCACACTCCCCCTACTGTATTACCTCACACTGAGCAGCACTCCCCCTACTGTATTACCTCCCACTCCCCCTACTGTATTACCTCACGCTGAGCAGCACTCCCCCTACTGTATTACCTCCCGCTGAGCAGCACTCCCCCTACTGTATTACCTCACGCTGAGCAGCACTCCCCTACTGCATTACCTCACGCTGAGCAGCACTCCCCTACTGTATTACCTCACGCTGAGCAGCACTCCCCCTACTGTATTACCTCACGCTGAGCAGCACTCCTCCTACTGTATTACCTCACGCTGAGCAGCACTCCCCCTACTGCATTACCTCACGCTGAGCAGCACTCCCCCTACTGTATTACCTCACGCTGAGCAGCACTCCCCCTACTGTATTACCTCACGCTGAGCAGCACTCCCCCTACTGCATTACCTCACGCTGAGCAGCACTCCCCCTACTGTATTACCTCACGCTGAGCAGCACTCCCCCTACTATATTACCTCCCACTCCCCCTACTGTATTACCTCAGCACTCCCCCTACTGTATTACCTCAGCACTCCCCCTACTGTATTACCTCACACTGAGCAGCACTCCCCCTACTGTATTACCTCCCACTCCCCCTACTGTATTACCTCACGCTGAGCAGCACTCCCCCTACTGTATTACCTCCCACTCCCCCTACTGTATTACCTCACGCTGAGCAGCACTCCCCCTACTGTATTACCTCACGCTGAGCAGCACTCCCCCTACTGTATTACCTCACGCTGAGCAGCACTCCCCTACTGCATTACCTCACGCTGAGCAGCACTCCCCCTACTGTATTACCTCCCACACCCTACTGTATTACCTCACGCTGAGCAGCACTCCCCCTACTGTATTACCTCACGCTGAGCAGCACTCCCCCTACTGTATTACCTCACGCTGAGCAGCACTCCCCCTACTGTATTACCTCACGCTGAGCAGCACTCCCCCTACTGTATTACCTCACGCTGAGCAGCACTCCCCCTACTATATTACCTCCCACTCCCCCTACTGTATTACCTCAGCACTCCCCCTACTGTATTACCTCAGCACTCCCCCTACTGTATTACCTCACACTGAGCAGCACTCCCCCTACTGTATTACCTCACGCTGAGCAGCACTCCCCCTACTGTATTACCTCACGCTGAGCAGCACTCCCCCTACTGTATTACCTCCCTCTACTGTAGTACCTCCCTCTACTGTAGTACCTCCCTCTACTGTAGTACCTCATGCTGAGCAGCACTCCCCCTACTGTATTACCTCCCCCTACTGTATTACCTCACACTCCCCCTACTGTATTACCTCACACTGAGCAGCACTCCCTCTACTGTATTACCTCCCGCTACTGTATTACCTCCCGCTACTGTATTACCCCCCGCTACTGTATTACCTCCCGCTACTGTATTACCTCCCGCTACTGTATTACCTCCCGCTACTGTATTACCTCCCTCTACTGTATTACCTCCCTCTACTGTATTACCTCCCTCTACTGTATTACCTCCCTCTACTGTATTACCTCCCCCTACTGTAGTACCTCCCCCTACTGTAGTACCTTCCTCTACTGTAGTACCTCACACTGAGCAGCACTCCCTCTACTGTATTACCTCCCCCTACTGTATTACCTCCCCCTACTGTATTACCTCAGGCCGAGCAGCACCATTTACTGAACCCTCCTCCAGTCAGGACAATGGCAAAAACAGAGACAAAACCAGATATACACAAAGCGATGGTTTTACTTCAGAAATATCAGCCATATATGTGTGAATCATAATAATCTAAGTTAGCCAGGTAGTTTATCAGGGGAAAAAAATGACCTAAAACGAATGTTATGCTTGGTTGATGTTAATTCTTCGTTGGTCGTTGTTAGCTACCAATTATACGTGGCTATCTAGCTAGCTAACAGTAGTAGCTAGCCAGTTCGCCCTATTGACTTGCGATCTACGCACACTACAGTTGGCATTGTAGGCAGGTAAACGTGCCAAAGCGAACACAGTATGTGTTTATTAACGTAGCAAGCTGAAATATTTAAATCAGGCAACATATGGAGATGTGAATGGGCAACCATTCTGAGTTTATTCTCTCTCACGTCAGCTCAAATAACGAACGCCATTGATTTCAAGAAACGTTGCGTTGTGCCCCACGTGGTCCGTTTCGCATACTTTGATTTGGACTTACTTACTCCGACCATCCCGTGCTCAGAACTAAAACAAAACGGACAATTGTATTTTGTCTCACCCCCAGAGAACACCCTCTTGTTGGTGCTGTCGAAGGCCAGGCAGAAGATGTTGGAGAGGTGTTCTCCCTTCAGTATGAGAGGCTTGGCCGAGCGAGCATGGAGAACTCTCTCCATATCCCACAGCAGCACTCTGCGGTCGTCCCCTCCTGTAGATAGGGAAGACACATCCACAGCAAACAAAACCAGTAAAAACAAACTTTGTGGTTTGGTCTGGGGTTATTACTCTTGCAAGGCCCACCAGTAGAGAAACACACTCGACTCTGAACAGTTGACGTTGAGATGTGTCTGTTACTTGAACTCTGTGAAGCATTTATTTGGGCTACAATCTGAGGTGCAGTTATTTTCCTGATTTCTGAAGCTGGTAACTAATGAACTTATCCTCTGAAGCAGAGGCAACTCTGGGTATTTCATTCCTGTGGCGTTCCTCACAAGAGCCAGTTTCATAACGCTTGATGGTTTTTGCAACTGCACTTTAACTTTCAAAGTTCTTGAAATTTTTCAAATTGACTGACCTTCAGGAAGGGTCTGAATACTTATACGGTATTCGTTTTTAATTTCTTATGAAATTTGCAAAACATTTCTAAAAACCTGTTTTTACTTTGTGTGTATATTGATAATGAAAACCATTTATTTAATCCATTTTAAATATATAAATACAGATCCTAATCTCAGCAAGAGGAATTATGGTGGGGGGGTTATGAAAATCAACCCGATATCAAAGGAAGGAGCAGGAACGTATAAAACTGCACAGCGTATGAGATCAGAACTAGATGAAGCATACGACACAATTAAACAGACCAATAACAGCAATAAAACAAACATACCAAAACAAGAGAAACCTATATTCAGCAAGGTGAATCATTTTGATTCTGAACATTACAGCTTGCTGCTACAGTCATGTCACAGATACACATACCTGGTAATGTTGTGGTAACGTTAGCTTGTCAGCTGGATAACATGCTAACCTAGCTAACGTTGGGTTTTATTTGCTAGTCGTTAGCCAAAATGATTGTCAGTTTTACGCATGCAGGCTTGGCCTGTACATGCCAGTCTTTTTTTCCTGGTCATAATTTACCAATTGGCATGTTGACAATAGATGAACAGGGAGCAACATGTGCATATTCGCCGTCCTAACCAACTAAGCTTGATATCTGACGTGCTAGCTTGTCAGCTAGGAATCTGTCAACACACTAGCTGCTCGGATAGCAACTTCCATAACTAGTGATGGTCAATTCACCAACTTACCGGACACAAGGTATTCCCCTCCATTGTTGGAAAACTCAATGGCGTTTACACACCCGAAATGTCCCAGCATATCTTTCTTGTACAGGCTTGTGCATCCTGCCAACCGGAGTCTCTGAAATTCTTCCTTCATCAGCGGGTTCCCGAAAAGCCTTCTCTGAGACAGAAAGCCCACAGAGGACCGCATACCGCAACCCTTCACCTCCTTCATTTTTTTCCCGGAGCCGTTAGCTAGCTAGTTAGCCTGCTTAGCTAAAACACAGCAGAAAGATAGCTTGCAATTCCTCACCAAATTGTGCACTTTAACTTTACCCGATATTGTACGCTTCATTACCCCGAAAATTGTACATGTTTCCAAGTTCATATATGCAATCCGTCTGTCTCTAACCTACGTTAAGGAGAAGGGAGATATCCCCGAGCGTAATGCTGTTGTTGTCGTTGTGAGCAGCAGTGCAGTTTCCGTGTAGTCACTTCCGGTTCAGCTTCCTGTTCCGCTCCCCTTCGGTCGTCACTAGTTACCACAGTCATAAACCCCGCCTATACCATTTATATTCTTAAAATGTGACCTTAAACATTTTTCGAAGCGTAGGATCTTAAATATTTCATATCGGGGAGAAATAATCAATTTCAACAAAAAAAAAAAGGTTACATTATTTGGGTTCCCACACCGTCTCATCTTTATGTTACAATGGGACCACCTGTACTATCTGGCATGCTCCCAAACACCTGTGTGTAGTAACGGAAGGCCGCCAAGAAACGTGTTGTCACTGAAAAATACTGTCGGCTGCAGCGGCGATAAAGCTGGTTAAAACACTATTTGTGAAATTATTTTGATGTGATATGAAAGTAAAGGACTTTGTTTCTAGAACCGTGTCGCAATTGAGACTCGATTAATGTTTCGATAATGTCTTTGGCTGCCAGAGCCAGTGTACATCTGAATATAACATAAGGACCTCGGCCCTGTATCTACTTCCTGTCCAGTATGGAGGAAGTTAGAGGTATTTCCGTGACACAATGCTAACTGGCGTTAGCACTATGACGAAGTGTCAGATACTCAATAGACTGTCAACTTCCTTAAAATCGCACGCAGAGGCATACAAATGTTATCCAAGTGTTAATTTTACTGTGGGGAAGTAGACAAAGGACCTCATTGCCAAAATCCCGAAAGAAGAGTACATATCGGGCTAGCCCAACCTTAAATGAAGACACAAGCACATTTGTTTTCATTAACTTTTACGATAGTCAATATATCGCATTAGTGGCTACTCACACCTGCTCTCAGGGCCGGTTTTTACATTTTCGTAGCAGGTTTAGAAAGAGGAACATTTTATGTGTAGTTAATGTCAAATTTGTCCCTGACGACTCGAACACATCTTACAATAGCTACAACCAGGCTTGTCCTGAGAACAAACTTGGTTTCTACTAATGCGATTCTGCCCGCTTCAAAATCCTCGATTCGCATCTCAGAACGTCGTAACACGCCAGCTGACCCATTCAAGACAATTAGCCTCCCAAATAATACGCCTATTTAATTCCTCACTTGAACCATACACTGCACTTTTTAAAAAATGATATCATTTGGGAAAGTTGGCTTACCATACATAATAAATTAAACATTACTGTCAATTGAATTTGCCGCAACAAAAAAAACAACATTAAAGATTCATATCACATTTAAATAAGTAAATCAAAAGCACACATTTTAGTCTAGTTTTTTTATTCCCGACATTGGGATTACAGTGGTAGTCTTTAAATAAAAAAACATTTTAATAGGGGAACCTTCCATTCATTACAATCCATTTTCCCCAAGATAAACAGGACCATATTTATAACACAACTTAAAATACTTTTTGCCAAAGAAAGAAATACAGGCGTTGCCAGTTCAACATGAAGCCTTTGAGGCTTCACAAAGCAAATCATTTACCCCACTGTGAGGGGAGCACGGTGTGCATCCCAATATCTCCTTTCTCCAGAAATGTGCACTTGTTCACTTCCATGCCATTCACTCCCTCTAACGACCCATGCCTCCACCAATACAACGGTTCTAGATTTGTGGGGAGTAGTGAATGAGTGCACGCTTCAGGAGGAAGGGAGAGATAATTGGGACGTAGCCACTGTACACCATAGGAGTTATAGACTATTTGGAGTAATACATTTCTCCCCTTGGTATAACTGTGTAGGGGGGGTAGCCAGAGAACCTCAACTTGGCAAGAATGGATACCTGGCATCAACCTATTAAAACTATCTTTAGTTCAGTTTATTACAGCCACACTTCCTAGCCTGGGTAACTATTTCATCGATGTATCAAAACGGGGGATACTTCTGTACGTCAAGAAGAAATAATCTTGGTAATGGTTACATTTTAGGCACACAATGAAATAGCTACTACAACAGTAGGCTATAATGTATTTCAAAGTGTTTTGACAAAATATCACCAAGGATTGTAATAACTGGTAACATTATTATTATTTATTTTTTAGACATAAGGATTGGTTGATGATACTTCAATAGATAAGGAGTCATTTGGTTGCTATAGTTTAAAGCTTCTCTAACTTCTGTAATATTAGGGCGCCTGGCTGTTTTTAGAAGTGTTTTTAAACAATAATTGAAATAGCACCAGTGTTTTACAGAGTGGAATCTGAGAGATCAAGTAAAAATAAGGACGATCTGATCTTACACAACAATGTAGTGCAGTTGTATTGTATGGCTTTAATGCACACGTTTAAATTAGCCATACTTTTTTTTTTTTGTTTAAATGTCTGTTCAGCTCAGGAATATGACAGATTACACAATGCCTGTCTATGTGCCTTTGTGAGCTTCAGCTAGATGGCATCAGTGGGGTATTCATTAGTGGTACACGGTTGCCAAACAAGTTTCTTATTGGACAAGTTCACGTAGTCCCACCCCATCTTCTTTCATTAAGTAGTAGTAGTAGTAGTAGTAGTAGATTATCACAAGGCGCAGGTAAGTAGCAAACTAAACAGAGTCATATTCAGTGCCTTCGGAAAGTATTCAGACCCCTTGACTTTTTCCACATTTGGTTACGTTACAGCCTTAAATAAATAAAAATCCTCAGCAATCTACACACAATACACCATAATGACAAAGCGAGAATAGTTTTAAAAATGTAGTTTTTTTTTATAAATGTTTGCTAATTTATAAAAATGTAAAAGCAGATACCATATGTAAATAAGTATTCAGACCCTTTGCTATGAGACTCGAAATTGAGCTCAGGTGCATCCTATTTCCATTGGTCATCCTTGATGTTTCTACAACTTGATTGGAGTCCACCTGTGGTAAATTCATTTGATTGGACATGATTTGGAAAGGCACACACCTGTCTATATAAAAGGTCCCACAGTTGACAGGGCATGTCAGAGCAACAACAACACAAAAACAAGCCATGAAATTGAAGGAATAAGGCTGTAACCTAACAAACAAAACAAAAAAAAGTGGAAAAAGTCAAGAGGTCCAAATGTACTGCGTTTAGAGAAGCTGGGCTTTTACAATGTGGAATATTGTTCTAATCCTACACATTCAGTTACATGATTTAAATATTCCATGTGTAACGTTAAACGGAGGAGCTAACATGGCCGCTATATGTGTAACGTTAAACGGAGGAGCTAACATGGCCGCTATATGTGTAACGTTAAACGGAGGAGCTAACATGGTCGCTATATGTGTAACGTTAAATGGAGGAGCTAACATGGTCGCTATATGTGTAACGTTAAATGGAGGAGCTAACATGGTCGCTATATGTGTAACGTTAAACGGAGGAGCTAACATGGTCGCTATATGTGTAACGTTAAACAGAGGAGCTAACATGGCCGCTATATGTGTAACGTTAAACGGAGGAGCTAACATGGCCGCTATATGTGTAACGTTAAACGGAGGAGCTAACATGGCCGCTATATGTGTAACGTTAAACGGAGGAGCTAACATGGCCGCTATATGTGTAACGTTAAACGGAGGAGCTAACATGGCCGCTATATGTGTAACGTTAAACGGAGGAGCTAACATGGCCGCTATATGTGTAACGTTAAACGGAGGAGCTAACATGGCCGCTATATGTGTAACGTTAAACGGAGGAGCTAACATGGCTATATGTGCTATAACATGGCCGCTATATGTGTAACGTTAAACGGAGGAGCTAACATGGCCGCTAAATGTAACGTTAAACAGAGGAGTTAACACGGACGGGGGAGCTAACATGGCCGCTATATGTGTAACGTTAAACAGAGGAGCTAACATGGCCGCTATATGTGTAACGTTAAACAGAGGAGCTAACATGGCCGCTATATGTGTAACGTTAAATGGAGGAGCTAACATGGCTGCTAAATGTGTAACGTTAAACAGAGGAGCTAACATGGCCGCACCAACGGCAGAAACGTCAACGTTCCCAAACTCTCTAGCGACACACGTGGCCTCTGGTAGCAGGTAATGTGTGAGCTGCAGTCTGTCTGGTATTCAGCCTAGAAGATGTGTGGTTGCTGTGAGACAAAGAGATTTAGGGGACCGGTGATATGTTATCTCTGCCGGTGGCACACCCACGGCTGCCTATCAAAAGAAGGGGAGGTGGAAAAAGAAAGTGAGAGAGAGAGATGCACCAACCATTAGTTAGTGCAGGGTCAGTTCCATCTCAATTATGATTTGTGTTTACATACATTTGATTGGATGTACAGGGACATATACAGCACATTGTAGCTGTTGGGTACCAGTCTGTTTGTGCCATCATTCCACTCCTTGTCATTGCCAAACATATATATATATTTTTTTATTTTACCTTTATTTTACTAGGCAAGTCAGTTAAGAACAAATTCTTATTTTCAATAACTGCCTAGGAACAGTGGGTTAACTGTCTGTTAAGGGGCAGAACGACAGATTTGTACTTTGTCAGCTCGGGGATTTGAACTTGCAACCTTTCGGTTACCAGTCCAACGCTCTAACCACTAGGCTACCCTGCCGCCTCTACACTCTAACCACTAGGCTACCCTGCCGCCCCTCCACTCTAACCACTAGGCTACCCTGCCGTCCCTGACACAGTTTTAAAAAGAAGGAAAAAAAGAGTGGAATAATAGCACAGAACAGGTCTGTATTTCAGGCTACAGTAAGTCTATTGTACATGTCAGTCTTCTTCCGATGAGTGCAGAAGGGTCTCAGTGACCCGCTACAACAACAGGAGTCACTGTCCTTAGGGGAGTATTCATTAGTGCACAGTGTAGCAAACACGCAGTGCAACGGGAAAACGTTTAGCAACGACATTGTTTTATTTTGGACAAATTCAGTTCGGTTCCTTTCCTGTTTCCCATTATGTTTGCTTCTGTTTGGTTCCTAATGAATACACCCCAGGACTCGGGGTGTTCTAGAAATGGTTTCAGTCCAGGATCCAGACCACATCCCCTTTTATGTGTTGTCCATCTTCCATTGTTTCAGGGCCTTTTGGTCACAAAGTTATCTTGTTAAATTGTGCCTGGCAAAGTGTTTGAAACAATCTATCTTTGCCACATTAGAAAAAAAGCAAAGAGTGGGAGGGAGGGCGAAATGTTACGCATCGCTAGTTATAGAGGAGTTTTTCCAAACGATTTATTTAAGTAGGTTTCCGCTCGGCTTTGTGTATAGAAAATCAGATTTAAAAAACAAAACTTTTGTGAGAAACAAATCTCCTTATGACAGCCGACGCCTTGGTAACTTTTAGAATAAACACAACAACAAACACAGAAGTATAAACAATAGGTACATCTGGGGCTTAAATTAAGACAGTGGGGTGGGCAGATGTGTGTTGCCTGGTCTCAGATCTGTTTGTGCTGCCGTGCCAACGTTGGGTTTGACAATTGACCATAGGAGTTGGAAAGAGCACAGACAGATCTGGGACCAGTCTAAGATGTGCGGGGTGGGGGGTGGGGGGGGGGGTTGGCTATTATAAAAGCTATTGGCACATGAGGGAGGGGACGCTGTCCTCCGTTCCAGATGAGTCTCTATGGTAACGGGGCCCGCTACTATGGCAACGCGCCGCTTGTCAGTAAGGCCCTTTACTGTGTCCAAAGATCGCGATGGGGAAATGTTTGACGTGTGACGACCACTGTGCCGCCAACTGGAAAAACTTAACGTCGTTCCACGCCACGCCGTCAATCAGCACTGGAAGAAAATAATAGATTAAACAAATATTTGTTTTAAAATCTAGAAATAATCCTGAATCACACAATGAAATAGCTAACAATTTACAAATTGTTATACTAAACCGAGTTCATGATTATCGATGTAATACCTGGTTCAGATAAGCATCTGTTAAAAGACAAGATGGTCTACAGCCAGACAGATGTAAACCCACACTAAATGTAACAAGAGAGTTGGTTGTCTTCGTGTCCAGAGATGAGGAGTCTTACCCCTCAGCATGGTCTGCTGGTGCTTGGCAGTGCAGATCAGACGACTGATGCCATCGATCACCTGGCTCTTAGACTCCACATCCTTGTCTTTAGTCTTCTTTGGCAGGAATATTACTAGGAGAAGGAGAGAGAGAACTGAAGAGTCAGGATTCCTAACTTTATGATGTCATAAAGGAAAACGCCATTCATCACAATCAACGATGACGACAGACAATTTTTTTTTTAGCAAAGTTAGGAATTCGGGCCTAAACTCAAGTTTTAGGATTTAGGCTTTACATTTCGGTCTTTCCAATAGCTTCACTATCAGGATAATAATATATACAGGAGTGAGTCCATTCATGAAAGGGAGTGTGACAGAGAGACCCGACACTAATAACGTCTGAGTGCAGCGGAACTTCAAAAAGAGTGCTTACGAGTCAACCCCAGGACTCATTCATAAAGATACAATATAACCATTTTAAAATGTGCCCTCACCCTTCTTGTTCTTCTCCTTCATGACCACGGTCATGGACATGGCGGGCTGTGGCTGGGCCCCGGTCTGGGGGAGCCTGCTGACCTGCAGCGAGCGGAACGTACACTTCAGAGTGTTCTTAGAGGAGGACGAGTCCCTTTTCTCCACGTCTCTCTTCCTGTCAGCCGGGGAGGGAGCCACCCAGTAGTCCACCTGTAGTCCCATCAGCTCCCCCTGGGGAGAACTACAATACCCAGCAGAGGAAGAGAGACATGAAGAGAATAGTACGAGATGAAAACGTTAGAAAATCAAATGTTAGCTAAATGAACAATATGGAAGCCATAATCAGTCTATTCAACCCCCAGACAGTTATCTTCTCTACTCCTCAAGAAGGAGTCGTGGTGGTGTACCTGTGTCCAGGTGTTAGCTGTACCTGTACACCTGAACCAGGTGTTGTGTCTGTGTGTTAGCTGTACCTGTACACCTGAACCAGGTGTTGTGTCTGTGTGTTAGCTGTACCTGTACACCTGAACCAGGTGTTGTGTCTGTGTGTTAGCTGTACCTGTACACCTGAACCAGGTGTTGTGTCTGTGTGTTAGCTGTACCTGTACACCTGAACCAGGTGTTGTGTCTGTGTGTTAGCTGTACCTGTACACCTGAACCAGGTGTTGTGTCTGTGTGTTAGCTGTACCTGTACACCTGAACCAGGTGTTGTGTCTGTGTGTTAGCTGTACCTGTACACCTGAACCAGGTGTTGTGTCTGTGTGTTAGCTGTACCTGTACACCTGAACCAGGTGTTGTGTCTGTGTGTTAGCTGTACCTGTATGAGCTGAACCAGGTGTTGTGTCCAGGTGTTAGCTGTACCTGTACACCTGAACCAGGTGTTGTGTCCAGGTGTTAGCTGTACCTGTACACCTGAACCAGGTGTTGTGTCAGGTGTTAGCTGTACCTGTACACCTGAACCAGGTGTTGTGTCCAGGTGTTAGCTGTACCTGTACACCTGAACCAGGTGTTGTGTCTGTGTGTAAGCTGTACCTGTACACCTGAACCAGGTGTTGTGTCTGTGTGTTAGCTGTACCTGTACACCTGAACCAGGTGTTGTGTCTGTGTGTTAGCTGTACCTGTACACCTTAACCAGGTGTTGTGTCTGTGTGTTAGCTGTACCTGTACACCTGAACCAGGTGTTGTGTCTGTGTGTTAGCTGTACCTGTACACCTGAACCAGGTGTTGTGTCTGTGTGTTAGCTGTACCTGTACACCTGAACCAGGTGTTGTGTCCGTGTGTTAGCTGTACCTGTATGAGCTGAACCAGGTGTTGTGTCTGTGTGTTAGCTGTACCTGTACAGCTGAACCAGGTGTTGTGTCTGTGTGTTAGCTGTACCTGTACACCTGAACCAGGTGTTGTGTCTGTGTGTTAGCTGTACCTGTACACCTGAACCAGGTGTTGTGTCTGTGTGTTAGCTGTACCTGTACACCTGAACCAGGTGTTGTGTCTGTGTGTTAGCTGTACCTGTACACCTGAACCAGGTGTTGTGTCCAGGTGTTAGCTGTACCTGTACACCTGAACCAGGTGTTGTGTCTGTGTGTTAGCTGTACCTGTACACCTGAACCAGGTGTTGTGTCCGTGTGTTAGCTGTACCTGTACACCTGAACCAGGTGTTGTGTCTGTGTGTTAGCTGTACCTGTACACCTGAACCAGGTGTTGTGTCTGTGTGTTACCAGGTGTTGTGTCTGTGTGTTAGCTGTACCTGTACACCTGAACCAGGTGTTGTGTCTGTGTGTTAGCTGTACCTGTACACCTGAACCAGGTGTTGTGTCTGTGTGTTAGCTGTACCTGTACACCTGAACCAGGTGTTGTGTCTGTGTGTTAGCTGTACCTGTACACCTGAACCAGGTGTTGTGTCTGTGTGTTAGCTGTACCTGTACACCTGAACCAGGTGTTGTGTCTGTGTGTTAGCTGTACCTGTACACCTGAACCAGGTGTTGTGTCTGTGTGTTAGCTGTACCTGTACACCTGAACCAGGTGTTGTGTCTGTGTGTTAGCTGTACCTGTATGAGCTGAACCAGGTGTTGTGTCCGTGTGTTAGCTGTACCTGTACACCTGAACCAGGTGTTGTGTCTGTGTGTTAGCTGTACCTGTATGAGCTGAACCAGGTGTTGTGTCTGTGTGTTAGCTGTACCTGTATGAGCTGAACCAGGTGTTGTGTCTGTGTGTTAGCTGTACCTGTATCAGCTGAACCAGGTGTTGTGTCTGTGTTAGCTGTACCTGTATGAGCTGAACCAGGTGTTGTGTCTGTGTGTTAGCTGTACCTGTATGAGCTGAACCAGGTGTTGTGTCTGTGTGTTAGCTGTACCTGTATGAGCTGAACCAGGTGTTGTGTCTGTGTGTTAGCTGTACCTGTACACCTGAACCAGGTGTTGTGTCTGTGTGTTAGCTGACACCTGTACACCTGAACCAGGTGTTGTGTCTGTGTGTTAGCTGTACCTGTACCTGAGCTGAACCAGGTGTTGTGTCTGTGTGTTAGCTGTACCTGTACACCTGAACCAGATGTTGTGTCTGTGTGTTAGCTGTACCTGATAGACTGAACCAGGTGTTGTGTCTGTGTGTTAGCTGTACCTGTACACCTGAACCAGATGTTGTGTCTGTGTGTTAGTTGTACCTGTACACCTGAACCAGGTGTTGTGTCTGTGTGTTAGCTGTACCTGTACACCTGAACCAGGTGTTGTGTCTGTGTGTTAGCTGTACCTCATGAGCTGAACCAGGTGTTGTGTCTGTGTGTTAGCTGTACCTGTACACCTGAACCAGATGTTGTGTCTGTGTGTTAGCTGTACCTGTACACCTGAACCAGGTGTTGTGTCTGTGTGTTAGCTGTACCTGTACACCTGAACCAGATGTTGTGTCTGTGTGTTAGCTGTACCTGTACACCTGAACCAGATGTTGTGTCTGTGTGTTAGCTGTACCTGTACACCTGAACCAGGTGTTGTGTCTGTGTGTTAGCTGTACCTGTACACCTGAACCAGGTGTTGTGTCTGTGTGTTAGCTGTACCTGTACACCTGAACCAGGTGTTGTGTCCGTGTGTTAGCTGTACCTGTACACCTGAACCAGGTGTTGTGTCCGTGTGTTAGCTGTACCTGTACACCTGAACCAGGTGTTGTGTCGGTGTGTTAGCTGTACCTGTACACCTGAACCAGGTGTTGTGTCTGTGTGTTAGCTGTACCTGTACACCTGAACCAGGTGTTGTGTCTGTGTGTTAGCTGTACCTGTATGAGCTGAAGCTTGTGTTGACAGAGGGGGAGGAGGGAGGGGTGGGCGTGGCTTCCTTCAGGGCGGGGGACACCTGAGGAGGGGTGAAGGAGAGGAGGGCTGTCGCCATGGGAGCTGCATCGTCCGAGTCACCTGACAAAATACACAGGGATTATCATCATCGGGCTACACAATAGACAGAGGGTACAATTACAACAAGTGATAGACTGACAGATTAGGATTAGGGGTCAGATGCCTGGACACAGAGTAAACCTACACCTAGATTAAATATTCAAGGATTAGGTTTAATTGGAAATCAGCCCTATAATTACTGTGTAACTACAGTATCACATCCAAAAAGTTGTCATTGTTGACATTAAAGCAGTGCGTACAACAGCATGTTGTTGGTACACTGTGCATTGGTTACTTTATTGTATATGAGCGTGAAAAAAAAAACCCCACACCTCACGACTAACCTGATGTTGCCGATGACTGTTCCACCAGTCCAACTTTCACCATCTGGGGAGGGAGGTCAGAGGTCAGGGTGAAAAGTATGGACACAACGATCAGGTTCAAGGATAAGGACGTATCCTTTAGGGAAAAGCCACTTACCCCGATAAAGGGGATGAACTTCTGACAAGAGTCCTCGTCTGGGCTGTAGTACCAGGGGACAGACAGGGGGGACAGGCACAGAGTGAGCATGTGCAGAAGTTCCAACCTATCAGGATGGAAGAGGGGATTGTCTCGTGTCTTATCTACTGAGACCAGAGGCTTTAACAACCCCATGATGGCTAGTGGCCAATCCTCAAGAAAGGGCTTCAGTTGTTGAGACACCCCTACCTGAGGTAGAACACCCCTACCTGAGGTAGAACACCCCGACCTGAGGTAGAACACCCCGACCTGAGGTAGAACACCCCGACCTGAGGTAGAACACCCCTACCTGAGGTAGAACACCCCTACCTGAGGTAGAACACCCCTACCTGAGGTAGAACACCCCTACCTGAGGCTGAACACCCCTACCTGAGGTAGAACACGCCGCTACCTGAGGTAGAACACCCTCGCTACCTGAGGTAGAACACCGCCGCTACCTGAGGTAGAACACCCCCTACCTGAGGTAGAACACCGCTCGCTACCTGAGGTAGAACACCGCCGCTACCTGAGGTAGAACACCGCTCGCTACCTGAGGTAGAACACCGCTCGCTACCTGAGGTAGAACACCCCTACCTGAGGTAGAACACCCCTACCTGAGGTAGAACACCGCTACCTGAGGTAGAACACCGCTACCTGAGGTAGAACACCGCTACCTGAGGTAGAACACCCCTACCTGAGGTAGAACACCCCTACCTGAGGTAGAACACCCCTACCTGAGGTAGAACACCCCTACCTGAGGTAGAACACCCTACCTGAGGTAGAACACCCTACCTGAGGTAGAACACCCCTACCTGAGGTAGAACACCCCTACCTGAGGTAGAACACCGCTACCTGAGGTAGAACACCCCTACCTGAGGTAGAACACCCCTACCTGAGGTAGAACACCCCTACCTGAGGTAGAACACCCCTACCTGAGGTAGAACACCCCTACCTGAGGTAGAACACCCCTACCTGAGGTAGAACACCCCTACCTGAGGTAGAACACCGCTACCTGAGGTAGAACACCCTACCTGAGGTAGAACACCTCTACCTGAGGTAGAACACCCCTACCTGAGGTAGAACACCCCTACCTGAGGTAGAACACCCCTACCTGAGGTAGAACACCCCTACCTGAGGTAGAACACCCCTACCTGAGGTAGAACACCTTGTTATTTTCCACATCTCTTATGTCTCCCATTTGATTAAATGGATCTCTCCTTCTCAAACACCTCCGTCCTCCTCAACCCTCTCCTTCTCAAACACCTCTGTCCTCCTCAACCCTCTCCTTCTCAAACACCTCTGTCCTCCTCAACCCTCTCCTTCTCAATCACCTCTGTCCTCCTCAACCCTCTCCTTCTCAATCACCTCTGTCCTCCTCAACCCTCTCCTTCTCAATCACCTCCGTCCTCCTCAACCCTCTCCTTCTCAATCACCTCCGTCCTCCTCAACCCTCTCCTTCTCAAACACCTCCGTCCTCCTCAACCCTCTCCTTCTCAAACACCTCTGTCCTCCTCAACCCTCTCCTTCTCAAACACCTCCGTCCTCCTCAACGTTCTCCTTCTCAAACACCTCCGTCCTCCTCAACCCTCTCCTTCTCAAACACCTCCGTCCTCCTCAACCCTCTCCTTCTCAAACACCTCCGTCCTCCTCAACCCTCTCCTTCTCAAACACCTCCGTCCTCCTCAACCCTCTCCTTCTCAATCACCTCCGTCCTCCTCAACCCTCTCCTTCTCAAACACCTCCGTCCTCCTCAACCCTCTCCTTCTCAATCACCTCCGTCCTCCTCAACCCTCTCCTTCTCAAACACCTCCGTCCTCCTCAACCCTCTCCTTCTCAAACACCTCCGTCCTCCTCAACCCTCTCCTTCTCAAACACCTCCGTCCTCCTCAACCCTCTCCTTCTCAAACACCTCCGTCCTCCTCAACCCTCTCCTTCTCAAACACCTCCGTCCTCCTCAACCCTCTCCTTCTCAATCACCTCCGTCCTCCTCAACCCTCTCCTTCTCAAACACCTCCGTCCTCCTCTCCTTCTCAAACACCTCCGTCCTCCTCAACCCTCTCCTTCTCAAACACCTCCGTCCTCCTCAACCCTCTCCTTCTCAAACACCTCCGTCCTCCTCAACCCTCTCCTTCTCAATCACCTCCGTCCTCCTCAACGCTCTCCTTCTCAAACACCTCCGTCCTCCTCAACCCTCTCCTTCTCAATCACCTCCGTCCTCCTCAACGCTCTCCTTCTCAATCACCTCCGTCCTCCTCAACGCTCTCCTTCTCAAACACCTCCGTCCTCCTCAACCCTCTCCTTCTCAAACACCTCCGTCCTCCTCAACGCTCTCCTTCTCAATCACCTCCGTCCTCCTCAACGTTCTCCTTCTCAATCACCTCCGTCCTCCTCAACGCTCTCCTTCTCAATCACCTCCGTCCTCCTCAACGTTCTCCTTCTCAATCACCTCCGTCCTCCTCAACCCTCTCCTTCTCAAACACCTCCGTCCTCCTCAACCCTCTCCTTCTCAATCACCTCTGTCCTCCTCAACCCTCTCCTTCTCAAACACCTCCGTCCTCCTCAACCCTCTCCTTCTCAAACACCTCCGTCCTCCTCAACCCTCTCCTTCTCAATCACCTCCGTCCTCCTCAACCCTCTCCTTCTCAAACACCTCCGTCCTCCTCAACCCTCTCCTTCTCAAACACCTCCGTCCTCCTCAACCCTCTCCTTCTCAATCACCTCCGTCCTCCTCAACGCTCTCCTTCTCAAACACCTCCGTCCTCCTCAACCCTCTCCTTCTCAAACACCTCCGTCCTCCTCAACGCTCTCCTTCTCAAACACCTCCGTCCTCCTCAACGCTCTCCTTCTCAAACACCTCCGTCCTCCTCAACCCTCTCCTTCTCAAACACCTCCGTCCTCCTCAACGCTCTCCTTCTCAAACACCTCCGTCCTCCTCAACGCTCTCCTTCTCAAACACCTCCGTCCTCCTCTCCTTCTCAAACACCTCCGTCCTCCTCAACGCTCTCCTTCTCAAACACCTCCGTCCTCCTCTCCTTCTCAAACACCTCTGTCCTCCTCAACCCTCTCCTTCTCAATCACCTCTGTCCTCCTCTCCTTCTCAAACACCTCCGTCCTCCTCAACCCTCTCCTTCTCAATCACCTCCGTCCTCCTCTCCTTCTCAAACACCTCCGTCCTCTTCAACCCTCTCCTTCTCAAACACCTCCGTCCTCCTCAACCCTCTCCTTCTCAATCACCTCTGTCCTCCTCTCCTTCTCAAACACCTCTGTCCTCCTCAACGCTCTCCTTCTCAAACACCTCCGTCCTCCTCAACCCTCTCCTTCTCAATCACCTCTGTCCTCCTCTCCTTCTCAAACACCTCTGTCCTCCTCAACCCTCTCCTTCTCAAACACCTCCGTCCTCCTCAACCCTCTCCTTCTCAATCACCTCCGTCCTCCTCAACGCTCTCCTTCTCAAACACCTCTGTCCTCCTCAACCTTCTCCTTCTCAATCACCTCCGTCCTCCTCAACCCTCTCCTTCTCAATCACCTCCGTCCTCCTCAACCCTCTCCTTCTCAATCACCTCCGTCCTCCTCAACCCTCTCCTTCTCAAACACCTCCGTCCTCCTCAACGCTCTCCTTCTCAAACACCTCTGTCCTCCTCAACGTTCTCCTTCTCAAACACCTCCGTCCTCCTCAACCCTCTCCTTCTCAATCACCTCCGTCCTCCTCAACCCTCTCCTTCTCAAACACCTCCGTCCTCCTCAACCCTCTCCTTCTCAAACACCTCCGTCCTCCTCAACCCTCTCCTTCTCAATCACCTCCGTCCTCCTCAACCCTCTCCTTCTCAATCACCTCCGTCCTCCTCAACCCTCTCCTTCTCAAACACCTCCGTCCTCCTCAACCCTCTCCTTCTCAAACACCTCCGTCCTCCTCAACCCTCTCCTTCTCAAACACCTCCGTCCTCCTCAACGCTCTCCTTCTCAAACACCTCCGTCCTCCTCAACCCTCTCCTTCTCAATCACCTCCGTCCTCCTCAACCCTCTCCTTCTCAATCACCTCCGTCCTCCTCAACCCTCTCCTTCTCAAACACCTCCGTCCTCCTCAACCCTCTCCTTCTCAAACACCTCCGTCCTCCTCAACGTTCTCCTTCTCAAACACCTCCGTCCTCCTCAACCCTCTCCTTCTCAATCACCTCCGTCCTCCTCAACCCTCTCCTTCTCAAACTGAACATAGGCTAAAGACATGTAAGAGGGTATTCTTGGGAATAATCCCCAAACATTTTCAGAAGACGCATTTAACAAGTAAAACTCCCCTTGACTGAAATTGAAAAAGGATGACCCCCTCTACCATTTTCCTTCAGGCAACCATTCTGTACATTTCGAAGTTTCCCAAAAGTCCTAGGTTTTACAGAAACCCTGGATTCAGATTCAGAATGGAATAAGCAGGAAATCCAGGAATGCTCCGAGCAGGATTTCTGGAAAATGTACACATCTTGGGAAAGTTTCCGGAATTTTGCAACAGAAACACGACCGTTTGAAAGAAGGGGAGGAACTTCTAGAGTGGACAGATGGGTGGTTGAGTAGGTCTGTAGAAGAGGTGAATCTATAATGACCTGACAGAAACACCACAGGTTGAAAGGGGAATTGAGGTGGACAATATATGAATGCTGAATGTGAATGCTATTAATTATTATAACACTTATCAGGAATGCTATTAATTATTAAAGCACTTATCAGGAATGCTATTAATTATTATAACACTTATCAGGAATGCTATTAATTATTATAACACTTATCAGGAATGCTACTAAGTATCATAACACTTATCAGGAATGCTATTAATTATTATAACACTTATCAGGAATGCTATTAATTATTAAAGCACTTATCAGGAATGCTATTAATTATTATAACACTTATCAGGAATGCTATTAATTATTATAACACTTATCAGGAATGCTACTAAGTATCATAACACTTATCAGGAATGCTATTAATTATTATAACACTTATCATGAATGCTATTAATTATCATAACACTTATCAGGAATGCTATTAATTATTAAAGCACTTATCAGGAATGCTATTAATTATTATAACACTTATCAGGAATGCTATTAATTATTATAACACTTATCAGGAATGCTATTAATTATTATAACACTTATCAGGAATGCTATTAATTATTAAAGCACTTATCAGGAATGCTATTAATTATTATAACACTTATCAGGAATGCTATTGATTATTAAAGCACTTATCAGGAATGCTATTGATTATTAAAGCACTTATCAGGAATGCTATTAGCTGTTAATTAAGCAGTTAAACACAAAGGGATGCATTTTCATACTGCAAAAATTTGTGCTGAAAAAATAGCTTAAACCCTCATGATAATCTGGCAGCGTGATTTTAACCTGCAGCTTTTCTTCACCAATGTTAAAAGGAGGCAGATATTTAACTACGGTTTTTAGTAAACTGAGCAACACATAAATAACCGCCTCTGTCACGTTCTGACCTTTATTTTCTGTGTTTTGTGTTTAGTTAGTATGGTCAGGGCGTGAAGTCTATGTTTGTTTGTCTAGGTTTTGGGAATTTCTATGTTTTCGGCCTAGTATGGTTCTCAATCAGAGGCAGGTGTCATTAGTTGTCTCTGATTGAGAATCATACTTAGGTGGCCTGGGTTTCACTGTGTGTTTGTGGGTGATTGTTTCCTGTCTCTGTGTATGCACCAGATAGGACTGTAATTTGAGTTTTCACGTTTTCTTGTTTTGTTAGTTTGTTCATGTGTACCTTAAAGCATTAAAGAAGTACCATGGAAAATTACCAAGCGTATTGGTCCTCTGAGTTTCGCCTCTCCTCTTCGGAAGAAGAGGAGGAAACTGTTACAGCCTCTTTCATAATCCACATGGTTGAAGAAATGTTTCAAATTAAATCCCGCTGCCAGATTATAACTGCTTTTGTGCTATATAAATGTT
Organism: Oncorhynchus keta; assembly: GCF_023373465.1. Classification (NCBI taxonomy): domain Eukaryota; kingdom Metazoa; phylum Chordata; class Actinopteri; order Salmoniformes; family Salmonidae; genus Oncorhynchus; species Oncorhynchus keta. Next base: position 5,875,141 of record NC_068455.1, on the reverse strand, counting down.
GCCTATAAAGTTGTGAGTTAGCTAAATGGCACCACGGTGTGTGTGTGAGAGAGTGAGAGTGAGAGTGTGTGTGTGTGTGAGAGTGAGTGAGAGTGAGTGTGTGTGTGTCAGAGTGTGTGTGTGTGAGTGAGAGTGTGTGTGAGTGAGTGAGTGAGTGAGTGAGTGAGTGAGTGAGTGAGTGAGTGAGTGAGTGAGTGAGTGAGTGAGTGTGTGTGAGAGAGTGTGTGTGAGTGTGTGTGAGTGTGTGTGAGTGAGTGAGTGAGTGAGTGAGTGAGTGAGTGAGTGAGTGAGTGAGTGAGTGAGTGAGAGTGTGTCCTTTCTTACCTCTTCTGTTTGTATGTGAGCATGGCCTCAGCGATGGGGAGCTGGTAAACTCCGTTGGCCCCGACCATATACTGGGTTACCCTGGAAACCACATCTGGACTCTCCTGCACTGTACACCACATGACAGGAGTGACTGATTGGTTGTTTTAATGTCTTCAAGAGTCAATTCTTTCCACAGCTCACACTCATGTGCACACACACACGCACGCACACACACACACTGTAGTATAGATACATCTTAGATGTGTGTTAGGGTTGTGAAATTCCGTCTGAAAAGGGAAACAAGCAGGAAATCCAGGAATCCTCCAACCTGGGAATTTCCGATAAACTTAAAAGAGAGTTTTTGCAACCCTCGTGTGTGTGTGTGTGTGTGTGTGTGTGTGTGTGTGTGTGTGTGTGTGTGTGTGTAACCCTGTCCTACCTATGACTGGAGCGTCGGGCTTGTGAAAGAGGTCCCTCCACGCAGTGTCCTGGAATAAACTGTTGTATCGATAGTCAATGGTACCCAGGTACTTGGAGACTGGGTGAGATCCTGTCCACAATCAACAGGAAGAGACGTCAAATCACTGATACGACAAGTAAGAACTCTCTAGAAGTAAAACGCATAATAAAAAATAAATCATACTATCTTTAGAAACAAACTTAGAGTTACAAAATCCCCAGACAACATTCACAGGGTTTTTTTCCCCACGAATTACAAGTGCAGAGAAACTCTTAGAAAATGTTGTAACCCTAAAACGAACAAACATTAGGTTATATTCCAACTACAAGGTGTGGTGTGTGAATGACTGCCCCCCTCGCCCCCCTCCCCATCTCTCACCCAGTGGTATGATGAGGAACCTCATGTAGCCCAGCCAATCAGGAGTCTTGTAAGAGAGGTGGTCTACAAACAGCCTGAGGACTGCACCGAGGTAGTGCTGGGCTCCAGCCACAGCTATCTTTATGGGGATGGGCGTCTGGCTGTTACAGTTACAGCTAGATAGGAAGCATCGTGTTGCAGCAAGGAGACAACCATATTAACAACCTGTAACTTATAGCTACAATACTAAATAAATAACATGTACGGGAGAGGATTGGCTCAGTAACTACGACGACAAGAGTGTGTGACGCTGCCAGCAGCGCCAAATGTTGTGTTCCAAGTCTTTCAGGGATTCACAGACACACACTGATAATGTACGAACAAGTGAGTTGTTTTTGGGACAAAAATCATTCTGCTAAGTAGTGTATATTATTATTATTATTATTACAATGAGAATGTGAAAGAGGAGGCTTACAATCTCTGTATGCGTGAGACGATGGTGTTGAAGGCGGCCTGGATGTCTGCTGTAGTACAGGTACACACCACCGGGAGGTGCTGTTTCTGGAGAACGCCTGACAGATACTGAAACACAACGGACGGAAGAGAATAGAAACAGAGAAAACAGAGATTATATAAAAACGAGAGATGCCGAAAGAGAAATGTAATGTGAGAATAAGTGTTTGTTAAAGAGAAAGAAAAGGTTTTTAAAAAATATATTATTAATTTTTTTATTTTTTTTAAACATGTTATATTCCCTCTTTTGGTCGTCATGGAGACGACGAGTGGTCACCCAACGTTTTTCACTTCAGACTATGTAATTTCCTGTCTCTTACCTGGCCCTGCCAATCAGATGTGTTGATGAGGATGATGCTGTCAGGAAGCTGGTGGTCAGACACCAGGATGTGGTTCAGCTGGTCATACACGGTCTTCCTGGGGATCTGGGGACGGGGAATACACTCTTATGGAAGACATCGAAAAGAAATTCATCTCACATCCAAGACACAAACACCAGAAACATCTATATATTATTAAAGTTACAGACTCGGGAATTCTGACTTGATCAGCCAGCGATACAACCCCCCCAGTCTGCTCCTCCTCCTACCTGTAGATGGCAGCGATACAACCCCCCAGTCTGCTCCTCCTCCTACCTGTAGATGGCGGCGATACAACCCCCCAGTCTGCGATTACAACCCCCCAGTCTGCTCCTCCTCCTACCTGTAGATGGCAGCGATACAACCCCACCCCCCAGTCTGCTCCTCCTCCTACCTGTAGATGGCAGTGTGTGTCGAGGGGGCGTTCGTTATCCAGGCTGTTGGCTCTCTCGTTCTGTGGTCTGTTGGGCTGGCGCTCCTTTAGGGATGTACTCCTCCCTCTCCTCCCCGCCAACTTAGGTTCCTGCCTGGGGAAGACGTGAGAACGCACACTACAATGAGGACAGAGCAGGGCCAGCTTGAGGGGAATGCAGGGTAGGGCAGTGCAGGAGGTGGGGAGTGGGAGGGGAGGGGGAGTGGGGGGGGGAGGGGAGGTGGGGGTGGGGGGGGGGGGAGGGGGTGGGGAGGGGGTGGGGAGGGGAGGTGGGGAGGGGGTGGGGAGGGGGGAGGGGAGGGAGGTGGGGAGTGGGGGGGGGGGGGGGGAGGTGGGGAGTGGGAGGGGGAGTGGGGAGGGGAGGGGGCTGGGAAGTGAGAGGTAATTTTTACATGTACGTAGGGGTAAAGGGGTATGCTCCCAACATTTGAATGGGCAGACTGGTTTCCTACAAACTGAACCATGGACAGAACAAGCTGAAGTTGAGAAGACACTCAGCAATTCATCTTTCCCAGATTCCTTGCATCCGGTCTTCTCACTTCCTTTTCGAAACACATTGGAGAAGAAGGTTTTAAAGAAAGGGACCTTTCTCCTCCAATGAGGAGGCGAGGACACAGGATGCGTTGGGGGAGATGGCGTAAAGAAGAACTGAGCGAGTCGGACAGTATTTACCATCTGTTGGGAGGGATGATGAGGGACTCGGTCTTCTTCATCTTGCCAGTAGGGGGCAGCTTCTCCAGGAAGGTGTCCATGTTGTCCATCTCCAGCTCTGTAGTTGGGGTCACTGCCTCTGGTTGCTCTTCCTGCTGGGACGGAGCAAAGACAGGGACAATGTATTGTATTGGGGATGTGATGTCTGTTTGTACACTGTATACTTGGAGCATGTTGATATTTCTAAACTGACTGGGTCTTTAATTGCCCCTGAGGGGGTGATATTTCTAACCTGACTGGGTCTTTAATTGCCCCTGAGGGGGTGATATTTCTAACCTGACTGGGTCTTTAATTGCCCCTGAGGGGGTGATATTTCTAACCTGACTGGGTCTTTAATTGCCCCTGAGGGGGTGATATTTCTAACCTGACTGGGTCTTTAATTGCCCCTGAGGGGGTGATATTTCTAAACTGACTGGGTCTTTAATTGCCCCTGAGGGGGTGATATTTCTAACCTGACTGGGTCTTTAATTGCCCCTGAGGGGGTGATATTTCTAACCTGACTGGGTCTTTAATTGCCCCTGAGGGGGTGCTATTTCTAACCTGACTGGGTCTTTAATTGCCCCTGAGGGGGTGATATTTCTAAACTGACTGGGTCTTTAATTTCCCCTGAGGGGGTGATATTTCTAAACTGACTGATATTTCTAAACTGACTGGGTCTTTAATTGCCCCTTTAATTTGCCCCTGGGATTGCCCCTGAGGGGGGGTGATATTTCTAACCTGACTGGGTCTTTAATTGCCCCTGAGGGGGTGATATTTCTAAACTGACTGGGTCTTTAATTGCCCCTGAGGGGGTGATATTTCTAACCTGACTGGGTCTTTAATTGCCCCTGAGGGGGTGATATTTCTAAACTGACTGGGTCTTTAATTGCCCCTGAGGGGGTGATATTTCTAAACTGACTGGGTCTTTAATTGCCCCCGAGGGACTAAATAAAGTTGTATTGAAATGAATTGAAATGAAAACAGAGACCAGCGTTTTCTAGGATAACATAATACCTACATATGAGCCCTTCTCTGAGACACTGTCCACCTGGAACGTGGCTTCGCTGCTCTCAGTCTGGTCTGGTTCCACCTGGAGGGAGAACAGAGGGACAACAATGGAGGAGAATAGTCACCACTTATTACTGATGGGGTTTACTGACCGGGCTGGGTGGTTCTGTGTTACGGACCGGGGCTGGGTGGTTCTGTCTGTTACTGACGGGGCTGGGCGGTTCTGTCTGTTACGGACCGGGCTGGGTGGTTCTGTCTGTTACTGACTGGGCTGGGCGGTTCTGTGTTACTGACCGGGCTGTGTGGTTCTGTGTTACTGACCGGGCTGTGTGGTTCTGTGTTACTGACCGGGCTGGGCGGTTCTGTCTGTTACTGACTGGGCTGGGCGGTTCTGTCCGTTACTGACCGGGCTGGGCGGTTCTGTCCGTTACTGACCGGGCTGGGTGGTTCTGTGTTATTGACCGGGCTGGGTGGTTCTGTGTTATTGACCGGGCTGGGTGGTTCTGTGTTACTAACCGGGCTGGGTGGTTCTGTGTTATTGACCGGGCTGGGTGGTTCTGTGTTACGGACCGGGCTGGGTGGTTCTGTGTTACTAACCGGGCTGGGTGGTTCTGTGTTACTAACCGGGCTGGTGTGGATGCCGATCTCTGTCTGAGAACTGGAGAGAGAAAGGCCCTCGAAATATGGCCTGCAATAACAAAAATTGTGTCTTTAATAACACAAGTGAAAACATCATGAATGTATAAAACAAATGTATAAATGATGTAAAAGTAACAGTTGGAGCTGATTAAAAAAAGCACCATACAAATCTGAGTGATAGCAACTGATAGTACACAGGCATATACACTACATGACCAAAAGTATGTGGACACCTGCTCGTCGAACATCTCTTTCCAAAATCATGGGCATTAATATGGAGTTGGTCCCCCCCTTCGCTGCTATAACAGCCTCCACTCTTCTGGGAAGGCTTTCCACTAGATGTTGGAACATTGCTGCTATAACAGCCTCCACTCTTCTGGGAAGGCTTTCCACTAGATGTTGGAACATTGCTGCTATAACAGCCTCCACTCTTCTGGGAAGGCTTTCCACTAGATGTAGGAACATTGCTGCTATAACAGCCTCCACTCTTCTGGGAAGGCTTTCCACTAGATGTTGGAACATTGCTGCTATAACAGCCTCCACTCTTCTGGGAAGGCTTTCCACTAGATGTTGGAACATTGCTGCTATAACAGCCTCCACTCTCCTGGGAAGGCTTTCCACTAGATGATGCAACATTGCTGCTATAACAGCCTCCACTCTCCTGGGAAGGCTTTCCACTAGATGATGCAACATTGCTGCTATAACAGCCTCCACTCTTCTGGGAAGGCTTTCCACTAGATGTTGGAACATTGCTGCAATAACAGCCTCCACTCTTCTGGGAAGGCTTTCCACTAGATGTTGGAACATTGCTGCTATAACAGCCTCCACTCTTCTGGGAAGGCTTTCCACTAGATGTTGGAACATTGCTGCTATAACAGCCTCCACTCTTCTGGGAAGGCTTTCCACTAGATGTTGGAACATTGCTGCTATAACAGCCTCCACTCTTCTGGGAAGGCTTTCCACTAGATGTTGGAACATTGCTGCTATAACAGCCTCCACTCTTCTGGGAAGGCTTTCCTCTAGATGTTGGAACATTGCTGCTATAACAGCCTCCACTCTTCTGGGAAGGCTTTCCACTAGATGTTGGAACATTGCTGCTATAACAGCCTCCACTCTTCTGGGAAGGCTTTCCACTAGATGTTGGAACATTGCTGCTATAACAGCCGCTCCACTCTTCTGGGAAGACTTTCCACTAGATGTTGGTACATCTCCGCGGGGACTTACTTCCCATACAGCCACACGGTATTAGTGAGGTCGGGCACTGATGTTGGACCAATTAGGCCTGGCTCATGGTTCCTGTTCTAATTCATCCTAAAGGTGTTCGATGGAGTTGAGGTCAGGGCTCTGTGCAGGCCAGTCAAGTTCTTCCACACCGATCTCGACAAACCATTTCTGTACAGACCTCGCTTTGTGCACGGGGGCATTGCCATGCTGAAACAGGAAAAGGCCTTCCCCAAACTGTTGCCACAAAGTTGGAAGCACAGAATCTTCTAGAATGTCATTGTATGCTGTAGTGTTAAGATTTCCCTTCACTGGAACTAAGGGGCCTGAACCATGAAAAACAGCCCCAGACCATTATTCCTCCTCCACCAAACTTTACAGTTGGCACTGTGCATTCAGGCAGGTAGTGTTCTCCTGGCATCCACCAAACCCAGATTCATCAGTCAGACTGCCAGATGGTGAAGTGTGATTCATCAACCCAGAGAACGTGTTTCCACTGCTCCAGAGTCCAATGGTGGCGAGCTTTACACCACTCCAGCCCAATGCTTGGCATTGCACATGGTGATCTTAGGCTTGTGTGCGGCTGCTCTGCCCATGGAAATCCATTACATGAAGCTCCTGATGAACAGTTATCGTGTTGACGTTGCTTCCAGAGGCAGTTTTGTACTTGGTAGTAAGTGTTGCAACCGTGGACAGATTTTTACGCGCTTTAGGATTTCGGCGGTCTCGTTCTGTGAGCTTGTGTGGCCTACCACTTCCCGGCTGAGCCGATGTTGCTCCTAGACATTTCCACTTCACAATAACAGCACTTATAGTTGACCGGGGCAGTTCTAGCAGGGCAGAAATTTTGACAAACTGACTTGTAGGAAAGGTGGCATCCTATGACGGTGCCACATTTGAAAGTCACTGAGCTCTTCAGTAAGGCCATTCTACTGCCAATATTTGTCTATGGAGATTGCATGGCGATGTGTTCGATTTTATACACTTCTCAGCAACAAATGTGGCTGAAATAGCCGAATCCACTAATTTTAAGTGGTGTCCACATACTTTTGTATATAGTGTAAGTACAAACTGAAAACGAGTCCGACTCACTTGAGCTTGGGTTTTGGGGTGCTGAGGACACTGTCGTCATCGTCTAGTTCTGGTCCACTGTCACTGGGGTTCTCAAACTCCAGACTCTCGAGGTCCAGATCCTCCTCTACCTCTGGAGGGGGTTCTGCCGGGTCCTGCTCCGAGTCCAACACCTGGAACATTGAGAGACACACGCAGAGAGAGAGAGACAGGTGGGAGGGACAGCGAGAGATACAGGTGGGAGGGAGAGCGAGAGAGACAGAGAGAGAGACACAGAGAGAGAGAGAGAGAGAGAGAGACAGGTGGGGAGGGAGGGAGAGACAGGTGGGGAGGGGAGAGAGAGAGAGAGAGAGATAGGTGGGGGGAGAGAGAGAGAGAGAGAGAGATAGGTGGGGGGAGGGAGAGAGAGAGAGAGAGACAGGTGGGGAGGGAGGGAGAGAGAGAGAGAGACAGATGGGGAGGGAGGGAGAGAGAGAGAGAGACAGATGGGGAGGGAGAGAGAGAGAGAGAGAGACAGATGGGAGGGAGAGAGAGCGAGAGAGAGAGAGATGGGAGGGAGAGAGAGCGAGAGAGAGAGAGACAGGTGGGGGAGGGAGAGAGAGCGAGAGAGAGAGAGACAGGTGGGGAGGGAGAGAGAGAGAGAGAGAGAGAGACAGGTGGGGAGGGAGAGAGAGAGAGAGAGAGAGACAGATGGGGAGGGGGAGAGAGAGGAGAGAGAGAGAGACAGGTGGGGAGGGAGAGAGAGAGAGAGACAGGTGGGGAGGGAGAGAGAGAGAGACAGGTGGGGAGGGAGAGAGAGAGAGAGAGACAGGTGGGGAGGAAGAGAGAGAGAGAGACAGGTGGGGAGGGAGGGAGAGAGAGAGACAGGTGGGGTGGGAGGGAGAGAGAGAGAGAGTGAGAGGGTGAGAGAGGGCATACAAGAGAACAGATGTTTAACAGTTGCATGAACCCACAGAGAAAAGGACATTTAAAAAAAGGACCTGAGAAGTGTTGAGTAATATGGACAGATTTAACGTTTAGTTACCTCGTCTGAGACTCTAAACCTCTTCAGCAGAGCCACAACTCTCTGTTTAAAGTTCTGCTGCTAAAATGCAACAGGACACAGAAACAACTACAAGTCAACAACCTGTCAGTCACCAGGGGTGTGTTCACTAGGAACCACAGTACTGAACCACACTATGAATCCACACATTGAAGGAATGAAACTGTGGAACGCCGTTTGGGTCTTTGTGTGTCAAAAAAAAGCTTGTTTGACCAATCAGGACCTGAATATGACTCGTCACATCATAATTTAACGCGGTTATTATTATTTTTTCACGTAGTTATTACACATGGGATGTTGCGTGGATGTTTGAGTCTGACATTGGGGAAAAAATATCTTGGGTATTGAGTAGACTGATACCCCATTTCATTGATCCCCAATCCTTAGGTAAAACTGTACAGTGTAATATGAATGTCAATACACACAATAGGCTGACTGGGGATATGATTTCACACAGTCACAGTCCCGCGATAAGAGCTACAACGCTAATATTTGCGTAAACTCTTCACCAGTCGTGTTCTGTGGGTGTCACCGAGTAGACTGATTTCATGCTTCACATTCCAACCTTGTTTCACATTATCTAGTCTAAATATGGCACGATTCCACCAACTGTAACCTTCTGCATCACTTTCAAAGAGGTACTTTTATTTTGAAGGCAACCCGCAAATTCCTCTATTGTGCGTAATCCTTATTGTGGCTAGCTTTACAACACATAACCCGGTCCGGTCGCGACTCACTAGCCAGATGAAGTTAGCTGGTTGCTTATAACGTTAGCTTTGAGTAACAGGGTTAATTAAGGATCGGACTCATATTTTCAAATTTCGCCTAAAATGCCATACCCAAATCTAACTGCCCGTAGCTCAGGCCCTGAAGCAAGGTTATGTTATTCTTGGTACCATTTGAAAGGAAACACTTTGAAGTTTGTGGAAATGTGAAATTAATGTAGGAGAATATAACACATTAGAAAACATGCATTTTTTTGGTTTCATCATCTTTGAGAAAGGCCAATATATGACTTAGGAATCTAGGTGCAATTTAGATTTTGGCCACTAGATGACAGCAGTGTATGTGCAAAGTGTTACACTGATCCAATGAACCATTGCATTTCTGTTCAAAATGTTGTATCAAGACTGCCCAAATGTGCCTAAATTGGTTTATTAATACATTTTCAAGTTCATAACTGTGCACCTTCCTCAAACAATAGCATGCTATTATTTCACTGTAATGGTGACTGTAAATTGGACAGTGTAGTTAGATGAACAAGAATTTAAGCTTTATGCCAATATCAGATATGTCTATGTCCTGGGAAATGTTCTTATTACTTACAACCTCATGCTAATCGCATTAGCCTTCGTTAGCTCAACCATCCCGTATAGGTTTACCTCTTACCTCCACCCGACACGCAGGCGTCCCATCTAGACATCTGGAAATGCAAATGCGCTACGCTAAATGCTAATAGTATTAGTTAAAACTCAAACGTTCATTAAAATACACATGCAGGGTACTGAATTAAAGCTACACTCGTTGTGAATCCAGCCAACAAGTCAGATTTTTAAAATGCTTTTCGGCGAAAGCATGAGAACCTATTATCTGATAGCATGTAACACCCCAAAAGACCCGCAGGGGACGTAAACAAAATAATTAGCATAGTCGGCGCTACACAAAATGCAGAAATAAAATATAAAACATTCATTACCTTTGACCATCTTCTTTGTTGGCACTCCTAGATGTCCCATAAACGTCACTATTGGGTCTTTTTTTCGATTAAATCGGTCCATATATAGCCTAGATATCGATCTATGAAGACTGTGTGATCAAGGAAAAAAATAGCGTTTTGTAACGTAACGTCATTTTTTTAAATTAAAAAAGTCGACGATAAACTTTCACAAAACACTTCGAAATACTTTTGTAATGCAACTTTAGGTATTAGTAAACGTTAATAATCGATCAAATTGATCACGAGGCGATGTATATTCTATAGCTGTACGTCTGGAAATAATGTCCGGGTAAATCTCAACCAAAATATCCGGTCGGAGACCGGAAGAAAGGCGCTACCTTGTGCCCGTTTGACCAAGAAACAAATCGTAGGCAAATGACAAGACTGTTGACATCGTGTGGAAGCTGTAGGTATTGCAACCTCGTCTCCAGGTATTGTGGTTTCTATTCAACAATATGTTCAAGTGGCGCATTGATATATTTTCCAGTTTTCAGTGATCAGATTTTCCTGCGCTTTTCGATGAAACGCACGTTCTGTTATAGTCACAGCCGTGATTTAACCAGTTTTAGAAACGTCTGAGTGTTTTCTATCCACACATACTAATCATATGCATATACTATATTCCTGGCATGAGTAGCAGGGCGCTGAAATGTTGCGCGATTTTTAACAGAATGTTCGAAAAAGTAGGGGGTAGGATCAACAGGTTAAGTAGCTGGCTAGCTATTTATTTTCATGAACTGAAGATCAATTTCAATAGGCGAACAACAAGTGGTTACCTAGCTAATACTTACTCACAAGGATTCCTTAATCACTGTTAATAATAATGAAAAATGACTGCAGTTTCTACCGGCCATTGTTTTCAGGGTGGTTGTATTGGTGCTAGCTAGGAACAAAGCTAAAGCTAGCTAGCCCAGAAGTTGAGGTTGAACAAATGATGCTTTATTACCAACGCGGTGTTGTTAACACATCGTTCGTGGCCCGGTGACGTGCATCTTTTTTTGACACGCAAAGACCCACATTAAAAACAGGGACGGGACCCTACCTGAATTTGTCCAATAGATATACAGTACAAAACAAAACAAAAAAACAATGCTAAATGTTTTGTTACAGTGTACACTAATGAATACACCCCAGTAGACGAAGCCCTAGAGCTCGACTATAGGCAACAAGCAACGTAAAGGAAAAGGAAGAAGTGCTGTCATTTCACCAGCATCTTAAGACAGAAAAGCAACAACAACAACAACAACAACAACAACAACAACAGCAGCAACAGCAACAACACTGCTGAGACATTGTGAATTATACTTTCACAGTAAAAACCTATATCAACTTTAGCTTGCGCTGGGCATAGCATGATGACCACACACACACACGAGGGTTTCCTTCCTGCCCATCTCTTACCCTGGTGATTGAAGCAGTTCTTACGATGGACCTTCTCTGCTTCTTAGGCTTCCTCACCTCATACTCATCATCCTCCAGGTCCTGAAGAAACACTCAGACAGACAGAGACACAGGCAGGTTATCAACCAAATACAGTAGAAACACTCACACAGACAGAGACACAGGCAGGTTATCAACCAAATACAGTAGAAACACTCACAGACAGACAGAGACACAGGCAGGTTATCAACCAAATGTAGTATAAATACACACTCCAGGTATGAATGTCTTCAGTGAGGAGGACAGTGTAGGGGACAGAGGAGTCCTTTCTGAATGTCTTCATAGAGGAGGACAGTGTAAGGGGACAGAGGAGTCCTTTCTAAATGTCTTAATAGAGGAGGACAGTGTAGGGGACAGAGGAGTCCTTTCTAAATGTCTTCATAGAGGAGGACAGTGTAGGGGACAGAGGAGTCCTTTCTGAATGTCTTCAGTGGGGAGGACAGTGTAGGGGACAGAGGAGTCCTTTCTGAATGTCTTCATAGAGGAGGACAGTGTAAGGGGACAGAGGAGTCCTTTCTAAATGTCTTCATAGAGGACTGAGTAGAGGACAGTGTAGGGGACAGAGGAGTCCTTTCTAAATGTCTTCATAGAGGACTGAGTAGAGGACAGTGTAGGGGACAGAGGAGTCCTTTCTAAATGTCTTCATAGAGGACTGAGTAGAGGACAGTGTAGGGGACAGAGGAGTCCTTTCTAAATGTCTTCATAGAGGACTGAGTAGAGGACAGTGTAGGGGACAGAGGAGTCCTTTCTAAATGTCTTCATAGAGGACTGAGTAGAGGACAGTGTAAGGGGACAGAGGAGTCCTTTCTAAATGTCTTCATAGAGGACTGAGTAGAGGACAGTGTAAGGGGACAGAGGAGTCCTTTCTAAATGTCTTCATAGAGGACTGAGTAGAGGACAGTATTATATTTGTACTGACCTGACCCTGAACAGCGTCGTCACTGGCCTCCTGCTCTGAAGAGAAACTCTCATACTCCTCCTCCGAGTAGTTATCTGGAGCACACAACACACACACACACACACACACACACACACACACACACACACACACACGCACACATTAACCTACTGCTGCTGAACTGAAGAATATCACATCACAGGCTGCCAGGGCTGTCAAATTATTCATCAGCTTTCAGATTTCACAAGCAGTAGTGTGGTACATGAGGTTCAGTAGTGTGGTACATGAGGTTCAGTAGTGTGGTCCATGAGGTTCAGTAGTGTGGTACACAAGGTTCAGTAGTGTGGTCCATGAGGTTCAGTAGTGTGGTCCATGAGGTTCAGTAGTGTGGTACACGAGGTTCAGTAGTGTGGTACACGAGGTTCAGTAGTGTGGTACACGAGGTTCAGTAGTGTGGTACATGAGGTTCAGTAGTGTGGTACATGAGGTTCAGTAGTGTGGTACATGAGGTTCAGTAGTGTGGTCCATACGGTTCAGTAGTGTGGTACATGAGGTTCAGTAGTGTGGTACATGAGGTTCAGTAGTGTGGTACATGAGGTTCAGTAGTGTGGTACACGAGGTTCAGTAGTGTGGTACATGAGGTTCAGTAGTGTGGTACATGAGGTTCAGTAGTGTGGTCCATGCGGTTCAGTAGTGTGGTACATGAGGTTCAGTAGTGTGGTACATGAGGTTCAGTAGTGTGGTCCATGAGGTTCAGTAGTGTGGTACACGAGGTTCAGTAGTGTGGTACATACAATGGAGTAATGTGGTACATACGATTCAGTAGTGTGGTCCATGAGGTTCAGTAGTGTGGTACATGAGGTTCAGTAGTGTGGTACATGAGGTTCAGTAGTGTGGTACATACGGGTTCAGTAGTGTGGCACATAAGGTTCAGTAGTGTGGTACATGAGGTTCAGTAGTGTGGTACATACGATTCAGTAGTGTGGCACATGAGGTTCAGTAGTATGGTCCATATGGTTCAGTAGTGTGGTACATATGGTTCAGTAGTGTGGTTCATGAGGTTCAGTAGTGTGGTCCATGAGGTTCAGTAGTGTGGTACATGAGGTTCAGTAGTGTGGTACATGCAGTTCAGTAGTGTGGTACATGCAGTTCAGTAGTGTGGTACATATGGTTCAGTAGTGTGGTACATGAGGTCCAGTAGTGTGGTACATATGGTTCAGTAGTGTGTTAGATATGGTTCAGTAGGCTCAGTAGTGTGGTACATGAGGTCCAGTAGTGTGGTACATATGGCTCAGTAGTGTGGTACATATGGTTCAGTAGTGTGGTTCATGAGGTTCAGTACTGACTGAGGTACAGTACCAGTCAAAGGTTTGGTAACATCTACTCATTCAAGGGTTTTTCTTTATTTTGACTGTTTTCTTCTTTGTAGAATAACTAGAACTATGAAATAACACATATGGAATCATGTAGTAACCAAAAAGGTGTTAAATATCTACATTTATTTTATATTTGAGATTCTTCAAAATAGCCACCCTTTGCCTTGATGACAGCTTTGCACACTCCTGGCATTCTCTCAACCAGCTTCATGAGGTAGTCACCTGGAATGGTGACACCTCAACAGGTGTGCCTAGTTAAATTAATTTTCGGCATTTCTTTCCGTCTTAATGCGTTTCAGGCAATCAGTTGTGTTGTGACAAGGTAGAAGATTTGGTAAAAGACCAAGTCCATATTACGCCGAGAACAGCTCAAAATAAGCAAAGAGAAACGACATTCTATCATTACTTTAAGACATGAAGGTCAGTTAATCTGGAAAATTTCAAGAACTTTGAACGTTTCGTTCTGGAGACCTACTTCCTTTACAGCCATTTCTCTAAGCTAACTTGGGCTGAGCAGTACTGAGTTAACCTGTACCTGAGTTAACCCATACTAAAGCAGAGCCTCGCTGTGTCACAGCGTACCTGAGTTAACCCGTACTAAAGCAGAGCCTCGCTGTGTCACAGCGTACCTGAGTTAACCCGTACTAAAGCAGAGCCTCGCTGTGTCACAGCGTACCTGAGTTAACCCATACTAAAGCAGAGCCTCGCTGTGTCACAGCGTACCTGAGTTAACCCGTACTAAAGCAGAGCCTCGCTGTGTCACAGCGTACCTGAGTTAACCCGTACTAAAGCAGAGCCTTGCTGTGTCACAGCGTACCTGAGTTAACCCGTACTAAAGCAGAGCCTCGCTGTGTCACAGCGTACCTGAGTTAACCCATACTAAAGCAGAGCCTCGCTGTGTCACAGCGTACCTGAGTTAACCCGTACTAAAGCAGAGCCTTGCTGTGTCACAGCGTACCTGAGTTAACCCGTACTAAAGCAGAGCCTCGCTGTGTCACAGCGTACCTGAGTTAACCCATACTAAAGCAGAGCCTCGCTGTGTCACAGCGTACCTGAGTTAACCCGTACTAAAGCAGAGCCTCGCTGTGTCACAGCGTACCTGAGTTAAACCCGTACCTGAGTAGAAACCTACCTGAATATTTGATCATTGTTCCCCCCTGCAGAGCAGCCTCTTCGTGGTCTATGAGCTCACTGACTTCAACTTAGCCTCCGTTCTCCTCTACATGCCTGGCTGGCTGAAGGACGGCTGATTATGATGGGATTATGCTGTTAACCCAGACTGGTGTCCTAACAACTTAGGAGTCTGAAAGCCATGCCTCAGAGCTAACCCACGTCGAACCGAGCCATCCTGTGCTGAAACATACCTGAGCATTTGATCTTGGTTCCCTCCTGCAGAGCGGCCTCCTCGTAGTCTATGGGCTGACTGGACAGTGAGAAGATCCAGATATCTGCTACTTTACCCAGCATCTCCTTCTGGTTACTGCACAGAGACAGAACCTGGCCCCCCTCCGTAGGGTGCTGCATCACCTGGTGGGGGCAGAGAGATGGAGGAGGGAGAGAGATGACAGAAGAAGAGAGAGACAGGGAGGGGGGATGAGGGAAGGAGATGGAGGGAAGGAAGGAAGAGGAGAGAAGAGAGAGAAGGTGGTAGGGGTGGGAAGGAGAAGGGGTGAGAGAGGGAGGTGCGGGGGAGAGAAGGAGAGAGGGAGGTGGGGGGAGGGAGAGAGGGAGGTGGGGGGAGGGAGGGAAAGAGAGAGGGAGATGTGGGGAGGGAAAGAGAAGAAGAGAGAGGGAGGTGCAAGGGAGGAAAGGAGAGAGGGAAGTGTGGGGGAGGGAAGGAGAAGGAAAGAGGGAGGGAGGGAGGTGTGGGGGAGGGAAGGAGGGAGAAGGAGAGAGAGGGAGGTGTGGGGGAGGGAAGGAGGGAGAAGGAGGTGTGGGGGAGGGAAGGAGAAGGAGAGAGAGGGAGGTGTGGGGGGAGGGAAGGAGAAGGTGTGGGGGAAGGAAGGAGAGAGAGGAAGGTGGGGGGAGGGAAGGAGAAGGAGAGAGGGAGGTGCGGGGGAAGGAAGGAGAAGGAAGGAGAGAGGGATGTGGGGGAGGAAAGGAGAAGGAGAGAGAGGGGGAGGTGTGGGGGAAGGAAGGAGAGAGAGGAAGGTGGGGGGAGGGAAGGAGAAGGAGAGAGGGGGAGGTGTGGTGGAAGGAAGGAGAGAGAGGAAGGTGGGGGAGGGAAGGAGAAGGAGAGAGGGAGGTGCAGGGGAAGGAAGGAGAAGGAAGGAGAGAGGGATGTGGGGGAGGGAAGGTGAGAGGGAGGTGGGAGAAGAAGGAGAGAGAGGAAGGTGGGGGGAGGGAAGGAGAAGGAGAGAGAGGGGGAGGTGTGGGGGAAGGAAGGAGAGAGAGGAAGGTGGGGGGAGGGAAGGAGAAGGAGAGAGGGAGGTGCAGGGGAAGGAAGGAGAGGGAAGGAGAGAAGGATGTGGGGGAGGAAAGGAGAAGGACAGAGAGGGAGGTGGGGAAGGGAAGGTGAGAGGGAGGTGGGAGAAGAAGGAGAGAGAGAGGGAGCGCTAGATGAATACATTGCTGAAAGAACCACCATTTTAATGAAAGTATCTTTCCAGTTATCAGATCATCTGTCTCTCTCTGCTGTTGCAATCTTCAAAGTCCCAAAAGTAACTATTCTATTTCTGTTAAATTCCAACAAACATGTTCCTGAGAATAATCTCTCTCTCTCCCTCCCTCTGTTATCAGATCATCTGTCTCTCTCTGCTGTTGCAATCCTCAAAGTCCCAAAAGTAACTATTCTATTTCTGTTCAATTCTAACAAACATGTTCCTGAGAATAATATCATTCACTCATTCACTCTCTATCTATATATCTCTCTCACTCACTCTCTATCTATCTCTCACTCACTCTCTATCTATCTATCACTCACTCTCTATCTATCTATCACTCACTCTCTATCTATCTATCTCTCACTCACTCTCTATCTATCTATCACTCACTCTCTATCTATCTATCACTCACTCTCTATCTATCTCTACCCCTCTGTCTGTCCGTCTATCCATCTCTCTCTATGTACAGACAGGGCCCGGAGAGGGAGTCTTCCTCCTCTCAGCTCTATGTGTGCCTGTTATTAAAACAGACAGAGTCTCTCAGGCCCCTGGGACCTGGGTCAAAACAGAGACTGTCTGTAACGTAACAGCTCAACTGTAGTCTCTCAGGCCCCTGGGACCTGGGTCAAAACAGAGACTGTCTGTAACGTAACAGCTCAACTGTAGTCTCTCAGGCCCCTGGGACAAAACAGAGACTGTCTGTAACGTAACAGCTCAACTGTAGTCTCGCAGGCCCCTGGGACCTGGGTCAAAACAGAGACTGTCTGTAACGTAACAGCTCAACTGTAGTCTCTCAGGCCCCTGGGACCTGGGTCAAAACAGAGACTGTCTGTAACGTAACAGCTCAACTGTAGTCTCTCAGGCCCCTGGGACAAAACAGAGACTGTCTGTAACGTAACAGCTCAACTGTAGTCTCGCAGGCCCCTGGGACCTGGGTCAAAACAGAGACTGTCTGTAACGTAACAGCTCAACTGTAGTCTCTCAGGCCCCTGGGACCTGGGTCAAAACAGAGACTGTCTGTAACGTAACAGCTCAACTGTAGTCTCTCAGGCCCCTGGGACAAAACAGAGACTGTCTGTAACGTAACAGCTCAACTGTAGTCTCGCAGGCCCCTGGGACCTGGGTCAAAACAGAGACTGTCTGTAACGTAACAGCTCAACCGTAGTCTCTCAGGCCCCTGGGACCTGGGTCAAAACAGAGACTGTCTGTAACGTAACAGCTCAACTGTAGTCTCTCAGGCCCCTGGGACCTGGGTCAAAACAGAGACTGTCTGTAACGTAACAGCTCAACTGTAGTCTCTCGGCCCCTGGGACCTGGGTCAAAACAGAGACTGTCTGTAACGTAACAGCTCAACTGTAGTCTCTCAGGCCCCTGGGACCTGGGTCAAAACAGAGACTGTCTGTAACGTAACAGCTCAACTGTAGTCTCTCAGGCCCCTGGGACCTGGGTCAAAACAGAGACTGTCTGTAAAGTAACAGCTCAACTGTAGTCTCTCGGCCCCTGGGACCTGGGTCAAAACAGAGACTGTCTGTAACGTAACAGCTCAACTGTAGTCTCTCAGGCCCCTGGGACCTGGGTCAAAACAGAGACTGTCTGTAACGTAACAGCTCAACTGTAGTCTCTCAGGCCCCTGGGACCTGGGTCAAAACAGAGACTGTCTGTAACGTAACAGCTCAACTGTAGTCTCTCGGCCCCTGGGACCTGGGTCAAAACAGAGACTGTCTGTAACGTAACAGCTCAACTGTAGTCTCTCAGGCCCCTGGGACCTGGGTCAAAACAGAGACTGTCTGTAACGTAACAGCTCAACTGTAGTCTCTCAGGCCCCTGGGACAAAACAGAGACTGTCTGTAACGTAACAGCTCAACTGTAGTCTCGCAGGCCCCTGGGACCTGGGTCAAAACAGAGACTGTCTGTAACGTAACAGCTCAACCGTAGTCTCTCAGGCCCCTGGGACCTGGGTCAAAACAGAGACTGTCTGTAACGTAACAGCTCAACTGTAGTCTCTCAGGCCCCTGGGACCTGGGTCAAAACAGAGACTGTCTGTAACGTAACAGCTCAACTGTAGTCTCTCGGCCCCTGGGACCTGGGTCAAAACAGAGACTGTCTGTAACGTAACAGCTCAACTGTAGTCTCTCAGGCCCCTGGGACCTGGGTCAAAACAGAGACTGTCTGTAACGTAACAGCTCAACTGTAGTCTCTCGGCCCCTGGGACCTGGGTCAAAACAGAGACTGTCTGTAACGTAACAGCTCAACTGTAGTCTCTCGGGCCCCTGGGACCTGGGTCAAAACAGAGACGGTCTATAACGTAACAGGGTTTGGGTTTAAGACAGAGCCACACATTGCCTTCATGCAGCTGTGTGGATTTCTGCTGTTCAGACAGACGGTTAAGCTGAGCGTTTGGAGTTATCCTACAGAGGGACAGGATGGGGTCGTCAGAGTCCGCGGTCTCCGTTCCTGAGGAGAGGCGGGAGAAAGGCTTCTGAGGATAATGAAGTGTCCCCCATGTTGAAATCGGGGGTGGGAACTGTGGATATGTCTTAGTCCGTTAGTGCGTTAGTCACACGTGATATCTCAGACGGCGGTGGCCCTATTTGAACGAAACTTGGGTGAACGATGCCTCTTGCCATAAGAGATCCGCCATTTACAAAATGACACCGATTGGCCAGATGGTGGCGCTATAACAAGAGATTGAAAAAAAAAAAAAAAAAAGCTAACTTTGTAATGTCGCGCTCCTCATCCCGTTTGTCATGAAATCAGGTACGTTTAGGTCCCTCTGCCTGAAGGACCCCGCGAGAGCCGCCATTTTGACGTTAAACACATTAAAAACGTTACTCTTCTGGTGTGGAATGACCGATCTGCACTAAACTTGATATGTGGACATCGATGGACAAAGGTCTCTCAACGCAATATTTTCCAGACTAGTTTCTAACATAACACAGCCAATACAATTACGTGGGCGTGGTCTGGAACATAAATAAATGCTGCAAACCAGTCGAGGATATTCGTATCGGAAAAACTACATTTGGTCCACATGTTGCTAACACTGTCAAAACTCGACATGTGCAAGAACATTCATATCGACCACACGGTGGCGCTATAAAGCGGTCGGTCACATGTTTATATCGCTTGATCTGTTTGACGAAGAGCGATGAAATTCGGCACACGTGCTCAGGGATAAGAGATGTGATTTCGTAAAGACACCACCGGGCCGATTTTAACAAAACTTGGGTGAACGATACGTCTTGCCAGAAGAGATCCGTCTTTTACAAAATGACACCGAATGGCCCAAGTGGGGGCCTGCATCATCGTGGGGGGGGGGAAGACATGTTAACTGTTGTTTTGTTCATAAATGCACCACAGTACAGAAACAACATGGTGTGTTGAGACCTTCAAAAATAAGGTCCTACAGCCAGGGTCTTCCCTCATTGTGTTCCTACCTCAGCCATATCGATGGTTCCTACAGCCAGGGTCTAGTCTCATTATGTTCCTACCTCAGCCATATCGATGGTTCCTACAGCCAGGGTCTAGTCTCATTATGTTCCTACCTCAGCCATATCGATGGTTCCTACAGCCAGGGTCTAGTCTCATTGTGTTCCTACCTCAGCCATATCGATGGTTCCTACCTCAGCCATATCGATGGTTCCTACAGCCAGGGTCTAGTCTCATTATGTTCCTACCTCAGCCATATCGATGGTTCCTACAGCCAGGGTCTTCCCTCATTATGTTCCTACCTCAGCCATATCGATGGGTCCTACAGCCAGGGTCTTCCCTCATTATGTTCCTACCTCAGCCATATCGATGGTTCCTACCTCAGCCATATCGATGGTTCCTACAGCCAGGGTCTAGTCTCATTGTGTTCCTACCTCAGCCATATCGATGGTTCCTACAGCCAGGGTCTAGTCTCATTGTGTTCCTACCTCAGCCATATCGATGGTTCCTACAGCCAGGGTCTAGTCTCATTATGTTCCTACCTCAGCCATATCGATGGTTCCTACAGCCAGGGTCTAGTCTCATTATGTTCCTACCTCAGCCATATCGATGGTTCCTACCTCAGCCATATCGATGGTTCCTACAGCCAGGGTCTAGTCTCATTGTGTTCCTACCTCAGCCATATCGATGGTTCCTACCTCAGCCATATCGATGGTTCCTACCTCAGCTATATCGATGGTTCCTACAGCCAGGGTCTAGTCTCATTGTGTTCCTACCTCAGCCATATCGATGGTTCCTACAGCCAGGGTCTAGTCTCATTGTGTTCCTACCTCAGCCATATCGATGGTTCCTACAGCCAGGGTCTAGTCTCATTGTGTTCCTACCTCAGCCATATCGATGGTTCCTACCTCAGCCATATCGATGGTTCCTACCTCAGCCATATCGATGGTTCCTACAGCCAGGGTCTAGTCTCATTGTGTTCCTACCTCAGCCATATCGATGGTTCCTACCTCAGCCATATCGATGTTTCCTACCTCAGCCATATCGATGGTTCCTACAGCCAGTCTAGTCTCAGTCTCATTGTGTTCCTACCTCAGCCATATCGATGGTTCCTACAGCCAGGGTCTAGTCTCATTGTGTTCCTACCTCAGCCATATCGATGGTTCCTACCTCAGCCATATCGATGGTTCCTACCTCAGCCATATCGATGGTTCCTACAGCCAGGGTCTAGTCTCATTGTGTTCCTACCTCAGCCATATCGATGGTTCCTACAGCCAGGGTCTAGTCTCATTGTGTTCCTACCTCAGCCATATCGATGGTTCCTACAGCCAGGGTCTAGTCTCATTGTGTTCCTACCTCAGCCATATCGATGGTTCCTACCTCAGCCATATCGATGGTTCCTACCTCAGCCATATCGATGGTTCCTACCTCAGCCATATCGATGGTTCCTACAGCCAGGGTCTAGTCTCATTGTGTTCCTACCTCAGCCATATCGATGGTTCCTACAGCCAGGGTCTAGTCTCATTGTGTTCCTACCTCAGCCATATCGATGGTTCCTACAGCCAGGGTCTAGTCTCATTGTGTTCCTACCTCAGCCATATCGATGGTTCCTACAGCCAGGGTCTAGTCTCATTGTGTTCCTACCTCAGCCATATCGATGGTTCCTACAGCCAGGGTCTAGTCTCATTGTGTTCCTACCTCAGCCATGGTTCCTATCGATGGTTCCTACCTCAGCCATATCGATGGTTCCTACAGCCAGGGTCTAGTCTCATTGTGTTCCTACCTCAGCCATATCGATGGTTCCTACCTCAGCCATATCGATGGTTCCTACAGCCAGGGTCTAGTCTCATTGTGTTCCTTCAGCCTATGGTTCCTCAGCCATATCGATGGTTCCTACCTCAGCCATATCGATGGTTCCTACAGCCAGGGTCTTGTCTCATTATGTTCCTACCTCAGCCATATCGATGGTTCCTACCTCAGCCATATCGATGGTTCCTACAGCCAGGGTCTAGTCTCATTGTGTTCCTACCTCAGCCATATCGATGGTTCCTACCTCAGCCATATCGATGGTTCCTACAGCCAGGGTCTAGTCTCATTGTGTTCCTACCTCAGCCATATCGATGGTTCCTACCTCAGCCATATCGATGGGTCCTACAGCCAGGGTCTAGTCTCATTGTGTTCCTACCTCAGCCATATCGATGGTTCCTACCTCAGCCATATCGATGGTTCCTACAGCCAGGGTCTAGTCTCATTGTGTTCCTACCTCAGCCATATCGATGGTTCCTACCTCAGCCATATCGATGGTTCCTACAGCCAGGGTCTAGTCTCATTATGTTCCTACCTCAGCCATATCGATGGTTCCTACCTCAGCCATATCGATGGTTCCTACCTCAGCCATATCGATGGTTCCTACCTCAGCCATATCGATGGTTCCTACCTCAGCCATATCGATGGTTCCTACCTCAGCCATATCGATGGTTCCTACAGCCAGGGTCTTGTCTCATTATGTTCCTACCTCAGCCATATCGATGGTTCCTACAGCCAGGGTCTAGTCTCATTGTGTTCCTACCTCAGCCATATCGATGGTTCCTACAGCCAGGGTCTAGTCTCATTGTGTTCCTACCTCAACCATATCGATGGTTCCTACAGCCAGGGTCTAGTCTCATTGTGTTCCTACCTCAGCCATATCGATGGTTCCTACAGCCAGGGTCTAGTCTCATTGTGTTCCTACCTCAGCCATATCGATGGTTCCTACAGCCAGGGTCTAGTCTCATTGTGTTCCTACCTCAGCCATATCGATGGTTCCTACAGCCAGGGTCTAGTCTCATTGTGTTCCTACCTCAGCCATATCGATGGTTCCTACAGCCAGGGTCTAGTCTCATTGTGTTCCTACCTCAGCCATATCGATGGTTCCTACAGCCAGGGTCTAGTCTCATTGTGTTCCTACCTCAGCCATATCGATGGTTCCTACAGCCAGGGTCTAGTCTCATTGTGTTCCTACCTCAGCCATATCGATGGTTCCTACCTCAGCCATATCGATGGTTCCTACAGCCAGGGTCTAGTCTCATTGTGTTCCTACCTCAGCCATATCGATGGTTCCTACCTCAGCCATATCGATGGTTCCTACAGCCAGGGTCTAGTCTCATTGTGTTCCTACCTCAGCCATATCGATGGTTCCTACAGCCAGGGTCTAGTCTCATTGTGTTCCTACCTCAGCCATATCGATGGTTCCTACCTCAGCCATATCGATGGTTCCTACAGCCAGGGTCTAGTCTCATTGTGTTCCTACCTCAGCCATATCGATGGTTCCTACCTCAGCCATATCGATGTTTCCTACCTCAGCCATATCGATGGTTCCTACAGCCAGGGTCTAGTCTCATTGTGTTCCTACCTCAGCCATATCGATGGTTCCTACAGCCAGGGTCTAGTCTCATTGTGTTCCTACCTCAGCCATATCGATGGTTCCTACCTCAGCCATATCGATGTGTTCCTACCTCAGCCATATCGATGGTTCCTACAGCCAGGGTCTAGTCTCATTGTGTTCCTACCTCAGCCATATCGATGGTTCCTACAGCCAGGGTCTAGTCTCATTGTGTTCCTACCTCAGCCATATCGATGGTTCCTACAGCCAGGGTCTAGTCTCATTGTGTTCCTACCTCAGCCATATCGATGGTTCCTACAGCCAGGGTCTAGTCTCATTGTGTTCCTACCTCAGCCATATCGATGGTTCCTACAGCCAGGGTCTAGTCTCATTGTGTTCCTACCTCAGCCATATCGATGGTTCCTACAGCCAGGGTCTAGTCTCATTGTGTTCCTACCTCAGCCATATCGATGTTTCCTACCTCAGCCATATCGATGGTTCCTACAGCCAGGGTCTTGTCTCGTTGTGTTCCTACCTCAGCCATATCGATGGTTCCTACCTCAGCCATATCGATGGTTCCTACAGCCAGGGTCTTGTCTCATTGTGTTCCTACCTCAGCCATATCGATGGTTCCTACCTCAGCCATATCGATGGTTCCTACAGCCAGGGTCTAGTCTCATTGTGTTCCTACCTCAGCCATATTGATGGGTCCTACAGCCAGGGTCTTGTCTCATTGTGTTCCTACCTCAGCCATATCGATGGTTCCTACAGCCAGGGTCTAGTCTCATTATGTTCCTACCTCAGCCATATCGATGGTTCCTACAGCCAGGGTCTAGTCTCATTATGTTCCTACCTCAGCCATATCGATGGTTCCTACCTCAGCCATATCGATGGTTCCTACAGCCAGGGTCTTGTCTCGTTGTGTTCCTACCTCAGCCATATCGATGGTTCCTACCTCAGCCATATCGATGGTTCCTACAGCCAGGGTCTTGTCTCGTTGTGTTCCTACCTCAGCCATATCGATGGTTCCTACAGCCAGGGTCTTGTCTCGTTGTGTTCCTACCTCAACCATATCGATGGTTCCTACAGCCAGGGTCTAGTCTCATTGTGTTCCTACCTCAGCCATATCGATGGTTCCTACAGCCAGGGTCTTGTCTCGTTGTGTTCCTACCTCAACCATATCGATGGTTCCTACCTCAGCCATATCGATGGTTCCTACCTCAGCCATATCGATGGTTCCTACCTCAACCATATCGATGGTTCCTACCTCAACCATATCGATGGTTCCTACCTCAACCATATCGATGGTTCCTACCTCAGCCATATCGATGGCTCCTACAGCCAGGGTCTTCCCTCATTGTGTTCCTACCTCAGCCATATCGATGGTTCCTACCTCAGCCATATCGATGGTTCCTACCTCAGCCATATCGATGGTTCCTACCTCAGCCATATCGATGGTTCCTACCTCAACCATATCGATGGTTCCTACCTCAACCATATCGATGGTTCCTACCTCAGCCATATCGATGGTTCCTACCTCAACCATATCGATGGTTCCTACCTCAACCATATCGATGGTTCCTACCTCAGCCATATCTATGGTTCCTACAGCCAGGGTCTTCCATTTACATTTACATTACATTACATTTAAGTCATTTAGCAGACGCTCTTATCCAGAGCGACTTACAAATTGGTGCATTCACCTTATGACATCCAGTAGAATAGTCACTTTACAATAGTGCATCTAAATCTTAAAGGGGGGTGAGAAGGATTACTTATCCTATCCTTCCCTCATTGTGTTCCTACCTCAGCTATATCGATGGTTCCTACCTCAGCCATATCGATGGTTCCTACCTCAGCCATATCGATGGTTCCTACCTCAGCTATATCGATGGTTCCTACCTCACCCATATCGATGGTTCCTACAGCCAGGGTCTTCCCTCATTATGTTCCTACCTCAGCCATATCGATGGTTCCTACCTCAGCCATATCGATGGTGCCTACCTCAGCCATATCGATGGTGCCTACCTCAGCCATATCGATGGTGCCTACCTCAGCCATATCGATGGTGCCTACCTCAGCCATATCGATGGTGCCTACCTCAGCCATATCGATGTTGCCTACCTCAGCCATATCGATGGTGCCTACCTCAGCCATATCGATGGTGCCTACCTCAGCCATATCGATGGTGCCTACCTCAGCCATATCGATGGTGCCTACCTCAGCCATATCGATGGTGCCTACCTCAGCCATATCGATGGTGCCTACCTCAGCCATATCGATGGTTCCTACAGCCAGGGTCTTGTCCCATTGTGTTCCTACCTCAGCCATATCGATGGTTCCTACAGCCAGGGTCTTGTCCCATTGTGTTCCTACCTCAGCCATGTCGATGGTGCCTACCTCAGCCATGTCGATGGTGCCTACCTCAGCCATGTCGATGGTGCCTACCTCAGCCATGTCGATGGTGCCTACCTCAGCCATGTCGATGGTGCCTACCTCAGCCATGTCGATGGTGCCTACCCCAGCCATGTCGATGGTGCCTACCCCAGCCATGTCGATGGTGCCTACCTCAGCCATGTCGATGGTGCCTACCTCAGCCATGTCGATGGTGCCTACCTCAGCCATGTCGATGGTGCCTACCTCAGCCATGTCGATGGTGCCTACCTCAGCCATATCGATGGTGCCTACCTCAGCCATATCGATGGTGCCTACCTCAGCCATATCGATGGTGCCTACCTCAGCCATATCGATGGTGCCTACCTCAGCCATATCGATGGTGCCTACCTCAGCCATATCGATGGTGCCTACCTCAGCCATATCGATGGTGCCTACCTCAGCAATATCGATGGTGCCTACCTCAGCAATATCGATGGTGCCTACCTCAGCCATATCGATGGTTCCTACAGCCAGGGTCTTGTCTCATTGTGTTCCTACCTCAACCATATCGATGGTTCCTACCTCAGCCATATCGATGGTTCCTACCTCAGCTATATCGATGGTTCCTACAGCCAGGGTCTTGTCTCATTGTGTTCCTACCTCAACCATATCGATGGTTCCTACCTCAGCCATATCGATGTTTCCTACCTCAGCCATATCGATGGTTCCTACAGCCAGGGTCTTGTCTCATTGTGTTCCTACCTCAGCCATATCGATGGTTCCTACAGCCAGGGTCTTGTATCCCAGGATAGTCCTGTTCTTGTATCTCTTCCTCCTCTGCAGCAGGATCTGGAGCTTGTTACCCTCACTCTTCAGGAAGTGAGGGTACTGAGGATGGATGAAAGACAAGAAAATAGAAGAGAGAGGAATCACAGTTTATAACAACATCGTCCTTAAGTGGAAAACATGGGACGCAGGACAGTTAATGATTTATCAATATGCCATTTTTCAAGCCTTCATCCCATTGTCTTCCAAACAGGTGGAGTCACTACCGTGCGCCCATAGTTCCTCGACCATAGCGGAGACAAGAGTTGTTGCGCAATCTGACTTGATACAATATAATGATGACCTTGTGTTTTCTTTACCTGCAGTGAGAAGGTGAGAGCCAGGTCAGTCTCCACTGAGCCACTAGGGGGCAGCACGATCTCATGGGACCTCAGGATCCTCTTGGAACCCTTGGGAAAGGAATCACACATCACCAGACTGTTTGTCAGTCAATACAGCCATTGATACCATTCATGTAATGCAAAACATTTGCTAAGCTCCAACAGTCAACCAGCAGGTAACAAGCTAATGTACAGGAAGTGAAGTCAAACAGCAGGTAACAAGCTAATGTACAGGAAGTTAAGTCAACCAGCAGATAACAAGCTAATGTACAGGAAGTGAAGTCAAACAGCAGGTAACAAGCTAATGTACAGGAAGTGAAGTCAAACAGCAGGTAACAAGCTAATGTACAGGAAGTTAAGTCAACCAGCAGATAACAAGCTAATGTACAGGAAGTGAAGTCAAACAGCAGGTAACAAGCTAATGTACAGGAAGTGAAGTCAACCAGCAGGTAACAAGCTAATGTACAGGAAGTGAAGTCAACCAGCAGGTAACAAGCTAATGTACAGGAAGTGAAGTCAACCAGCAGGTAACAAGCTAATGTACAGGAAGTGAAGTCAACCAGCAGGTAACAAGCTAATGTACAGGAAGTGAAGTCAACCAGCAGGTAACAAGCTAATGTACAGGAAGTGAAGTCAACCAGCAGGTAACAAGCTAATGTACAGGAAGTGAAGTCAACCAGCAGGTAACAAGCTAATGTACAGGAAGTGAAGTCAACCAGCAGGTAACAAGCTAATGTACAGGAAGTGAAGTCAACCAGCAGGTAACAAGCTAATGTACAGGAAGTGAAGTCAACCAGCAGGTAACAAGCTAATGTACAGGAAGTGAAACATAGGAACGCATCTGTCAGCTTGGATAACATTTGTCTTAGAGGATGTGTGTGACATTTATGCAGTCTACCTGGATTGTGTGTGTGTGTGTAACTCATGTAGTCTTGATTCTCAGGTGTGTTCCTGCCGTACCTACAGCCAGGTGTGTTCCTGCCGTACCTACAGCCAGGTGTGTTCCTGCCGTACCTACAGCCAGGTGTGTTCCTGCCGTACCTACAGCCAGGTGTGTTCCTGTCGTACCTACAGCCAGGTGTGTTCGTGCCGTACCTACAGCCAGGTGTGTTCCTGCCGCGTACCTACAGCCAGGTGTGTTCCTGCCGTACCTACAGCCAGGTGTGTTCTTGCCGTACCTACAGCCAGGTGTGTTCGTGCCGTACCTACAGCCAGGTGTGTTCGTGCCGTACCTACAGCCAGGTGTGTTCGTGCCGTACCTACAGCCAGGTGTGTTCCTGCCGCGTACCTACAGCCAGGTGTGTTCCTGCCGTACCTACAGCCAGGTGTGTTCCTGCCGTACCTACAGCCAGGTGTGTTCGTGCCGTACCTACAGCCAGGTGTGTTCGTGCCGTACCTACAGCCAGGTGTGTTCGTGCCGTACCTACAGCCAGGTGTGTTCCTGCCGTACCTACAGCCAGGTGTGTTCCTGCCGTACCTACAGCCAGGTGTGTTCCTCCCGTACCTACAGCCAGGTGTGTTCCTGCCGTATCTACAGCCAGGTGTGTTCCTGCCGTACCTACAGCCAGGTGTGTTCCTGCCGTACCTACAGCCAGGTGTGTTCCTGCCGTACCTACAGCCAGGTGTGTTCCTGCCGTACCTACAGCCAGGTGTGTTCCTCCCGTACCTACAGCCAGGTGTGTTCCTGCCGTACCTACAGCCAGGTGTGTTCCTGCCGTACCTACAGCCAGGTGTGGTGTGAAAGGTCATATCTTTACCTGGATCTTGACAGCGATGACCACAGAGATGAGTTCCTTGTCCAGCTCCCTCAGGACCACCAACCTCTTCAGAGTCAGACTGCACAACCTGCACACAGAAGACAGATCGAGAACAATTAGGCCTAATTTAGACTCATGTACAAAACATTAAGGACACCTGCTCTTTCTTTGACAGACTGAATGACCAGGTGAATCCAGGTGAAAGATCCCTTATTGACGTCACCTGTTAAATCCACTTCAATCAGTGTAGATGAAGGGGAGGAGACATGTAGATGAAGAGGAGGAGACATGTAGATGAAGAGGAGGAGACATGTAGATGAAGGGGAGGAGACATGTAGATGAAGGGGAGGAGACATGTAGATGAAGAGGAGGAGACATGTAGATGAAGAGGAGGAGACATGTAGATGAAGGGGAGGAGACATGTAGATGTAGAGGAGGAGACATGTAGATGAAGGGGAGGAGACATGTAGATGAAGGGGAGGAGACATGTAGATGTAGAGGAGGAGACATGTAGATTAAGGGGAGGAGACAGGTGGTTAAAGAAGGATTTTTAAGCATTGAGACAATTGAGACATGGGTTGTGTTCGTGTGCCATTCAGAGGGTGAATGGGGAAGACAACATATTGCAGTGCCTTTGACTGGGGTTTGATAGTAGGTGCCAAGGCGCACCGGTTTGTGTCACGAACTGCAACGATGCTGGGTTTTTCACGCTCAACAGTTTCTCATGTGTATCAAGAATGGTTCACCCACCCAAAGAGCATCCAGACAACTTGACACAACAGTGGGAAGGAAACCTTGGAGTCGACATGTACCAGCATCCCTGTGGAACGCTTTCGACACCTTGTGGAGTCCGTTCCCAGACGAATTGAGGCTGTTCTGAGGGCCAAACGGGGTGCAACTCAATAATAAAAATATGTTCTTAATGTTTGGTGTACCTAGTGTATACGCATACACACCTTGTTCATTTAAATAAACAAAAACAACCATCTCGAGTAAACAGATAATTCCCTGTATGCCCATAAACCAAGCGTTCATCAACTGTTTACCAACAACAACAACAACAACAACAACAACACCACCAAAGACATGAATCAGACATCGTCACAACCCAGCATTGAACCGACATACTGAATAGATCTTATCGAAACCTTCAGACGTCACTCTGCTGTGTTTCCATCTTTCAGGAGTCACTCTGCTGTGTTTCCATCTTTCAGGAGTCACTCTGCTGTGTTTCCATCTTTCAGGAGTCACTCTGTGTTTCCATCTTTCAGGAGTCACTCTGCTGTGTTTCCATCTTTCAGGAGTCACTCTGCTGTGTTTCCATCTTTCAGGAGTCACTCTGCTGTGTTTCCATCTTTCAGAAGTCACTCTGCTGTGTTTCCATCTTTCGGGAGTCACTCTGCTGTGTTTCCATCTTTCAGGAGTCACTCTGTGGTGTTTCCATCTTTCAGGAGTCACTCTGTGGTGTTTCCATCTTTCAGGAGTCACTCTGCTGTGTTTCCATCTTTCGGGAGTCACTCTGCTGTGTTTCCATCTTTCGGGAGTCACTCTGCTGTGTTTCCATCTTTCGGGAGTCACTCTGCTGTGTTTCCATCTTTCAGGAGTCACTCTGCTGTGTTTCCATCTTTCAGAAGTCACTCTGCTGTGTTTCCATCTTTCAGGAGTCACTCTGCTGTGTTTCCATCTTTCAGAAGTCACTCTGCTGTGTTTCCATCTTTCAGAAGTCACTCTGCTGTGTTTCCATCTTTCAGGAGTCACTCTGCGGTGTTTCCATCTTTCAGGAGTCACTCTGCTGTGTTTCCATCTTTCAGGAGTCACTCTGCTGTGTTTCCATCTTTCAGGAGTCACTCTGCTGTGTATCCATCTTTCAGGAGTCACTCTGCTGTGTATCCATCTTTCAGGAGTCACTCTGCTGTGTTTCCATCTTTCAGAAGTCACTCTGCTGTGTTTCCATCTTTCAGACGTCACTCTGCTGTGTTTCCATCTTTCAGGAGTCACTCTGCTGTGTTTCCATCTTTCAGGAGTCACTCTGCTGTGTTTCCATCTTTCAGAAGTCACTCTGCTGTGTTTCCATCTTTCAGGAGTCACTCTGCTGTGTTTCCATCTTTCAGGAGTCACTCTGCTGTGTTTCCATCTTTCAGGAGTCACTCTGCTGTGTTTCCATCTTTCAGAAGTCACTCTGCTGTGTTTCCATCTTTCGGGAGTCACTCTGCTGTGTTTCCATCTTTCAGGAGTCACTCTGTGGTGTTTCCATCTTTCAGGAGTCACTCTGTGGTGTTTCCATCTTTCAGGAGTCACTCTGTGGTGTTTCCATCTTTCGGGAGTCACTCTGCTGTGTTTCCATCTTTCAGGAGTCACTCTGCTGTGTTTCCATCTTTCAGAAGTCACTCTGCTGTGTTTCCATCTTTCAGAAGTCACTCTGCTGTGTTTCCATCTTTCAGAAGTCACTCTGCTGTGTTTCCATCTTTCAGGAGTCACTCTGCTGTGTTTCCATCTTTCAGAAGTCACTCTGCTGTGTTTCCATCTTTCAGAAGTCACTCTGCTGTGTTTCCATCTTTCAGAAGTCACTCTGCTGTGTTTCCATCTTTCAGAAGTCACTCTGCTGTGTTTCCATCTTTCAGAAGTCACTCTGCTGTGTTTCCATCTTTCAGAAGTCACTCTGCTGTGTTTCCATCTTTCAGAAGTCACTCTGCTGTGTTTCCATCTTTCAGAAGTCACTCTGCTGTGTTTCCATCTTTCAGAAGTCACTCTGCTGTGTTTCCATCTTTCAGAAGTCACTCTGCTGTGTTTCCATCTTTCAGAAGTCACTCTGCTGTGTTTCCATCTTTCAGGAGTCACTCTGCTGTGTTTCCATCTTTCAGAAGTCACTCTGCTGTGTTTCCATCTTTCAGAAGTCACTCTGCTGTGTTTCCATCTTTCAGAAGTCACTCTGCTGTGTTTCCATCTTTCAGGAGTCACTCTGCTGTGTTTCCATCTTTCAGGAGTCACTCTGCTGTGTTTCCATCTTTCAGAAGTCACTCTGCTGTGTTTCCATCTTTCAGGAGTCACTCTGCTGTGTTTCCATCTTTCAGGAGTCACTCTGCTGTGTTTCTATCTTTCAGGAGTCACTCTGCTGTGTTTCCATCTTTCAGAAGTCACTCTGCTGTGTTTCCATCTTTCAGAAGTCACTCTGCTGTGTTTCCATCTTTCAGAAGTCACTCTGCTGTGTTTCCATCTTTCAGGAGTCACTCTGCTGCGTTTCCATCTTTGTGATTCAGAGGAGCCTAATAACTATTTCATGGAGGAAACTGATTAGCCTTCCTGTTATCTGGACCGCTTCGCTTCTTCTCATGACGTTATCTGACCGAGAAATAAATACACTGTGATGACTCTTCCATCTCCATCCAAAAGACACAATTCAGAGTAGTGGCAAAAAACACAACTTAAAATAAAAGAGAGAGAGATGGCAGAGAACAGGCTGGTCTTTATTGAGAAATAAAAACCCCAACTAGAAATTGGCTAAAGAAGTGTTCAAAACACTGCACTTGTTAATGCTGCTTGATTCTTAATTATGGGTGTCTGGGGGAGGGGGGCTTGAGGCCAAATCCTCTTTCACTTTCCTGGAGAGGAGGGACCGTTGCCAACATCCCAGACTGGGCAGACAAATAAGGTTCGGTCTCAAAAGGTACCTTATTTTCTATACACTACTTTAGACCAGAGCCCTATTCCCTATATAGTGCACTACTTTAGACCAGAGCCCTATTCCCTATATAGTGCACTACTTTAGACCAGGGCCCTATTCCCTATATAGTGCACTACTTTAGACCAGAGCTCTATTCCCTATATTGTGCACTGCTTTAGACCAGAACCCTATCCCCTATATAGTGCACTACATTAGACCAGGGCCCTATTCCCTATATAGTGCACTACTTTAGACCAGAGCCCTATGGCACCCTATTCCCTATATAGTGCACTACTTTGGACCAGAGCCCTATTCCCTATATAGTCCACTACTTTAGACCAGAGCCCTATTCCCTATATAGTGCACTACTTTAGACCAGAGCCCTATTCCCTATATAGTGCACTACTTTAGACCAAAGCCCTATTCCCTATATAGTGCACTACTTTAAACCAGAGCCCTATTCCCTATATAGTGCACTACTTTAGACCAGGGCCCTATTCCCTATATAGTGAACTACTTTAGACCAGAGCCCTATGGCACCCTAGTCCCTATATAGTACACTACTTTAGACCAGAGCCCTATTCCCTATATAGTCCACTACTTTAGACCAGAGCCCTAGTCCCTATATAGTGCACTACTTTAGACCAGAGCCCTAGTCCCTATATAGTGCACTACTTTAGACCAGAGCCCTATGGCACCCTAGTCCCTATATAGTACACTACTTTAGACCAGAGCCCTATTCCCTATATAGTCCACTACTTTAGACCAGAGCCCTAGTCCCTATATAGTGCACTACTTTAGACCAGAGCCCTATTCCCTATATAGTGCACTACTTTAGACCAAAGCCCTATTCCCTATATAGTGCACTACTTTAAACCAGAGCCCTATTCCCTATATAGTCCACTACTTTAGACCAGAGCCCTAGTCCCTATATAGTGCACTACTTTAGACCACAGGACTCTGGGTGCCATTTGGGACTCACCCTAAAAGGGGCGGTACATATCTTTGTAACAACTGGAGAAACATGTAATAAGGCCCTCAATGTTTGAACTCACTTCCTAGGAAAATAAATTTAATTTATTTCTTTCTTTCTCTCTTTGTTTATTTCTTTCTCTCTTTCTCTCTTCTTTCTCTCTTTGTTTCTCTCTTTGTTTCTCTCTTTGTTTATTTCTTTGTTTATTTCTTTCTTTCTCTCTTTCTTTCTCTCTTTCTTTCTCTCTTTCTTTCTCTCTTTGTTTATTTCTTTCTTTCTTTCTTTCTTTCTGTGTGGCTCCCTCTTCACTCTCTTCACTTGGTTCCCACAAGAGAAGCTGCTTGGGAAACCTGGCTTCTAGGGTGGCTAAATGGCAGTAGCCTTCGCAATATCCCAGGTTTGGAGTAGCCTGGAGAAATACAGTCTGTTTTGTGCTAACATTGCTACTCTTTTTTCCATGTTTGGCAATGAAATTAAGTACAAGGAGTGGAATGTTAGCACAAAACAGGTTCTGGATTTTGGGGGTCTTGCAACCTGTTAAATAGCCTACGACACTGTGGGAAATATTGTCTGTTTGTCTCCTAAACACCCGCCTGTCATGCGGTGTTCCTTCACCTCAACATGAACATGATTTTACTGAGTTACAGTTCATATAAAGGAAATCAGTCAATTTAAATAAATCCATTAGATATATTATTGTAGGGAACTGGAGCACGCTGTTGTACACGTCGCTCCAGAGCATCCCAAACATGCTCAATGGGTGACATGTCTGGTGAGTATGCAGGCCATGGAAGAACTGGGACATTTTCAGCTTCCAGGAATTGTCTACGGATCCTTGCAATATGGTTCTGTGCATTATCATGCTGAAACATGAGGTGATGGCGGTGGATGAATGGCACGACAATGGGCCTCAGGATCTCGTCGTGGTATCTGTTCATTCAAATTGCCATCGATAAAATCTAATTGTGTTTGTTGTTTGTAGCTTATGCCAGCCCATACCATAACCCCATCGCCACATCTCCCATCGGGCACTGTGTTCACAATGTTGACGTCAGCAAACCTCTCGCCCACATGTCTGCCATCTGCCCGGTTCAGCTGAAACCGGGATTCGTCCGTGATGAGCACACTTCTCCAACGTGCCAGTAGCCATCGAAGGTGATCATTTACCCACTGAAGTTGGTTACAACGCTGAACTGCAGTCGGGTCGAGACCCTGGTGAGGACGACGAGCACACAGATGAGCTTCCCTGAGACGGTTTCTGACAGTTTGTGCAGAAATTATTTGGTTGTGCAAACACACAGTTTCATCTGCTGTCCGGGTGGCTGGTCTCAGACCATCCCACAGTGTCATCAGCTGTCTGGGTGGCTGGTCTCAGACCATCCCACAGTGTCATCAGCTGTCTGGGTGGCTGGTCTCAGACGATCCCACAGTTTCATCAGCTGTCCGGGTGGCTGGTCTCAGACCATCCCACAGTGTCATCAGCTGTCTGGGTGGCTGGTCTCAGACCATCCCACAGTGTCATCAGCTGTCTGGGTGGCTGGTCTCAGACCATCCCACAGTGTCAGCTGT
The DNA here is from genome assembly GCF_023373465.1 of Oncorhynchus keta. Taxonomy (NCBI): domain Eukaryota; kingdom Metazoa; phylum Chordata; class Actinopteri; order Salmoniformes; family Salmonidae; genus Oncorhynchus; species Oncorhynchus keta. Next base: position 5,840,716 of record NC_068455.1, on the reverse strand, counting down.
CTGGGTGGCTGGTCTCAGACCATCCCACAGTGTCATCAGCTGTCTGGGTGGCTGGTCTCAGACCATCCCACAGTGTCATCAGCTGTCTGGGTGGCTGGTCTCAGACCATCCCACAGTGTCATCAGCTGTCTGGGTGGCTGGTCTCAGACCATCCCACAGTGTCATCAGCTGTCTGGGTGGCTGGTCTCAGACCATCCCACAGTGTCATCAGCTGTCTGGGTGGCTGGTCTCAGACCATCCCACAGTGTCATCAGCTGTCTGGGTGGCTGGTCTCAGACCATCCCACAGTGTCATCAGCTGTCTGGGTGGCTGGTCTCAGACGATCCCACAGTTTCATCAGCTGTCCGGGTGGCTGGTCTCAGACCATCCCACAGTGTCATCAGCTGTCTGGGTGGCTGGTCTCAGACCATCCCACAGTGTCATCAGCTGTCTGGGTGGCTGGTCTCAGACCATCCCACAGTGTCATCAGCTGTCTGGGTGGCTGGTCTCAGACCATCCCACAGTGTCATCAGCTGTCTGGGTGGCTGGTCTCAGACCATCCCACAGTGTCATCAGCTGTCTGGGTGGCTGGTCTCAGACCATCCCACAGTGTCATCAGCTGTCTGGGTGGCTGGTCTCAGACCATCCCACAGTGTCATCAGCTGTCTGGGTGGCTGGTCTCAGACGATCCCACAGTGTCATCAGCTGTCTGGGTGGCTGGTCTCAGACGATCCCACAGGTGAAGAAGCCGGACGTGAAGGTCCTGGGCTGGTGTGGTTACACGTGGTCTGCGGTTGTGATGCCGGTTGGACGTACTGCCAAATTCTCTAAAACGACATTGGAGGCGGCTTATGGTAGAGAAATTAACATTCAATTATCTGGCAACAACTCTGGTGGACATTCCTGCAGTCAGCATGCCAACTGCACGCTCCCTCAAAACTTGAGACATCTGTGGCATTGTGTTGTGTGGCAAAACTGCTTATTTTAGAGTGGCCTTTTATTGTCCCCCAGCACAAGGTGCACCTGTGTAATGATCATGCTGTTTAATCAGCTTCTTGATATGCCACACCTGTCAGGTGGATGGATTATCTTGGCAAAGGAGAAATACAAACTAACAGTGATGTAAACTAATTCGTGCACAACCTTTGAGAGAAATAAGCTTTTTGTGTGTACGGAACATTTCTGGGATCTTTTATTTCAGCTCGTGAAACATGGGACCAACACTTTACATGTTGATTTATAGTTTTGTTTAGTATAGTAATATAAATAACACAGATCTAGCCGTTTTAGCAACCTGTTACCCCACCTCAACACTCCCACCATGCTGTTACCCCACCTCAACATTCCCACCATGTTGTTACCCCACCTCAACATTCCCACCTCAACATTCCCACTATGCTGTTACCCCACCTCAACATTCCCACCTCAACATTCCCACTATGCTGTTACCCCACCTCAACATTCCCACCTCAACATTCCCACTCTGCTGTTACCCCACCTCAACATTCCCACCTCAACATTCCCACTACGCTGTTACCCCACATCAACATTCCCACCTCAACATTCCCACTATGCTGTTACCCCACCTCAACATTCCCACCTCAACATTCCCACTATTCTGTTACCCCACCTCAACATTCCCACCTCAACATTCCCACCATGCTGTTACCCCACCTCAACATTCCCACCTCAACATTCCCACCATGCTGTTACCCCACCTCAACATTCCCACCTCAACATTCCCACTATGCTGTTACCCCACCTCAACATTCCCACCTCAGCATTCCCACCATGCTGTTACCCCACCTCAACATTCCCACTACGCTGTTACCACACATCAACATTCCCACTACGCTGTTACCCCACCATTTTGTTACCCCACCTCAACATTCCCACTATGCTGTTACCCCACCTCAACATTCCCACCATGTTGTTACCCCACCTCAACATTCCCACTACGCTGTTACCCCACCTCAACATTCCCACTACGCTGTTACCCCACCTCAACATTCCCACCACGCTGTTACCCCACCACGCTGTTACCCCACCTCAACATTCCCACCATGTTGTTACCCCACCTCAACATTCCCACTATGTTGTTACCCCACATCAACATTCCCACCACGCTGTTACCCCACCACAACATTCCCACCATGTTGTTACCCCACCTCAACATTCCCACTACGTTGTTACCCCACCATGTTGTTACCCCACATCAACATTCCCACCATGTTGTTACCCCACCTCAACATTCCCACCATGTTGTTACCCCACCTCAACATTCCCACTACGTTGTTACCCCACATCAACATTCCCACTACGCTGTTACCCCACCTCAACATTCCCACCATGCTGTTACCCCACCTCAACATTCCCACTACGCTGTTACCCCACCTCAACATTCCCACTACGCTGTTACCCCACCTCAACATTCCCACCATGTTGTTACCCCACCTCAACATTCCCACTATGCTGTTACCCCACCTCAACATTCCCACCTCAACATTCCCAACATGCTGTTACCCCACCTCAACATTCCCACTACGCTGTTACCACACATCAACATTCCCACTACGCTGTTACCCCACCATTTTGTTACCCCACCTCAACATTCCCACTACGCTGTTACCCCACCATTTTGTTACCCCACCTCAACATTCCCACTATGCTGTTACCCCACCTCAACATTCCCACCATGTTGTTACCCCACCTCAACATTCCCACTACGCTGTTACCCCACCTCAACATTCCCACTACGCTGTTACCCCACCACGCTGTTACCCCACCTCAACATTCCCACCATGTTGTTACCCCACCTTAACATTCCCACTATGTTGTTACCCCACATCAACATTCCCGCCACGCTGTTACCCCACCTCAACATTCCCACCATGTTGTTACCCCACCTCAACATTCCCACTACGTTGTTACCCCACCTCAACATTCCCACTACGCTGTTACCACACATCAACATTCCCACTACGCTGTTACCCCACCATTTTGTTACCCCACCTCAACATTCCCACTACGCTGTTACCCCACCATTTTGTTACCCCACCTCAACATTCCCACTATGCTGTTACCCCACCTCAACATTCCCACCATGTTGTTACCCCACCTCAACATTCCCACTACGCTGTTACCCCACCTCAACATTCCCACTACGCTGTTACCCCACCTCAACATTCCCACCATGTTGTTACCCCACCTCAACATTCCCACTACGTTGTTACCCCACCTCAACATTCCCACTATGTTGTTACCCCACATCAACATTCCCACCACGCTGTTACGCCACCTCAACATTCCCACCATGTTGTTACCCCACCTCAACATTCCCACATTACATGTTGTTACCCCACCTCAACATTCCCACTACGCTGTTACCCCACCTCAACATTCCCACCATGTTGTTACCCCACCTCAACATTCCCACCTCAACATTCCCACTATGCTGTTACCCCACCATGTTGTTACCCCACCTCAACATTCCCACTATGCTGTTACCCCACCTCAACATTCCCACCTCAACATTCCCAACATGCTGTTACCCCACCTCAACATTCCCACTACGCTGTTACCACACATCAACATTCCCACTACGCTGTTACCCCACCATTTTGTTACCCCACCTCAACATTCCCACTACGCTGTTACCCCACCATTTTTTTACCCCACCTCAACATTCCCACTATGCTGTTACCCCACCTCAACATTCCCACCATGTTGTTACCCCACCTCAACATTCCCACTACGCTGTTACCCCACCTCAACATTCCCACTACGCTGTTACCCCACCCCACCACGCTGTTACCCCACCTCAACATTCCCACCATGTTGTTACCCCACCTCAACATTCCCACTATGTTGTTACCCCACCTCAACATTCCCACCACGCTGTTACCCCACCTCAACATTCCCACCATGTTGTTACCCCACCTCAACATTCCCACTACGTTGTTACCCCACCTTAACATTCCCACTATGTTGTTACCCCACATCAACATTCCCACCACGCTGTTACCCCACCTCAACATTCCCACCATGTTGTTACCCCACCTCAACATTCCCACTACGTTGTTACCCCACCTCAACATTCCCACTACGTTGTTACCCCACCTCAACATTCCCACCATGTTGTTACCCCACCTCAACATTCCCACCATTTTGTTACCCCACCTCAACATTCCCACCATGTTGTTACCCCACATCAACATTCCCACTACGTTGTTACCCCACCTCAACATTCCCACTATGCTGTTACCCCACCTCAACATTAACACTACGCTGTTACCCCACATCAACATTCCCACTACGCTGTTACCCCACCTCAACATTCCCACTACGTTGTTACCCCACCTCAACATTCCCACTAAGTTGTTACCCCACCTCAACATTCCCACTACGCTGTTACCCCACCTCAACATTCCCACTACGTTGTTACCCCACCTCAACATTCCCACTAAGTTGTTACCCCACCTCAACATTCCCACTACGCTGTTACCCCACATCAACATTCCCACTACGCTGTTACCCCACCTCAACATTCCCACTATGCTGTTACCCCACCTCAACATTCCCACTAAGCTGTTACCCCACCTCAACATTCCCACTACGCTGTTACCCCACCTCAACATTCCCACTATGCTGTTACCCCACCTCAACATTCCCACCATGTTGTTACCCCACATCAACATTCCCACTACGCTGTTACCCCACCTCAACATTCCCACTACGCTGTTACCCCACCTCAACATTCCCACTATGCTGTTACCCCACCTCAACATTCCCACTAAGCTGTTACCCCACATCAACATTCCCACTACGCTGTTACCCCACCTCAACATTCCCACTATGCTGTTACCCCACCTCAACATTCCCACCATGTTGTTACCCCACATCAACATTCCCACTACGCTGTTACCCCACCTCAACATTCCCACTACGCTGTTACCCCACCTCAACATTCCCACTACGCTGTTACCCCACCTCAACATTCCCACTACGCTGTTACCCCACCTCAACATTCCCACTACGCTGTTACCCCACCTCAACATTCCCACTACGCTGTTACCCCACCTCAACATTCCCACTACGCTGTTACCCCACCTCAACATTCCCACTACGCTGTTACCCCACCTCAACATTCCCACTATGCTGTTACCCCACCTCAACATTCCCACTACGTTGTTACCCCACATCAACATTCCCACTATGCTGTTACCCCACCTCAACATTCCCACCATGTTGTTACCCCACATCAACATTCCCACTACGCTGTTACCCCACCTCAACATTCCCACTATGCTGTTACCCCACCTCAACATTCCCACTATGCTGTTACCCCACCTCAACATTCCCACTACGCTGTTACCCCACATCAACATTCCCACTACGCTGTTACCCCACCTCAACATTCCCACCATGCTGTTACCCCACCTCAACATTCCCACCATGTTGTTACCCCACATCAACATTCCCACTACGCTGTTACCCCACCTCAACATTCCCACCATGCTGTTACCCCACATCAACATTCCCACTACGCTGTTACCCCACCTCAACATTCCCACTATGCTGTTACCCCACATCAACATTCCCACTACGCTGTTACCCCACCTCAACATTCCCACTACGCTGTTACCCCACCTCAACATTCCCACTACGCTGTTACCCCACCTCAACAATCCCACCATGCTGTTACCCCACCTCAACAATCCCACTACGCTGTTACCCCATTCCCCTCAACATTCCCACTCAACGCCACTACGCTGTTACCCCACCTCAACATTCCCACTACGCTGTTACCCCACCTCAACATTCCCACTACGCTGTTACCCCACCTCAACAATCCCACTATGCTGTTACCCCACCTCAACAATCCCACTATGCTGTTACCCCACCTCAACATTCCCACTACGCTGTTACCCCACCTCAACAATCCCACTATGCTGTTACCCCACCTCAACAATCCCACTACGCTGTTACCCCACCTCAACAATCCCACTACGCTGTTACCCCACCTCAACAATCCCACTACGCTGTTACCCCACTTCAACAATCCCACTACGCTGTTACCCCACCTCAACAATCCCACTATGCTGTTACCCCACCTCAACATTCCCACTATGTTGTTACCCCACATCAACATTCCCACCACGCTGTTACCCCACCACAACATTCCCACCATGTTGTTACCCCACCTCAACATTCCCACTACGTTGTTACCCCACCATGTTGTTACCCCACATCAACATTCCCACCATGTTGTTACCCCACCTCAACATTCCCACCATGTTGTTACCCCACCTCAACATTCCCACTACGTTGTTACCCCACCTCAACATTCCCACTACGCTGTTACCCCACCTCAACATTCCCACCATGCTGTTACCCCACCTCAACATTCCCACTACGCTGTTACCCCACCTCAACATTCCCACTACGCTGTTACCCCACCTCAACATTCCCACCATGTTGTTACCCCACCTCAACATTCCCACTATGCTGTTACCCCACCTCAACATTCCCACCTCAACATTCCCAACATGCTGTTACCCCACCTCAACATTCCCACTACGCTGTTACCACACATCAACATTCCCACTACGCTGTTACCCCACCATTTTGTTACCCCACCTCAACATTCCCACTACGCTGTTACCCCACCATTTTGTTACCCCACCTCAACATTCCCACTATGCTGTTACCCCACCTCAACATTCCCACCATGTTGTTACCCCACCTCAACATTCCCACTACGCTGTTACCCCACCTCAACATTCCCACTACGCTGTTACCCCACCACGCTGTTACCCCACCTCAACATTCCCACCATGTTGTTACCCCACCTTAACATTCCCACTATGTTGTTACCCCACATCAACATTCCCACCACGCTGTTACCCCACCTCAACATTCCCACCATGTTGTTACCCCACCTCAACATTCCCACTACGTTGTTACCCCACCTCAACATTCCCACTATGCTGTTACCCCACCTCAACATTCCCACCATGTTGTTACCCCACCTCAACATTCCCACTACGCTGTTACCCCACCTCAACATTCCCACTACGCTGTTACCCCACCACGCTGTTACCCCACCTCAACATTCCCACCATGTTGTTACCCCACCTTAACATTCCCACTATGTTGTTACCCCACATCAACATTCCCACCACGCTGTTACCCCACCTCAACATTCCCACCATGTTGTTACCCCACCTCAACATTCCCACTACGTTGTTACCCCACCTCAACATTCCCACTATGTTGTTACCCCACATCAACATTCCACTATGTTGTTACCCCCATCAACATTCCCACCACGCTGTTACGCCACCTCAACATTCCCACCATGTTGTTACCCCACCTCAACATTCCCACTACGCTGTTACCCCACCTCAACATTCCCACTACGCTGTTACCCCACCTCAACATTCCCACCATGTTGTTACCCCACCTCAACATTCCCACCTCAACATTCCCACTATGCTGTTACCCCACCATGTTGTTACCCCACCTCAACATTCCCACTATGCTGTTACCCCACCTCAACATTCCCACCTCAACATTCCCAACATGCTGTTACCCCACCTCAACATTCCCACTACGCTGTTACCACACATCAACATTCCCACTACGCTGTTACCCCACCATTTTGTTACCCCACCTCAACATTCCCACCATGTTGTTACCCCACCTCAACATTCCCACCATTTTGTTACCCCACCTCAACATTCCCACCATGTTGTTACCCCACATCAACATTCCCACTACGCTGTTACCCCACCTCAACATTCCCACTACGCTGTTACCCCACCACGCTGTTACCCCACCTCAACATTCCCACCATGTTGTTACCCCACCTTAACATTCCAACTATGTTGTTACCCCACCTCAACATTCCCACCACGCTGTTACCCCACCTCAACATTCCCACCATGTTGTTACCCCACCTCAACATTCCCACTACGTTGTTACCCCACCTTAACATTCCCACTATGTTGTTACCCCACATCAACATTCCCACCACGCTGTTACGCCACCTCAACATTCCCACCATGTTGTTACCCCACCTCAACATTCCCACTACGTTGTTACCCCACCTCAACATTCCCACTAAGTTGTTCCCCCACCTCAACATTCCCACTACGCTGTTACCCCACCTCAACATTCCCACTACGTTGTTACCCCACCTCAACATTCCCACTAAGTTGTTACCCCACCTCAACATTCCCACTACGCTGTTACCCCACATCAACATTCCCACTACGCTGTTACCCCACCTCAACATTCCCACTATGCTGTTACCCCACCTCAACATTCCCACTAAGCTGTTACCCCACCTCAACATTCCCACTACGTTGTTACCCCACCTCAACATTCCCACTATGCTGTTACCCCACCTCAACATTCCCACCATGTTGTTACCCCACATCAACATTCCCACTACGCTGTTACCCCACCTCAACATTCCCACTACGCTGTTACCCCACCTCAACATTCCCACTACGCTGTTACCCCACCTCAACATTCCCACTACGTTGTTACCCCACATCAACATTCCCACTACGCTGTTACCCCACCTCAACATTCCCACTACGCTGTTACCCCACCTCAACATTCCCACTACGCTGTTACCCCACATCAACATTCCCACTACGCTGTTACCCCACCTCAACATTCCCACTATGCTGTTACCCCACCTCAACATTCCCACTACGTTGTTACCCCACCTCAACATTCCCACTATGCTGTTACCCCACCTCAACATTCCCACCATGTTGTTACCCCACATCAACATTCCCACTACGCTGTTACCCCACCTCAACATTCCCACTACGCTGTTACCCCACCTCAACATTCCCACTATGCTGTTACCCCACCTCAACATTCCCACTACGCTGTTACCCCACATCAACATTCCCACTACGCTGTTACCCCACCTCAACATTCCCACTATGCTGTTACCCCACCTCAACATTCCCACCATGTTGTTACCCCACATCAACATTCCCACTACGCTGTTACCCCACCTCAACATTCCCACTATGCTGTTACCCCACATCAACATTCCCACTACGCTGTTACCCCACCTCAACATTCCCACTATGCTGTTACCCCACCTCAACATTCCCACTATGCTGTTACCCCACCTCAACATTCCCACTATGCTGTTACCCCACCTCAACATTCCCACTACGCTGTTACCCCACCTCAACATTCCCACTACGCTGTTACCCCACCTCAACATTCCCACTAAGCTGTTACCCCACCTCAACATTCCCACTACGCTGTTACCCCACATCAACATTCCCACTACGCTGTTACCCCACCTCAACATTCCCACTATGCTGTTACCCCACCTCAACATTCCCACTACGCTGTTACCCCACCTCAACATTCCCACTACGCTGTTACCCCACCTCAACATTCCCACTACGCTGTTACCCCACCTCAACAATCCCACCATGCTGTTACCCCACCTCAACAATCCCACTACGCTGTTACCCCACCTCAACATTCCCACTACGCTGTTACCCCACCTCAACATTCCCACTACGCTGTTACCCCACCTCAACATTCCCACTACGCTGTTACCCCACCTCAACAATCCCACTACGCTGTTACCCCACCTCAACAATCCCACTACGCTGTTACCCCACCTCAACATTCCCACTACGCTGTTACCCCACCTCAACATTCCCACTACGCTGTTACCCCACCTCAACAATCCCACTATGCTGTTACCCCACCTCAACAATCCCACTATGCTGTTACCCCACCTCAACATTCCCACTACGCTGTTACCCCACCTCAACAATCCCACTATGCTGTTACCCCACCTCAACAATCCCACTATGCTGTTACCCCACCTCAACATTCCCACTACGCTGTTACCCCACCTCAACAATCCCACTATGCTGTTACCCCACCTCAACAATCCCACTACGCTGTTACCCCACCTCAACAATCCCACTACGCTGTTACCCCACCTCAACAATCCCACTGTGTTTGTTGACTTCAACATGTCCTTACTCGGCTAGTCTGTCCGTTGCCAGAATGTCATCATGTATAAACCATTCCAGGGGGACACGATGTTATTCTAAAATGTAACCATGTGCTGTTGGTTTATTTTGACAGTAGAGTTTGATGTATAATGTTCCTGGCCTGAGACGGTGGAAGATATATGTGGAGAGCTGTGTGGCTGAGAGGGGACATGCCTGTGAAGGCACAGTAGTACACCGCCCAGGGAGACCTAGAAAGAGACCACATTAGAGTCACCTTTCAGGTGAAGCAATGACTCTGACGCAAATAAAAAATATATCCAGAAATTATTTGTGGGGTGTTGGTGTTGGTGGTGGGGGACAGAAATAGCACTAAGCCTAGATAGGCTGCATCTGAAAATGGCACCGTATTCCCTATATAGTGCACTACTTTGGTCCAGAGCACTGGCCTAAAGTAGTGCACTATATAGGCAATAGGGTTCCATTTTCAGATGCAAAAAATAGCCTAGTCTAGGGAACCCTAGAGACTTGGGGAGAGACCACACGGGAGTCCAGTTTCCAAGCTGTCATTTAACTGGGATTGATGTTAGATTCCTAGAATGACCGTGGAGGCACAACACCATAGAATTACATATTAAAACACACGTTAAAACACACGTTAAAACACACGTTAAAACACACGTTAAAACACACATTAGACACACATTAGAACACATATTAGAACACATATTAGAACACATATTAAAACACATATTAGAACACATATTAGAACACATATTAGAACACATATTAAAACACATATTAGAACACATATTAGAACACATAAAACACATTAGAACACATATTAGAACACATATTAGAACACATATTAGAACACATATTAGAACACATATTAGAACACATATTAGAACACATATTAAAACACATTAGAACACATATTAGAACACATTAAAACACAGAACACATTTTAAAACGCATTAAAACACATTAAAACACATTAGGACACATTAGAAGACATTAAAACACATATTAGAACACATTAAAACACATTAGAACACAGAACACATTTTAAAACGCATTAAAACACATTAAAACACATTAGGACACATTAGAAGACATTAAAACACATGTTAGAACACAGAACACATATTAAAACACATTAGGACACATTAGAAGACATTAAAACACATGTTAGAACACAGAACACATATTAAAACACATTAGAACACATATTAAAACACATTAGAACACATTAAAACACATTAGAACACAGAACACATTTTAAAACGCATTAAAACACATTAAAACACATTAGGACACATTAGAAGACATTAAAACACATATTAGAACACAGAACACATATTAAAACACATTAGAACACATATTAAAACACATTAGAACACATTAAAACACATTAGAACACAGAACACATTAGAACACATAACACATTAGAACACATGTTAGAACCAGTGGCAACCCCCCACTGTTTTGAGCCCCGTCTTTCTAGTGTGGGGGCATTAATACAATATAATGTTCTCTAGTTGTGCCGTGATTGGCTCAGTGTTCTGTCACTCATGACACTACATCACTGCCAAATTTAAGGGGAGAGCTCGAAAATTCAAGCCCCTTGGGTGCTGCCATAGAGTTACATTAGAAGTGCCCATCCAAGAAGATAAAATTACGTCAAATCATGCTATATCTACAGCAGGTTTGATTGGACATCATACTTTCAAAATCTTAGCTAGCAAGCTAGCAGTCGTCATCATGAATCAAGTCGACAATCTACTGGCAAATCCTTGTCATATGAAGAAAAATAATCTAGGGAAACTCTAGATAAAACGTATTGGGGATTTTTATCGTTCATTGGACATAAACATTACACAACAAGTTGGAAATCGCAAATTCAACAATGAGTGGTTTGGAAGGAATCAGTGGCTAACTGTAAGCATTGCAAAGCAGCCACTAGCCTGCTATTCAAGGATACACTTAAAAGGATAAACATTCAACATTGGCCATTGTGTCGATCCAGCGTAACTTTTGCTGTGCTCAAAACAACTTGAAACTCAGAACTCGGCAAAAAACGAACTCCGACTGGGAAAACACCCTTTGAACGGGCATCCAACGTTGGGAGCTTGGGCCTCTTTCTACGACCTGAAGATCACTGATGTCATCACGATTTGACCTTGTTTTTCTTTTTCAGAGTTCACTTCAGAGTTCACTTCAGAGTTCACTTCAGAGTTCACTTAATTTCAGAGAATGACAAAGTTTGATGACAGGATTTGTGCCACGAAGAACCACCACGCCACCTTCCTGTTCAAGTGAGTACAGCACAACAAGGTCCAAAAATGTCTTACATGCTGCTGTATAAATGATGTAATATGCCAGGGAGATATGTATACTGTCGCTAAGGAAGTAATACTAAGTGTATGTTGTGTAGTAAGCTGTCCGTAGTCCATGTGCCTCACCCTAATACTTTGGTGCCGTTTGCCCTCCTAATTTCACCTACTGTTCTGACTTGGTGGTGCAGATGTAGCCTATAGCCTGTTTTAGAGAAATGTAATCATTGAATATTGTAAGAGCTTTCATTATATGCTTGTATGCCCCCTTTATTTATCCTACGGTTCTGACTTGGTGTACAGGAAGAACATTGTAAGAACTGCCCATGTTCTGAATTCTGTCACTGATACATTTCAAAAGGTGCTGAACAAATAGTTGACTACGTCCGTCCTAGCTCGCTCATTGATGTCTAAATCGAAAGTACGGATTGCTTCTTACCGACTCGTCGTCCCTTTATGCCATAGTTTGTACATCTCAATTGACAGTAGAAACCACATTTGTTTAAGCAAGTCAACCATATCAGCTATGCTTTTTTTAAAGGCAGTAAATGAGGCTGCCAGACAAGGCTCATCTGATAGTCACAGTGGTAAGGTGTTGGGGCTTTTGGGACAGCTTTATGTAGGTTTAACAGTTTGTGGGCACCGTTTGTCACCGTTATAGTGCAATTAATGTATTGTTTAGTGTTGTGTTGTGTAGTGGGTTTGCTGGCATGCATCTAAAGAAAATATTGTTAGTTTGCCCCACCAAGATTTATATGCTAAAATTGCAACTGATTAGAACACATTATTAACTGAGCGCGTCTGTTTTGGGTCGGCTACTGGGATTAGAACCTTTGTTCTGGGTGGTGGTCCGAACAGAGGATCCGCTTCGGGAAAGTTGTATTGCTGGTCGTAATGTTGGTAAGTTGACATTGCTCTTATATCCAATAGTTCCTTCCGGCTGTATGTTAACTAGAACAACAGTTTGAAAACTGTATTTTTCACACAACGGTCATATGGTTGAGCTTATTAGACCTCTCTTTCTTCTGTCTACAGTAGGCTCACTTAGCAGCCGATAGCAAAACAGGGACAGGCAGATACTTTCATGTGGTTTATTTTTGGTCAGTTGGCACATTACTGTTTGAAAAAATAAGCACATTGTGAACCAAAAACAAACACAAAAATGTACAAATAATCATTACTGGCACCCTAGCAACCAAGAAGAAAATGTGTCACGCTCTAAGTCAAAGGGTCGCAAATGCGAGTGTTTTGGTTCCTAGCCCCCCAGCCTACTGATTTATTACTCTGGGCTCTTATCTAAAGCCTAGGCCTCATGTTGTTTTCAAAATAGTTGTATTTATTTATTTGCAATGGCATTTAAAAAAAGCTTTGAAACACGACTCCATTTTGTTTACAACTAAGGTTAAATAAAATTAAAAACATTTAAAAATCCTCCTGTTTTGTATTCTTTTGGGATCTTATCTTCAATATTTTAGGCCTATTTCCTGTTTTCAATGTAGTTGTACAGTTGAAGTCGGAAGTTTACATACACTTAGGTTGGAGTCATTAAAACTAGTTTTTCAACCACTCCACAAATTTCTTATTAACCTGTTATGGCTGCATCCCTTTGTTCTCAATTTCGGCCTGAAGACCTACCCTCATCTAACTGCCCGAAGCTCAGCCCCAGAGGCAGAAGACATACCCTAATCTAACTGCCTGTAGCTCAGCCCCAGAGGCAAGGATATGCATATTCTTGGTATCATTTGAATGGTAACATTCTGAAGTTTGTGGAAATGTTAATTGAATGTAGGAGAATATAACACAGTAGATCTGGTGGAAGAAAAGAAAGAGCATACGTTTTCTGTTTTTTATTGTTTGAGTATCATCTTTCACATGTACTAGAATAGCCACACAGTCAGATAGGATGCTGGAGATAATTTTGATGGATAACACAAGAGGGCAACTGTAGGTGTGCAAAGTTTCAGACTGATAACTTCAGGAATGGGTGAGCTACATGACATTTAGCATGAAGTCACCCAGGTGTCCCACACAAGTTGCCCAAATGTACCCAAGTGGCTGAATTGGTGAAATGACCTATAACTATATACAACATATCAAAAAGCAATTCTTAACACACACACACACACACACACACACACACACACACACACACACACACACACACACAAAAACAGTACACCCCTTGGAAATTCTCCTTTGACAGAAGGATAAGCACTTCTCACCCCCTAAAGATTTAGATGCACTGGTGTAAAGTGACTGTTCTACTGATGTCATAAGTGAATGCACCAATTTGTAAGTCGCTTGGATAAGAGCGTCTGTGACTGTTTGAGTGGTTTGTGGACAGGTGTCTTTTATACTGATAACAAGTTCAAACAGGTGCCATTAATACAGGTAACGAGTGGAGGACAGAGGAGCCTCTTAAAAAAGAAGTTACAGGTCTGTGAGAGCCGGAAATCTTGCTTGTTTGTAGGTGACCAAATACTTATTTTCCACCATAATTTGCAAATAAATTCATAAAAAAATCCTACAATGTGATTTTCTGGATTTTTTTCTCTCATTTTGTCTGTCATAGTTGAAGTGTACCTATGATGAACATTACAGGCCTCTCTCATCTTTTTAAGTGGGAGAACTTGCACAATTGGTGGCTGACTAAATACTTTTTTTGCCCCACTGTATGTGGCAGGGTCTACAGGAAATCACGGACTACAAAAACAGCCACGTCACGGACACAGACGTCACGTTTCCAGACAAACTAAACAACTTCTTTGCCCGCTTTTTTATTTTTTTTTATTTTTTTTATTTCACCTTTATTTAACCAGGTAGGCTAGTTGAGAACAAGTTCTCATTTGCAACTGCGACCTGGCCAAGATAAAGCATAGCAGTGTGAACAGACAACACAGAGTTACACATGGAGTAAACAATTAGCAAGTCAATAACACAGTAGAAAAAATGGGCAGTCTATATACAATGTGTTTAGGCGAATAATACAATTTTGCAGATTAACACTGGAGTGATAAATGATCAGATGGGCATGTACAGGTAGAGATATTGGTGTGCAAAAGAGCAGAAAAGTAAATAAATAAAAACAGTATAAAAACAGTATGGGAATGAGGTAGGTGAAAAAAGCTATTTACCTATAGACTATGTACAGCTCTGTGTTAGCTGCTCGGATAGCTGATGTTTGAAGTTGGAGAGGGAGATTCTCCAACTTCAGCGATTTTTGCAATTCGTTCCAGTCACAGGCAGCAGAGTACTGGAACGAAAGGCGGCCAAATGAGGTGTTGGCTTTAGGGATGATCAGTGAGAACACCTGCTGGAGCGCGTGCTACGGATGGGAGTTGCCATCGTGACCAGTGAACTGAGATAAGGCGGAGCTTTACCTAGCATGGACTTGTAGATGACCTTTCTGGCCACGAATTTGAGGGCCAGCCGACTAGAGTCATCGCAGTGGTGGGTGGTATAAGGTGCTTTGTGACAAAACGGATGGCACTGTGATAGACTGCATCCAGTTTTGAGTAGAGTGTTGGAAGCCATTTTGTAGATGACATCGCCAAGTCGAGGATCGGTAGGATAGTCAGTTTTACTAGGGTAAGCTTGGCAGCGTGAGTGAAGGAGGCTTTGTTGCGGAATAGAAAGCCGACTCTGGATTTGATTTTTGATTGGAGATGTTTGATGAGTCTGGAAGGAGAGTTTGCAGTCTAGCCAGACACCTAGGTACTTATAGATGTCCACATATTCAAGGTTGGAACCATCCAGGGTGGTGATGCTAGTCGGGCACGGGTGCAAATCGGTTGAAAAGCATGCATTTGGTTTTTCGCGTTTAAGAACAGTTGAGGCCACGAAAGGAGTGCTTTATGGCATTCAGGCTCAGCACAGTATCCAATGACGGGCCGAAAGTATATAGAATGGTGTCGTCTCGTAGAGGTGGACGGAACTAGCAAGAAAATCATTGATATATACAGAGAAAAGAGTCGCCCGAGAATTGAACCCTGTGGCACCCCCATAGAGACTGCCAGAGGACCGGACAGCATGCCCTCTGATTTGACACACTGAACTCTGTCTGCAAAGTAATTGGTGAACCAGGCAAGGCAGTCATCCGAAAAACCGAGGCTGTTGAGTCTGCCGATAAGAATTTGGTGATTGACAGAGTCGAAAGCCTTGGCGAGGTCGATGAGTCGAAAGCCTTGGCGAGGTCGATGAAGACGGCTGCACAGTACTGTCTTTTATCGAAGATAATACAGTGCCAAAGAATGCGTCCCAAACCCCTCGTTCTCCGTGGCCGACGTGAGTAAAACATTTAAACGTGTTAACCCTCGCAAGGCTGCCGGCCCAGACGGAATCCCTAGCCACGTCCTCAGAACATGCGCAGACCAGCTGGCTGGTGTGTTTACGAACATATCAAATCTCTCCCTATCCCAGTCTGTTGTCCCCACATGCTTCAAGATGGATACCATTGTTCATGTACCCAAGAAGGCAAAGATAACTAAATTACTACCGCACCATAGCACTCACTTCTGTCATCATGAAGTGCTTTGAGAGACCAGTCATGGATCATATCACCTCCACCTTACCGGCCACCCTAGAACCACTTCAGTTTGCATAACGCCCCAACAGGTCCACAGATGACGCAATCGCCATCACACTGCACACTGCCCTATCCCATCTGGACAAGAGGAATACCTATGTAAGAATGCTGTTCATTGACTACAGCTCAGCATTCAACACCATAGTACATTTACATTCACATTTAAGTCATTTAAGCTCACCTGGGTCTCAGCCCCGCCCTGTCAACTGGGTCCTGGACTTCCTGACGGGCCGCCCCCAGGTGGTGAAGGTGGGAAACAACATCTCCACTTTGCTGACCCTCGACACTGGGGCCCCACAAGGGTGTGTGTTCAGCCCTCTCCTCTCTGTTCACCCACGACTGCGTGGCCACACCTCCAAATCAAATCATCAAGTTTGCAGACGACACAACAGTAGTGTGCTTGATTACCAACAGCGACGAGACAGACTACAGGGGGAGGTGAAGGAATTCGGAGTGTGGTGTCAGGAAAACAACCTCTCACTCAACATCAACAAAACAAAGGAGATGATCATGGACTTCAGGAAACGCAGAGGGAGCATCCCCCTATCCACATGGAAGGGACAACAGTGGAGAAGGTGGAAAGTTTTAAGTTCCTGGGCGTAGACACAACACAGACAAACTGAAAATGGTCCACCCACACAGACAGTGTGGTGAAGAAGGAACCTCTTCAACCTCAGGAGGTTGACAAAAATGTGGCTTGTCATCTAAAACACTGACAAACTTTAACCAATTCACAATCGAGAGCATCCTATCGGGATGTATCACCGCCTGGTACGGCAACTGCACCGCCCTCAACCGCAAGGCAAGGGTGGGGAGGTCTGCACAACGCATCACCGCAGGCAAACTACCTGCCCTCCAGGACACCTACAGCACCCGATGTCACAGGGAGGCCAGAAAGATCATCAAGGACAACAACCCCCCCCGAGCCACTGCCTGTTCACCCCGCTATCATCCAGAAGGCGAGGTCAGTACAGTTGCATCAAAGCTGGGACCGAGAGACTGAAAAACAGCTTCTATCTCAAGGCCATCAGACTGCTAAACAGCAATCACTAACTCAGAGGCTGCTGCCTACACTGAGACCCAATCATTGGACACTAATAAATGGATCACTAGTCACTTTAAACAAAGCCACTTAAATAATGTTTACATATCTTACATTACTCATATCACATGTATATACTGTATTTTATATTGCACCTTGCCTGTGCCGCTCGGCCATCACTCATCCATATACTTACATGTACATATTCTCATTCACCCCTTTAGATTTGTGTGTATTAGGTAGTTGTTGGGGGATTGTTAGATTACTTGTTAGATATTACTGCACTGTCAGAACTAGAAGCATAAGCATTTCGCTAAATTCACATTAACATCTGCTAACCACGTGTATGTGACCAATACAATTTGATTTGAGGGTTAGGGGAAATAGGATTTTGGATGGGAATCAATTCTTTGGTCCCCACAAGGATAGCAATGCATAACTGTGTGTGTGTTTTGTGTGACACCAACAGGTCGGAAGGATAAGACCGGCAGACAGCTGAAGTGAGGTCTTTCTCCTCAACACACAATGTCTGAGTTCCTAATCGGACCCTAACCCCTGTATAGTGCACTATTTTGACCAGGGCTCCATTGTGCAGGTTCCAAATTGCAACCTATCCCCGATTGTTTCACCAATTGGTCTATGGTCAAAAGTAGTGCACTATGAAGGGAATAGGGTGCCATTCTGGTCAAAAGTAGTGCACTATGAAGGGAATAGGGTGCCATTCTGGTCAAAAGTAGTGCACTATGAAGGGAATAGGGTGCCATTCTGGTCAAAAGTAGGTCACTATGAAGGGAATAGGGTGCCATTCTGGTCAAAAGTAGTGCACTATGAAGGGAATAGGGTGCCATTCTGGTCAAAAGTAGTGCACTATGAAGGGAATAGGGTGCCATTCTGGTCAAAAGTAGTGCACTATGAAGGGAATAGGGTGCCATTCTGGTCAAAAGTAGTGCACTATGAAGGGAATAGGGTGCCATTCTGGTCTAGGTCAAAAGAATAGGGTGCCATTCACAAAAGTAGTGACTATGAAGGGAATAGGGTGCCATTCTGGTCAAAAGTAGTGCACTATGAAGGGAATAGGGTGCCATTCTGGTCAAAAGTAGTGCACTATGAAGGGAATAGGGTGCCATTCTGGTCAAAAGTAGTGCACTATGAAGGGAATAGGGTGCCATTCTGGTCAAAAGTAGTGCACTATGAAGGGAATAGTGGTACCATTTAGAACACCACCCATGTCTTTCTGTCTCAAAACAGCCCACAGAGTCTCAGGAACCTCAGCAAGCCACAATGGGCACAACAAACTACCCAATAAAGGCTCACATTGTCTTAAACCGTACACTGCTCCACGCACACGCACACACACACACACACACACACACACACACACACACACACACACACACACACACACACACACACACACACACACACACACACACACACACACACACACACACACACACACACACACACACACACACACACACACAGCAGTACAGAGGAACAATGGACTTGGTTCTCATCTAAGTGTTTAATACTCTACTCCCAGGCCTCTGCTCGCATGCCGATCATCCTACAGCACCATGTATCATGTTTGTACTGTGTGTGTGCATGCGTTGCGTTGCATTTATCCCAGTTATGAAACTAATTGAGTTGAACTAACTTTCCAATTGGAAGATTCCTGGAATTAGAAGGGAATAAACAGGAAATCCAGGAATCCATCAACTGGGATTTCTGGAAAACCGTGGTCAAGTTATCTGGATTTTGCAACCCTAAAAAGGCGATTGTTGTTAAGTTCCTGTATGAGTTTGTATAATCTTCAGAAATTGATGCCATCTCATCCAATATCGTTTAGTTTCAGGTTAATGTTTTCTCTCACAGTGAGGCTTATAAGTGTTCCATAAGCTACATCATATTTGAGCCAAATATATAACACATTGGATCCTGTTCATTTCATAAGAGGATCTGTGTTGACCTATTTCCCTGGTATGACTCCAGGCCTCCACGCAAGCAAGTACATTGCTGCAACCACAATCCACTAGAGTAGTAACTACAGCCACGCTACACTGAACCAGAAACCATGGAACCCTCAGAATACTGGTCAGAATGCTCAGAGCTGGGCCCCTCAGAATGTTGAGGATACTGTTCAGAATGCTCAGAGCTGGGGCCCTCAGAATGTTGAGAATACTGTTCAGAATGCTCAGAGCTGGGGCCCTCAGAATGTTGAGGATACTGTTCAGAATGCTCAGAGCTGGGGCCCTCAGAATGTTGAGAATACTGGTCAGAATGCTCAGAGCTGGGGCCCTCAGAATGTTGAGAATACTGTTCAGAATGCTCAGAGCTGGGGCCCTCAGAATGTTGAGAATACTGTTCAGCCCCAGAATGTTGAGAATACTGTTCAGAATGCTCAGAGCAGAATGCTCAGAGCTGGGGCCCTCAGAATGAGAATACTGAGAATACTGGGGTTCAGAATGCTCAGAGCTGGGGCCCTCAGAATGTTGAGAATACTGTTCAGAATGCTCAGAGCTGGGGCCCTCAGAATGTTGAGAATACTGTTCAGAATGCTCAGAGCTGGGGCCCTCAGAATGTTGAGAATACTGTTCAGAATGCTCAGAGCTGGGGCCCTCAGAATGTTGAGAATACTGTTCAGAATGGTCAGAGCTGGGGCCCTCAGAATGTTGAGAATACTGTTCAGAATGCTCAGAGCTGGGGCCCTCAGAATGTTGAGAATACTGTTCAGAATGCTCAGAGCTGGGGCCCTCAGAATGTTGAGAATACTGTTCAGAATGCTCAGAGCTGGGGCCCTCAGAATGTTGAGAATACTGTTCAGAATGCTCAGAGCTGGGGCCCTCAGAATGTTGAGGATACTGTTCAGAATCAGAGCTCAGAATGTTGAGATATCAGAATGCTCAGAAGTGTGAGGATACCAGCAGAACACAATGGAACCCACAGCCTGGCTGGCCCTCTACCTGCCCCCTCCTCCTTCTCTCCACACTGTTCCCACTCAGTTTGGAACAGATTTTTTATGATTAGAGGTTTGATCAACAGCTGCTGTCACTTCTCCTCACCCCCTCAACCATCAAGTTGAAGACACACTTACAAGGCAACACGCATGTGCCCAACACACTCAAACATACTTCAAGTACAAGCACGCAACGCAACACATGCACACACATAGTACGAACATGAAATGCTAACACATTACACACCCACACACTTTGTGTGCGTGTCTCTGTGTGTGTGTGTGTGTGTGTGTGTGTGTGTGTGTGTGTGTGTGTGTGTGTGTGTGTGTGTGTGTGTGTGTGTGTGTGTGTGTGTGTGTGTGTGTGTGTGTGTGTGTGTGTGTGTGTGTGTGTGTGTGTGTGTGTGTTACTGTTTTTCGACTAACCCCAGGGTGACAATAGTGTGTCTAGTGTGTATGGCCGATTTCAAGTTTTCATAACAATCAGTATTTTTGGGCGCCGATTTCCGATTTTTTATTTATTTTAATTGTATATTTTTATACCTTTATTTAACTAGGCACGTCAGTTAAGAACACATTCTTATTTTCAAAGACGGCCTAGGAACGGTGGGTTAACTGCCTTGTTCAGGGGCAGAACGACAGATTTTCACCTTGTCAGCTCAGGGCTCCAATCTTGCAACCGTACAGTTAACTAGTCCAACGTTCTAACCATTGCACTCCACGAGAAGCCTGCCTGTTACGCGAATGCAGTAGAAGACAAGGTAAATTGCAGCTTGGTGAGAAGGCAACAACTGTTGGTGTAATTATTAGAAAATGGAAGAAGTTCAAGATGACGGTCAATCACCCTCGGTCTGGGGCTCCATGCAAGATCTCACCTCGTGGGGCATCAATGATCATGAGGAAGGTGAGGGATCAGCCCAGAACTACACGGCAGGACCTGGTCAATGACCTGAAGAGAGCTGGGACCACAGTCTCAAAGAAAACCATTAGTAACACACTACGCCGTCAAGGTACCCCTGCTCAAGCCAGCGCATGTCTAGGCCCGTCTGAAGTTTGCCAATGACCATCTGGATGATCCAGAGGAGGAATGGGAGAAGGTCATGTGGTCTGATGAGACAAAAATAGAGCTTTTTGGTCTAAACTCCACTCGCGGGGTTTGGAGGAGGAAGAAGGATGATCTCTGTAATTGCAAACAAAGGTTTCTGTACCAAATATTAAGTTCTGCTTTTCTGATGTATCAAATACTTATGTCATGCAATAAAATGCAAATGAATTACTTAAAAATAATACAATGTGATTTTTCTGGATTTTTGTTTTAGATTCCGTCTCTCACAGTTGAAGTGTACCTATGATAGAAATTACAGACCTCTACATGCTTTGTAAGTAGGAAAACCTGCTAAATCTGCAGTGTATCAAATACTTGTTCTCTCCACTGTATGACATAACATTGAAGGTTGTTACAATGTAACAGGAATATTTAGACTTCGGGATGCCACCCGTTAGATAAAATACCAAACGGTTCCATTTCACTGAAAGAACAAACGTTTTGTTTGATAGAGCAGTCTGACTGAGCAGCAGCAGGCCCGTAATCATTCACTCAAACAGCACTTTCATGCGTTTTGCCAGCAGCTCTTCGCAAGCACAGCGCTGTTTATGACTTCAAGCCTATCAGCCTAATGGCTGGTGTAACCAATGTGAAATGACTAGCTAGTTAGCTGGGTGGTGTGCGCTAATACCATTTCAAACGTCACTCGCTTTTAGATTTGGAGTAGTTATTCCCCTTGCGCTGCAAGGGCCGCGGCTTTTGTGGAGCGATGGGTAACGATGCTTCGTGTGTGGCTGTTGTCGATGTGTTCCTGGTTCGAGCCCAGGTAGGGGCGAGGAGAGGGACGGAAGCTATACTGTTACACTGGCAATACTATAGTGCCTATAAGAACATCCAATAGTCAAAGGTATATGAAATACAAATGGTATAGAGAGAAATAGTCCTATAAAAACGATATTAACTACAACCTAAAACCTCTTACCTTGGATTATTGAAGACTCATGTTAAAAGGAACCACCAGCTTTCATATGTTCTCATGTTCTGAGCAAGGAACTCAAACGTTAGCTTTTTAACATTTTTACATGGAGAAGACAGTAAAATGTGCCAATACTTTGTTTTTGTATTATTTAAACCAAATTGAACATGTTTCATTATTTATTTGAGGCTAAATTGATTTTTACTGATGTATTATATTAAGTTAAAATAAGTGTTAATTCAGTATTGTTGTAATTGTCATTATTACAAATAAATAAATAAAATAAAAAATCGGCAGATTAATCGGTATCTGCTTTTTTTGGGGTTCTCCAATAATCGGTATTGGTGTTGAAAAATCATAATCGGTCGACCTCTAGTATACACCCTTACAACGAGGGCTCAGAATCAACAACCTCTAGTATACACCCTTACAATGAGGGCCCAGAATCAACAACCTCTAGTATACACCCTTACAATGAGGGCTCAGAATCAACAACCTCTAGTATACACCCTTACAATGAGGGCTCAGAATCAACAACCTCTAGTATACACCCTTACAATGAGGGCTCAGAATCAACAACCTCTAGTATACACCCTTACAATGAGGGCTCAGAATCAACAACCTCTAGTATACACCCTTACAATGAGGGCCCAGAATCAACAACCTCTAGTATACACCCTTACAACGAGGGCTCAGAATCAACAACCTACAACGAGTATACACCCTAGTATACAACGAGGGCTCAGAATCAACAACCTCTAGTATACACCCTTACAACAATGAGGGCCCAGAATCAACAACCTCTAGTATACACCCTTACAATGAGGGCTCAGAATCAACAACCTCTAGTATACACCCTAGTATACAATGAGCTCAGGTATACACCCTTACCCAGAATCAACAACCTCTAGTATACACCCTTACAACGAGGGCTCAGAATCAACAACCTCTAGTATACACCCTTACAATGAGGGCTCAGAATCAACAACCTCTAGTATACACCCTTACAACGAGGGCCCAGAATCAACAACCTCTAGTATACACCCTTACAACGAGGGCCCAGAATCAACAACCTCTAGTATACACCCTTACAACGAGGGCTCAGAATCAACAACCTCTAGTATACACCCTTACAACGAGGGCTCAGAATCAACAACCTCTACATCATCAAAACAGTTGTTTTGTGAGAAGTTCACAGTTAGCCATTGTTATGTCAATGCCAGATGAAAAGTACCAGTAGCCTGGCTTTGTCCCCAAGGGAGAGGAGGTCTGCAGGAGCCATGGCCCAGTGACACACGGGGCGAAACAGAAGCAGTAGACGGAGCATTTGGGGTGAAACACCTGGATAAATCCTGGATGGAAATTCATCACCCAGACCTAGATACTGCTACATCACCCAGACCTAGATACTACTGGCCCTGCTACATCACCCAGACCTAGATACTGCTACATCACCCAGACCTAGATACTGCTACATCACCCAGACCTAGATACTACTGGTCCTGCTACATCACCCAGACCTAGATACTGCTACATCACCCAGACCTAGATACTGCTACATCACCCAGACCTAGATACTGCTACATCACCCAGACCTAGATACTACTGGCCCTGCTACATCACCCAGACCTAGATACTGCTACATCACCCAGACCTAGATACTGCTACATCACCCAGACCTAGATACTACTACATCACCCAGACCTAGATACTGCTACATCACCCAGACCTAGATACTGCTACATCACCCAGACCTAGATACTGCTACATCACCCAGACCTAGATACTGCTACATCACCCAGACCTAGATACTGCTACATCACCCAGACCTAGATACTGCTACATCACCCAGACCTAGATACTGCTACATCACCCAGACCTAGATACTGCTACATCACCCAGACCTAGATACTGCTACATCACCCAGACCTAGATATCACATCACCCAGACCTAGATACTGCTACATCACCCAGACCTAGATACTACTGGCCCCCTACATCACCCAGACATCACTGCTACATCACCCAGACCTAGATACTGCTACATCACCCAGACCTAGATACTACATCACCCAGACCTACATCACCCAGACCTAGATACTACTGGCCCTGCTACATCACCCAGACCTAGATACTACTGGCCCTGCTACATCACCCAGACCTAGATACTGTTACATCACCCAGACCTAGATACTACTGGCCCTGCTACATCACCCAGACCTAGATACTACTGGCCCTGCTACATCACCCAGACCTAGATACTGCTACATCACCCAGACCTAGATACTGCCACATCACCCAGACCTAGATACTGCTACATCACCCAGACCTAGATACTGCTGTCGCCCTGCTACATCACCCAGACCTAGATACTGCTACATCACCAGACCTAGATACTACCTGCCCTGCTACATCACCCAGACCTAGATACTGCTGTCGCCCTGCTACATCACCCAGACCTAGATACTGCTGTCGCCCTGCAACATCACCCAGACCTAGATACTGCTGCATCACCCAGACCTAGATACTGCTACATCACCCAGACCTAGATACTGCTACACCACCCAGAAAGTTTATCTATATTTTTCGTAACTGTTGTTTTCCATAAGCAAACAGGAAAACGCTCATCCAGAGGCGGCGCTCCTAGTGGCCGGGGACTTTAATGCAGGGAAACATAAATCCAGTTTACCTCATTTCTACCAGCCTGTCACATGTGCAACAAGAGGAGAAATAAACTCTAGACCACCTTTACTCAACACAGAGATGAGTACGAAGCTCTCCCTCGCCCTCAATTTGGCAAATCTGACCACAACTCTATCCTCCTGATTCCTGCTTACAAGCTAAAATTAAAGCAGGAAGTACCAATAACTCGCTCAATACGGAGGTGGTCAGATGACGCAGATTGTTTTGCTAGCACAGACTGGAATATGTTCCGGGATTCATCGGATGGCATTGAGGAGTACACCACATCAATCACCGGCTTCATCAATAAGTGCATTGATGACGTTGTCCCCAGTGATCGTACGTACATACCCCAACCAGAAGCCATGGATTACAGGCAACAGCCGCACTGAGCCAAAGGCTAGTCCCAAGGAATGGGACTTTTATCCGGAAGCTATAAGAAATCCCGCTATCCCCTCCAACGAACCATCAAACAGGCAAAGCATCAATACAGGACTAAGATCCAATCCTACTACACCGGCTCTGACACTCGTCGGATGTGGCAGGGCCAGAAAACTATTACAGACTGAAAAAGGGAAACCCAGCCGCGAGCTGCCCAGTGACACGAGCCTACCAGACGAGCTAAATTACTTCTATGCGCGCTTCGAGGCAAGCAACACTGAAGCATGCATGAGAGCACCGGGTGTTCCGGACGACTGTGTGATCACGCTCACCGTAGCCGATTGTGAGTAAGACCTTTAAACAAGTCGACATTCACAAGGCCACAGGACCAGACGTCTTACCAGGACGTGAACTGGCAACTGTCTTGACTGACAGTTTCAACTCGTCTCTGGCCGAGTCTGTAACACTTACATGTTTCCAACAGATACCATAGTCACAGTCACCGTGCCAAAGAACACCAAAGCAGAATAACTATCCCATTGTTTCCTCAAATACAGTGTATGATATACCATTTTGTAGCTCTGACTCTCTACTTTTATCTAATGTGTAAAAAAAAAAACAGAAATTCAAATTTGGCTACATAAGACCCTATCCAGGTGGTGAGTCACGTGTTTTCCCATGCCAATAAAAACCCATTGAATTGAAAGAGAGAAATCCTGCCATGAAAACGCAATAGGTGGGGAGGAGGAGAACATAGAGAGCATTCTGGGATAACAGCCTAGGATAGGAGTCAGTCCCAGCCAAAGCTTAGATCACAGAGCCAACATAGTGGGTGCATTTGTTTGACCTAAATAATGGTCTCAAATGTGCCAAATATACCCACTCGGGCAGGATGGGTAAGGTTAAACAAACACACCTAATCACAGCCACAGCAGGTCTGAACAGTTTAGGACAGACAAGAGGATCTGCCCTTAGATTCATCATAAATAGCCTGGTCCCAGATCTGTTTGTACTGTCTTGCAAACATTGTCGACCATAGGAGATAGGAGTTAGCAAGACAGCACAAACGGATCTGACACCAGGCTAGATACCATCGTTATAGGTTAGTGAGTGTTCAGCTTCCAGAAGTTTCTGATCAGATGGTACAGGAGAGAGGAGCTATGAACCAGGTCAGCAGGCAGACAGCAAGTAGCAGACAGACAGCAAGTAGCAGACAGACAGCAAGTAGCAGGCAGACAGCAAGTAGCAGGCAGACAGCAAGTAGCAGACAGACAGCAAGTAGCAGGCAGACAGCAAGTAGCAGACAGACAGATAAGTAGAAGGCAGACATCAAGTAGCAGGCAGACAGCAAGTAGCAGACAGACAGCAAGTAGCAGGCAAACAGCAAGTAGCAGACAGACAGCAAGTAGCAGACAGACAGCAAGTAGCAGGCAGACAGCAAGTAGCAGGCAGACAGCAAGTAGCAGGCAGACAGCAAGTAGCAGGCAGACAGCAAGTAGCAGGCAGACAGCAAGTAGCAGGCAGACAGACAAGTAGCAGGCAGACAGCAAGTAGCAGGTAGACAGCAAGTAGCAGGCAGACAGCAAGTAGAAGGCAGACAGCAAGTAGAAGGTAGACAGCAAGTAGAAGGCAGACAGCAAGTAGCAGGTAGACAGCAAGTAGCAGGTAGACAGCAAGTAGCAGGCAGACAGCAAGTAGCAGGCAGACAGCAAGTAGCAGGTAGACAGCAAGTAGCAGGTAGACAGCAAGTAGCAGGCAGACAGCAAGTAGCAGGTAGACAGCAAGTAGCAGGCAGACAGCAAGTAGCAGGCAGACAGCAAGTAGCAGGCAGACAGCAAGTAGCAGGCAGACAGCAAGTAGCAGGCAGACAGCAAGTAGCAGGCAGACAGCAGGTAGCAGGCAGACAGCAAGTAGCAGGCAGACAGCAAGTAGCAGGCAGACAGCAAGTAGCAGGTAGACAGCAAGTAGCAGGCAGACAGCAAGTAGCAGGCAGACAGCAAGTAGCAGGCAGACAGCAGGTAGCAGGCAGACAGCAGGTAGACAGACAGACATCAGCAGCCAGACAGCAGGCAGACAGCAAGTAGCAGGCAGACAGCAAGTAGCAGGCAGACAGCAGGTAGACAGACAGACATCAGCAGCCAGACAGCTAGGCAGACAGCAGCAGGCAGGCAGACAGCAGCAGCTGGTAGGCAGACAGCAGGCAGGCAGCAGCAGGTAGGCAGACAGCAGCAGCAGGCAGCAGACAGCAGCAGGTAGGCAGACAGCAGCAGGTAGGCAGACAGCAGCCAGACAGCAGGCAGACAGCAGCAGGTAGGCAGACAGCAGCAGGTAGGCAGACAGCAGGCAGGCAGATAGCAAGCAGACAGCAACAGGCAGGCAGCAGCAGGTAGGCAGACAGCAGCAGGTAGACAGACAGCAGCAGGTAGGCAGACAGCAGCAGGTAGGCAGCAGCAGCAGGCAGGCAGCAGGCAGACAGACAGCCACAAGACTCAACAGCTTGAAAATGAAAACCTTGAGAATTCCTGAGTCATCACTCCAAGCTCAACAGAGGGTGAGAAAGAGAAAGAGAGAGAGAGAGAGCGAGAGAAAGAGAGCGAGCGAGAGCGAGAGAGAGAAAGCGAGAGAGCGAGAGAAAGAGAGCAAGCGAGAGCGAGAGAGAGAGCGAGAGAGAGAGAGGGTGAAAAAAGGAAATCAATTCAGTACACTGACTTCCTCTGAACTGGTCTCTCACGGACCAGATTTCCATCGTGTGTGTGACCATTCTCACCTCTCTAGACAAAACCCATACTCTCTCTTTTTCTCTCTCTTTCCCATCTCTCCCATCCATCTCTTTCACAGATCATCAAACAACCTTTTCATTTCCACCCCAGAAGATAATGAGAGGCCACACTGAATTAAACATGATTTGGCCTTTTTTGTGTTTTGCGTTTCTCTCAAAATAACCCCCCTCCCCCCATCGGTATCTGGTGGTCTTTTAGGGTGGACAACTCACATCACATGACTACACATTAGATGTTGCAAAAATGTATTGAAATCGCAATTCGCTTTAAAAAACGGACCCGATGACAAAAACTTTAGCATTTGGAAACAGTGCCGGGGGACTCTAAAACCAAAAGCCGTCATACCTCGTTCGACAGACTGCTGAGAGCAGGGTTTCCTCTCTCTCATACCTCGTTCGACAGACTGCTGAGAGCAGGGTTTCCTCTCTCTCATACCTCGTTCGACAGACTGCTGAGAGCAGGGTTTCCTCTCTCTCATACCTCGTTCGACAGACTGCCGAGAGCAGGGTTTCCTCTCTCTCATACCTCGTCGACAGACTGCTGAGAGCAGGGTTTCCTCTCTCTCATACCTCGTTCGACAGACTGCCGAGAGCAGGGTTTCCTCTCTCTCATACCTCGTCGACAGACTGCTGAGAGCAGGGTTTCCTCTCTCTCATACCTCGTTCGACAGACTGCTGAGAGCAGGGTTTCCTCTCTCTCATACCTCGTCGACAGACTGCTGAGAGCAGGGTTTCCTCTCTCATACCTCGTTCGACAGACTGCTGAGAGCAGGGTTTCCTCTCTCTCATACCTCGTTCGACAGACTGCTGAGAGCAGGGTTTCCTCTCTCTCATACCTCGTCGACAGACTGCTGAGAGCAGGGTTTCCTCTCTCTCATACCTCGTTCGACAGACTGCTGAGAGCAGGGTTTCCTCTCTCTCATACCTCGTCGACAGACTGCTGAGAGCAGGGTTTCCTCTCTCTCATACCTCGTCGACAGACTGCTGAGAGCAGGGTTTCCTCTCTCTCATACCTCGTCGACAGACTGCTGAGAGCAGGGTTTCCTCTCTCTCATACCTCGTCGACAGACTGCTGAGAGCAGGGTTTCCTCTCTCTCATACCTCGTTCGACAGACTGCTGAGAGCAGGGTTTCCTCTCTCTCATACCTCGTCGACAGACTGCTGAGAGCAGGGTTTCCTCTCTCTCATACCTCGTCGACAGACTGCTGAGAGCAGGGTTTCCTCTCTCTCATACCTCGTCGACAGACTGCTGAGAGCAGGGTTTCCTCTCTCTCATACCTCGTCGACAGACTGCTGAGAGCAGGGTTTCCTCTCTCTCATACCTCGTCGACAGACTGCTGAGAGCAGGGTTTCCTCTCTCTCATACCTCGTCGACAGACTGCTGAGAGCAGGGTTTCCTCTCTCTCATACCTCGTCGACAGACTGCTGAGAGCAGGGTTTCCTCTCTCTCATACCTCGTTCGACAGACTGCTGAGAGCAGGGTTTCCTCTCTCTCATACCTCGTCGACAGACTGCTGAGAGCAGGGTTTCCTCTCTCTCATACCTCGTCGACAGACTGCTGAGAGCAGGGTTTCCTCTCTCTCATACCTCGTTCGACAGACTGCTGAGAGCAGGGTTTCCTCTCTCTCATACCTCGTCGACAGACTGCTGAGAGCAGGGTTTCCTCTCTCTCATACCTCGTCGACAGACTGCTGAGAGCAGGGTTTCCTCTCTCTCATACCTCGTTCGACAGACTGCTGAGAGCAGGGTTTCCTCTCTCTCATACCTCGTCAACAGACTGCTGAGAGCAGGGTTTCCTCTCTCTCATACCTCGTTCGACAGACTGCTGAGAGCAGGGTTTCCTCTCTCATACCTCGTTCGACAGACTGCTGAGAGCAGGGTTTCCTCTGTCTCATACCTCGTCGACAGACTGCTGAGAGCAGGGTTTCCTCAACAGGCCAGCGGGGGATTTTATTTGGCGCCACAAAGTTTTCTGAGTAAAAAAAATAAAATTATAAATCTTTGTTGTTCGAACTAAAAGACTGTTACGTAAAATATGTGAAGAGGTGTGGAGTCAGGCGCAGAGAGCAAACGGATGTGGGAAAAACACGCTTTAATGTCCAGGAAAAAAAATAACGAACAAAAGTAGTAAAACAAAAATGAACAGAAATAATAACGGACAGCGCGAAAACCCCGAAAATATAAACAACATACACTCTAACACAAAAACAGACGAACAAGCCCGCACGAAACAGAAGCGGGCTGAACAAACTTATATCACCCCACCCTCACAACCAAACAAGAAACAGGTGATACCAATCAGACAAAACCAAAGGAACACAGAACAACGGATCGGTGATAGCTAGTGGACCGGCGACGACGACCCCGCCGAGCGCCACCCGAACAAGAAGGGGAGTCACCTTCGGTAATATTCGTGACAAAAACATAACGGACTAAAATCAGTAGTAAATCTGTTCCAAGTGTTCCTACGCGTAAAGAGAAGACATACATGTGATCGTATCCCAATGTTATCGAGGTTTGAAATCATTCTGTTTCGGTCAAATACTGTATCCGTTTGGGATTATTGCGGTCAATTTGCAGTGTACAAATGATTTATTACTATGTTCCGACCCCCCTCGACCATCCGCTCACGGCTGAATGGAATTTGGGGACCCCTGGGTTACAAATTCATAAAAAAATCCTACAATGTGATTTTCTGGATTTTTTGTTCTCATTTTGTCTGTCATAGTTGAAGTGTACCTATGATGAAAATTACAGGACTCTCATCTTTTTAAGTGGGAGAACTTGCACAATTGGTGGCTGACTAAATACTTGTTTGCCCCACTGTATATACATCCATCCATATGTCCATCCATCAATATATCCATCCATCCATCCATCCATCAATATATCCATCCATCCATATGTCCATCCATCCATCCATCAATATATCCATCAATATATCCATCCATCCATCCATCCATCAATATATCCATCAATATATCCATCCATCCATCCATCCATATATCCATCAATATATCCATCAATATATCCATCCATCCATCCATCCATCAATATATCCATCCATCCATCCATCAATATATCCATCCATCAATATATCCATCAATATATCCATCCATCCATCAATATATCCATCCATCCATCAATATATCCATCCATTAATATATCCATCCATCAATATATCCATCCATCAATATATCCATCCATCAATATATCCATCCATCCATCAATATATCCATCCATCAATATATCCATCCATCCATCCATCAATATATCCATCCATCAATATATCCATCCATCCATCAATATATCCATCCATCAATATATCCATCCATCAATATATCCATCCATCAATATATCCATCCATCCATCCATCAATATATCCATCCATCAATATATCCATCCATCAATATATCCATCCATCCATCCATCAATATATCCATCCATCAATATATCCATCCATCAATATATCCATTCATCCATCCATCAATATATCCATCCATCAATATATCCATTCATCCATCAATATATCCATTCATCCATCCATCAATATATCCATTCATCCATCAATATATCCATCCATCCATCAATATATCCATTCATCCATCCATCAATATATCCATCCATTAATATATCCATCCATCAATATATCCATCCATCAATATATCCATTCATCCATCAATATATCCATCCATCCATCCATCAATATATCCATTCATCCATCCATCAATATATCCATTCATCCATCAATATATCCATCCATCCATCAATATATCCATCCATCAATATATCCATCCATCCATCCATCAATATATCCATCCATCAATATATCCATTCATCCATCAATATATCCATCCATCCATCAATATATCCATTCATCCATCCATCAATATATCCATTCATCCATCAATATATCCATTCATCCATCAATATATCCATCCATCCATTAATATATCCATCCATCCATATATCCATCCATCCATCCATATATCCATCCATCCATATATCCATCCATCAATATATCCATCCGTCTGGGTCTCTCTCTGTCTCTGGGTCTCTGTATCTCTCTCTCTGCCCCTGGGTCTCTCTCTGTCTCTGGTGTCTGGGTCTCTCTCTGTCTCTGGTGCCTGGGTCTCTCTCTGTCTCTGGTGCCTGGGTCTCTCTCTGTCTCTGGTGCCTGGGTCTCTCTCTGTCTCTGGTGCCTGGGTCTCTCTCTGTCTCTGGTGCCTGGGTCTCTCTCTGTCTCTGGTGCCTGGGTCTCTCTCTGTCTCTGGTGCCTGGGTCTCTCTCTGTCTCTGGTGCCTGGGTCTCTCTCTGTCTCTGGTGCCTGGGTCTCTCTCTGTCTCTGGTGCCTGGGTCTCTCTCTGTCTCTGGTGCCTGGGTCTCTCTCTGTCTCTGGTGCCTGGGTCTCTCTCTGTCTCTGGTGCCTGGGTCTCTCTCTGTCTCTGGTGCCTGGGTCTCTCTCTGTCTCTGGTGCCTGGGTCTCTCTCTGTCTCTGGTGCCTGGGTCTCTCTCTGTCTCTGGTGCCTGGGTCTCTCTCTGTCTCTGGTGCCTGGGTCTCTCTCTGTCTCTGGTGCCTGGGTCTCTCTCTGTCTCTGGTCTCTCTCTGTCTCTGGTCTATGGGTCTCTGTCCCTGGTCTACGGGTCTCACTCTGTCCCTGGTCTACGGGTCTCACTCTGTCCCTGGTCTACGGGTCTCACTCTGTCCCTGGTCTACGGGTCTCACTCTGTCCCTGGTCTACGGGTCTCACTCTGTCCCTGGTCTACGGGTCTCACTCTGTCCCTGGTCTACGGGTCTCACTCTGTCCCTGGTCTACGGGTCTCACTCTGTCCCTGGTCTACGGGTCTCACTCTGTCCCTGGTCTACGGGTCTCTCTCTGTCCCTGGTCTACGGGTCTCTCTCTGTCCCTGGTCTACGGGTCTCTCTCTGTCCCTGGTCTACGGGTCTCTCTCTGTCCCTGGTCTACGGGTCTCTCTCTGTCCCTGGTCTACGGGTCTCTCTCTGTCCCTGGTCTACGGGTCTCTCTCTGTCCCTGGTCTACGGGTCTCTCTCTGTCCCTGGTCTACGGGTCTCTCTCTGTCCCTGGTCTACGGGTCTCTCTCTGTCCCTGGTCTACGGGTCTCTCTCTGTCCCTGGTCTATGGGTCTCTCTCTGTCCCTGGTCTATGGGTCTCTCTCTGTCTCTGGGTCTCTCTTTGTCTCTAGGTCTATCTCTGGTCTATGGGTCTCTCTCTGTCCCTGGTCTACGGGTCTCTCTCTGTCCCTGGTCTATGGGTATCACTCTGTCCCTGGTCTACGGGTCTCACTCTGTCCCTGGTCTACGGGTCTCACTCTGTCCCTGGTCTACGGGTCTCACTCTGTCCCTGGTCCCTCTCCCCATCCCTGTCCTTCTCCCCGTCCCTCTCCCCGTCTCTGTCCCTCTCCCCGTCTCTGTCCCTCTCCCCGTCCCTCTCCCCGTCCCTCTCCCAGTCCCTCTCCCCATCCCTGTCCTTCTCCCCATCCCTCTCCCAGTCTCTGTCCCTCTCCCCGTCCCTCTCCCAGTCTCTGTCCCTCTCCCCGTCTCTGTCCCTCTCCCCGTCTCTGTCCCTCTCCCCGTCTCTGTCCCTCTCCCCGTCTCTGTCCCTCTCCCCGTCTCTGTCCCTCTCCCCGTCCCTCTCCCCGTCTCTGTCCCTCTCCCCGTCTCTGTCCCTCTCCCCGTCTCTGTCCCCGTCTCTGTCCCTCTCCCCGTCTCTGTCCCTCTCCCCGTCTCTGTCCCTCTCCCCGTCTCTGTCCCGTCTCTGTCCCTCTCCCCGTCTCTGTCCCTCTCCCCCGTCTCTGTCCCTCTCCCCGTCTCTGTCCCCGTCTCTGTCCCTCTCCCCGTCTCTGTCCCCGTCTCTGTCCCCGTCTCTGTCCCTCTCCCCGTCTCTGTCCCTCTCCCCGTCTCTGTCCCTCTCCCCGTCTCTGTCCCCGTCTCTGTCCCTCTCCCCGTCTCTGTCCCCGTCTCTGTCCCTCTCCCCGTCTCTGTCCCTCTCCCCGTCTCTGTCCCTCTCTCCCCGTCTCTGTCCCTCTCCCCGTCCCTCTCCCCGTCTCTGTCCCTCTCCCAGTCTCTGTCCCTCTCCCCGTCTCTGTCCCTCTCCCAGTCTCTGTCCCTCTCCCAGTCTCTGTCCCTCTCCCCGTCTCTGTCCCTCTCCCCGTCTCTGTCCCTCTCCCCGTCTCTGTCCCTCTCCCCGTCTCTGTCCCTCTCCCCGTCTCTGTCCCTCTCCCCGTCTCTGTCCCTCTCCCCGTCTCTGTCCCTCTCCCCGTCTCTGTCCCTCTCCCCGTCCCTCTCCCCGTCTCTGTCCCTCTCCCAGTCTCTGTCCCTCTCCCCGTCCCGATGTATGCTATGCCAGACCCACACTGAAACCGAAGAGGGAGACATGACAACAGA
>NC_068455.1:5783036-5803036 GCF_023373465.1 Oncorhynchus keta | reverse complement strand
AGAGGAGAGCACTGAGGAGAGGAGAGGAGAGGAGAGGAGAGGAGAGGAGAGGAGAGGAGAGGAGTAAGCAGCAGCAGTCTGTGTGTTCTCTTTCCCTGTTGGCTTGGCCCTCTCTGATCCAACACCTCCCACCGAGAGACAAACTCCGGCTGCTTTCCAAATGGCACCCTATCCCCTACGTCGTGAACTTCTTTTGACCAGAGCCCTAATTCCATTGGGCACCCTGTTCCATAGGGCTCTGGTCCAAAAGTCGTGCACTATGTAGGGAATAGGGTGCCATTTGGGATGCATACCTGAGGCACAGACAGGATGGGCCAAAAGCTTGGTCATCACCACCGCAGCACAGGAAACTGCACTGGACAGGGAAATGGGCATCCTGCTGGCAGTGTGACATCTATCGGGGGTCAAATTGAACTGAAACGGAGACACTGAAATGGAGACACTGAAATGGAGACACTGAAATGGAGACACTGAAATGGAGGCACTGAAATGGAGGCACTGAAATGGAGGCACTGAAATGGAGGCACTGAAATGGAGACACTGAAATGGAGACACAAATGGAGACACTGAAATGAAGACACAAATGGAGACACTGAAATGAAGACACAAATGGAGACACTGAAATGGAGACACTGAAATGGAGACACTGAAATGGAGACACTGAAATGAAGACACTGAAATGAAGACACTGAAATGAAGACACTGAAATGAAGACACAAATGGAGACACTGAAATGAAGACACAAATGGAGACACTGAAATGGAGACACTGAAATGAAGACACTGAAATGAAGACACTGAAATGGAGACACTGAAATGGAGACACTGAAATGGAGACACTGAAATGGAGACACTGAAATGGAGACACTGAAATGGAGACACTGAAATGGAGACACTGAAATGGAGACACTGAAATGAAGACACAAATGGAGACACTGAAATGGAGACACTGAAATGGAGACACTGAAATGGAGACACTGAAATGGAGACACTGAAATGGAGACACTGAAATGGAGACACTGAAATGGAGACACTGAAATGAAGACACTGAAATGAAGACACTGAAATGGAGACACTGAAATGAAGACACTGAAATGAAGACACTGAAATGAAGACACAAATGGAGACACAAATGGAGACAAATGGAGACACTGAAATGGAGACACTGAAATGGAGACACTGAAATGGAGACACTGAAATGAAGACACTGAAATGGAGACACTGAAATGGAGACACTGAAACGGCTTGCACTGACTTGAAAATTACCCTATTGAAAAAGAAAACCTTTTAAGGTTACTCAACCAAAAATGAATTATTATGTAGAGTTAAGATTTACCAGCAGAAAACATGTTGTTGAAAGTAACATTCACAATGTGGGGAAGATGTTAGGAGCAGGATCCAGAATGATGAAACTCCCCAATGGCAACAATGGTAGACTGACTTTAGACATCAGGTCCCCAATGGCAACAATAGCACATTAGACAGACAATAGGTTATTAAAATGTCTGCCTAGTGATAGAAGGTTAACGAGGTATGACTGGAAATCAGCGGGTTTTCATTAAGGATCTCTCTGTACTTTGCTCCGTTCATCTTTCCCTCGATCCTGACGAGTCTCCCAGTCCCTTCCTCTGAAAAACATCCCCAACAGCATGATGCTGCCACCAACGTGCTTCACCGTAGGGATGGTGCCAGGTCACCTCCAGATGTGAAGCTTGGCATTAAGGCCAAATAGTTCAATCTTGGTTTCATCAGACCAGAGAATCTTGTTTCTCATGGTCTGAGAGTCCTTTAGTTGCTTTTTGGCAAACTCCAAGCAGGCTGTCACGTGCCTTTTACTGAGGAGTGGCTTCCGTCTGACCCCTCTACCATAAAGGCCTGAATGGTAGAGAGCTGCAGAGATGGTTGTCCTTCTGGAAGGTTCTTCCATCTCCACAGAGGAACTCTGGAGCTCTGTCAATTGAATTTGAATCAATTGAATTTACCACAGTTGGACTCCAATCAAGTTGTAGAAACATCAAGGATGATCAATGGAAACAGGATGCACCTGAGCTCAACTTAGAGTCTCCGAGCAAAGGGTCTGAATACTTATTTAAATAAGGCAT
The DNA here is from genome assembly GCF_023373465.1 of Oncorhynchus keta. NCBI lineage: Eukaryota > Metazoa > Chordata > Actinopteri > Salmoniformes > Salmonidae > Oncorhynchus > Oncorhynchus keta. The sequence continues at coordinate 5,800,935 of NC_068455.1, read as the reverse complement.
CCATTTTTTTTTTTTTCTAATTAATTATGAGGTAGTTTGTGTAGATTGATGAGACATTTTTATTTATTTAAATTGATTTTAGAATAAGGCTGTAACGTAACAAACTGTGAGAGAAGTCACGGGATCTGAATACCTTCTGAATGTACTGTATAAACACTCTAAATAGGTCAGGAGACAGACCGGGAGCCTGAGAAGGAACGAAAAATAAATTATTATGGCTATATATTATTTCTATTATTTCAAGGCTAAAGCCTAAAAAATGAAAGCATTTGCGAATGCTACACACTAGGCTGGTAATAGGTCAGGAGACAGACCGGGAGCCTGAGAAGGAACGAAAAATAAATTATTATGGCTATATATTATTTCTATTATTTCAAGGCTAAAAAATGAATGCATTTGCGAATGCTACACACTAGGCTGGTAGGGACATAAAGCACTCAACATTTTGTTGTAATAAATCATTATCTAGTCTATAAGTTGCGCATTAGGCTGTGACTTAGAATTAAATACAAAATTAAATAAAAAATGACATATTAGTGCCTTTTTAAAATATTTTTTACATTATTTTTTTAGATAAAGGAGTCTGGGGTTTCAGACTCATGTGTTGATGCCTGGAGAGCGGGCCAGCAGTAGAGAACATCCTCTCCTCATTGGCAGAACCACTGGGGATGATAAACACCCTTTTGGCCACTCTATCCAGGCTAAATATATATATATACAGAAAACATTGCGTAGAGACGGCGACCCAGGCCCAAAACACACCAACCTGTCAATGGGAATTGGAGGGGTAGCACTGAAACAAAGCCCAGGGAAATTTCCAGATGCATTTGATCTATCTATCTATCTCTATATCTATCTATCTCTATCTATCTCCATATCTATATATATATATCCATATCTATATATATATATCCATATCTATATCCATATCTATATCCATATCTATATCCATCTATCTATCTATATATCCATATCTATATCTATATCCATATCTGTATCTATATCTATATCCATATCTATATCTATATATCCATATCTATATCTATATCCATATCTATATCTATATCTATATCTATATCTATATCCGTATCTATATCTATATCTATATCCATATCTATCTATATCCATATCTATATCCATATCTATATCTATATCTATCTATCTAATATATTAATAAAACTTTGTAGGCAACATAACCCAATCAAAACAGAAAGCTCATTGAACATGCCAGGCCTATTGGGCCAACATTAATTATGTCCTCTTGTATAAGAATAATAAAATGAAAATGAACTAAACGTTTTTAAGAGATCTGATTTTTACTATATAAATACTTAGCTACAATGATACACTTAGTTATCTACCCAGCTCGTTCCTTTCTGTTAGCATGTGCACAGAGTTAGTACACCATCGCGATTATTTAGGTGTGGACATGACATCACCACGCTCCCTGTCTTGCTATTGGTCCTCATATTTGTCTTGCTATTGGTCCTCATCTTTGTCTTGCTATTGGTCCTCATCTTTGTCTTGCTATTGGTCCTCATCTTTGTCTCGCTATTGGTCCTCATCTTTGTCTCGCTATTGGTCCTCATCTTTGTCTCGCTATTGGTCCTCATCTTTGTCTTGCTATTGGTCCTCATATTTGTCTTGCTATTGGTCCTCATATTTGTCTTGCTATTGGTCCTCATATTTGTCTTGCTATTGGTCCTCATATTTGTCTTGCTATTGGTCCTCATATTTGTCTTGCTATTGGTCCTCATATTTGTCTTGCTATTGGTCCTCTTCTTTGTCTTGCTATTGGTCCTCTTCTTTGTCTTGCTATTGGTCCTCTTCTTTGTCTTGCTATTGGTCCTCTTCTTTGTCTTGCTATTGGTCCTCATCTTTGTCTTGCTATTGGTCCTCATCTTTGTCTTGCTATTGGTCCTCATCTTTGTCTTGCTATTGGTCCTCATCTTTGTCTTGCTATTGGTCCTCATCTTTGTCTTGCTATTGGTCCTCATCTTTGTCTTGCTATTGGTCCTCATTTTTGTCTTGCTATTGGTACTCATCTTTGTCTTGCTATTGGTTCTCATCTTTGTCTTAATCTTGATTTTGATTTACCACCTGTGTGTTTTTATCAGTTTCTCTAAATGAAATTTTTAGTGAACTCCGTGACAGTAGTTAAAGCAAGGGTCTATTAGCAGCACACAAGTAGACTACAGATGCATGCTGGGCCAGGGCGTGCCCTGGGGTTAGTGTAGTGAGCGCTACTGGAGCGAAATTGGAGCCGGGCGAGAAGTCCGGGGAATCTCACTCCACGCTCCAGTCAAATTGGACACACTCAGTTCCAGCTCTGTGAGGGGTGTACCATGGTCAAGTTACCCCCTAGACGCTGATCATTGGTCAATTGTTTATTTTCCCTCACGAATGGTTGAGGTTAGGATTGGGGGAAGGGAAGCTGATCCTAGATCTGTACCTAGGGGAAATCTTCACCCCGGGAGCGAAACGGAAGGCCCTGGGCCCCATTACCCAGGATGCACCAGGAGCCCTCGGCTCAGCTCCTTCCGACACTCAGCGTCTCATACAATATTCAACCATTGGCAGGAGACGGGGTCTCCAAGGGAAAGAACATAGCACACACACACACACACACACACACACACACACACACACACACACACACACACACACACACACACACAACCGGAAGGCAGAACACAACACTGAGAGAGGGAGGCTGCCTGCCTGTTAAGGCAACCCAGTGAACCCACCAGGACAGATACCACACACCAATTCCCCTTTCCCCAAGTCTCAGGTGTGAGTGACGAGGCTGAACCCCTTTCTCTAATAGAACTCATAAATAATAAACAGACACTATGAAGTAGCAAAGTATGACAGCCAGCCAGCCCACACACACACACACACACACACACTGACTGACTGCCATCTGAATATAAATAATGTAGGATACACACTAGCTCACTGTATCTGTGTCAGTAGATCAGTAAGCTTTTGTGTGTGTGTGTGTGTGTGTGTGTGTGTGTGTGTGTGTGTGTGTGTGTGTGTGTGTGTGTGTGTGTGTGTGTGTGTGTGTGTGTGTGTGTGTGTGTGTGTGTGTTGCCATAGGAATTATTAATGGTCCATAACTGGTGGCTTCGGTGAAGAAAAAAAAAAGAAGGAGAGCAGAGTGTCTGAGTAACAGTAGGATTTCGACCCAAACACATGACAAAAATATAAATAAAATAATGCTTTAATACCGGCTCTGCACATTGACTTGGTACTGCTACTCCTGGTATATAGTCTGATTACTACCTGGTACTCCTGGTATATAGTCTCATTACTACCTGGTAGCCCTGCACATTGACTTGGTACTGCTACTCCTGGTATATAGTCTGATTACTACCTGGTACTCCTGGTATATAGTCTCATTACTACCTGGTAGCCCTGCACATTGACTTGGTACTGCTACTCCTGGTATATAGTCTCGTTACTACCTGGTACTCCTGGTATATAGTCTCGTTACTACCTGGTAGCCCTGCACATTGACTTGGTACTGCTACTCCTGGTATATAGTCTCGTTACTACCTGGTAGCCCTGCACATTGACTTGGTACTGCTACTCCTGGTATAGTCTCATTACTACCTGGTAGCCCTGCACGTTGACTTGGTACTGCTACTCCTGGTATATAGTCTCGTTACTACCTGGTAGCCCTGCACATTGACTTGGTACTGCTACTCCTGGTATATAGTCTCGTTACTACCTGGTAGCCCTGCACGTTGACTTGGTACTGCTACTCCTGGTATATAGTCTAGTTACTACCTGGTACTCCTGGTATATAGTCTCGTTACTACCTGGTAGCCCTGCACGTTGACTTGGTACTGCTACTCCTGGTATATAGTCTCATTACTACCTGGTACTCCTGGTATATAGTCTCGTTACTACCTGGTAGCCCTGCACATTGACTTGGTACTGCTACTCCTGGTATATAGTCTCATTACTACCTGGTAGCCCTGCACATTGACTTGGTACTGCTACTCCTGGTATATAGTCTCATTACTACCTGGTAGCCCTGCACATTAACTTGGTACTGCTACTCCTGGTATATAGTCTCGTTACTACCTGGTACTCCTGGTATATAGTCTCATTACTACCTGGTACTCCTGGTATATAGTCTCATTACTACCTGGTACTCCTGGTATATAGTCTCATTACTACCTGGTACTCCTGGTATACAGTCTCGTTACTACCTGGTAGCCCTGCACATTGACTTGGTACTGCTACTCCTGGTATATAGTCTCGTTACTACCTGGTAGCCCTGCACATTGACTTGGTACTGCTACTCCTGGTATATAGTCTCGTTACTACCTGGTAGCCCTGCACATTGACTTGGTACTGCTACTCCTGGTATATAGTCTCGTTACTACCTGGTACTCCTGGTATATAGTCTCATTACTACCTGGTACTCCTGGTATATAGTCTCGTTACTACCTGGTACTCCTGGTATATAGTCTCATTACTACCTGGTACTCCTGGTATATAGTCTCATTAGTACCTGGTACTCCTGGTATATAGTCTCGTTACTACCTGGTACTCCTGGTATATAGTCTCATTACTACCTGGTAGCCCTGCACATTGACTTGGTACTGCTACTCCTGGTATATAGTCTAATTACTACCTGGTACTCCTGGTATATAGTCTAATTACTTCCTGGTATATAGTCTCATTACTACCTGGTACTCCTGGTATATAGTCTCATTACTACCTGGTACTCCTGGTATATAGTCTCATTACTACCTGGTACTCCTGGTATATAGTCTCATTACTACCTGGTACTCCTGGTATATAGTCTCATTACTACCTGGTAGCCCTGCACATTGACTTGGTACTGCTACTCCTGGTATATAGTCTCGTTACTACCTGGTAGCCCTGCACATTGACTTGGTACTGCTACTCCTGGTATATAGTCTCATTACTACCTGGTAGCCCTGCACATTGACTTGGTACTGCTACTCCTGGTATATAGTCTCGTTACTACCTGGTAGCCTTGCACAGTGACTTGGTACTGCTACTCCTTGTATATAGTCTCATTACTACCTGGTAGCCCTGCACATTGACTTGGTACTGCTACTCCTGGTATATAGTCTCGTTACTACCTGGTAGCCCTGCACATTGACTTGGTACTGCTACTCCTGGTATATAGTCTCGTTACTACCTGGTAGCCCTGCACATTGACTTGGTACTGCTACTCCTGGTATATAGTCTCGTTACTACCTGGTAGCCCTGCACATTGACTTGGTACTGCTACTCCTGGTATATAGTCTCATTACTACCTGGTACTCCTGGTATATAGTCTCATTACTACTACCTGGTAGCCCTGCACATTGACTTGGTACTGCTACTCCTTGTATATAGTCTCGTTACTACCTGGTAGCCCTGCACATTGACTTGGTACTGCTACTCCTTGTATATAGTCTCATTACTACCTGGTACTCCTGGTATATAGTCTCGTTACTACCTGGTAGCCCTGCACATTGACTTGGTACTGCTACTTCTGGTATATAGTCTCATTACTACCTGGTAGCCCTGCACATTGACTTGGTACTGCTACTCCTGGTATATAGTCTCGTTACTACCTGGTAGCCCTGCACATTGACTTGGTACTGCTACTCCTGGTATATAGTCTCGTTACTACCTGGTACTCCTGGTATTTAGTCTCATTACTACCTGGTAGCCCTGCACATTGACTTGGTACTGCTACTCCTGGTATATAGTCTCGTTACTACCTGGTACTCCTGGTATATAGTCTCATTACTACCTGGTAGCCCTGCACATTGACTTGGTACTGCTACTCCTGGTATATAGTCTAATTACTACCTGGTACTCCTGGTATATAGTCTCGTTACTACCTGGTAGCCCTGCACATTGACTTGGTACTGCTACTCCTGGTATATAGTCTCATTACTACCTGGTAGCGCTACACATTGACTTTGTGCTGCTACTCCTGGTATATAGTCTCGTTACTACCTGGTAGCCCTACACATTGACTTGGTACTGCTACTCCTGGTATATAGTCTCGTTACTACCTGGTAGCCCTGCACATTGACTTGGTACTGCTACTCCTTGTATATAGTCTCATTACTACCTGGTACTCCTGGTATATAGTCTCGTTACTACCTGGTAGCCCTGCACATTGACTTGGTACTGCTACTCCTGGTATATAGTCTCATTACTACCTGGTAGCCCTGCACATTGACTTGGTACTGCTACTCCTGGTATATAGTCTCGTTACTACCTGGTAGCCCTGCACATTGACTTGGTACTGCTACTCCTTGTATATAGTCTCGTTACTACCTGGTAGCCCTGCACATTGACTTGGTACTGCTACTCCTTGTATATAGTCTCATTACTACCTGGTACTCCTGGTATATAGTCTCGTTACTACCTGCTACTCCTGGTATATAGTCTCATTACTACCTGGTACTCCTGGTATATAGTCTCATTACTACCTGGTACTCCTGGTATATAGTCTCATTACTACCTGGTAGCCCTGCACATTGACTTGGTACTGCTACTCCTGGTATATAGTCTCGTTACTACCTGGTAGCCCTGCACATTGACTTGGTACTGCTACTCCTGGTATATAGTCTCGTTACTACCTGGTACTCCTGGTATTTAGTCTCATTACTACCTGGTAGCCCTGCACATTGACTTGGTACTGCTACTCCTGGTATATAGTCTCGTTACTACCTGGTACTCCTGGTATATAGTCTCATTACTACCTGGTAGCCCTGCACATTGACTTGGTACTGCTACTCCTGGTATATAGTCTAATTACTACCTGGTACTCCTGGTATATAGTCTAATTACTACCTGGTAGCCCTGCACATTGACTTGGTACTGCTACTCCTGGTATATAGTCTCGTTACTACCTGGTAGCCCTGCACATTGACTTGGTACTGCTACTCCTGGTATATAGTCTCGTTACTACCTGGTAGCCCTGCACATTGACTTGGTACTGCTACTCCTGGTATATAGTCTCGTTACTACCTGGTAGCCCTGCACATTGACTTGGTACTGCTACTCCTGGTATATAGTCTCATTACTACCTGGTACTCCTGGTATATAGTCTCATTACTACTACCTGGTAGCCCTGCACATTGACTTGGTACTGCTACTCCTTGTATATAGTCTCGTTACTACCTGGTAGCCCTGCACATTGACTTGGTACTGCTACTCCTGGTATATAGTCTCGTTACTACCTGGTACTCCTGGTATTTAGTCTCATTACTACCTGGTAGCCCTGCACATTGACTTGGTACTGCTACTCCTGGTATATAGTCTCGTTACTACCTGGTACTCCTGGTATATAGTCTCATTACTACCTGGTAGCCCTGCACATTGACTTGGTACTGCTACTCCTGGTATATAGTCTAATTACTACCTGGTACTCCTGGTATATAGTCTAATTACTACCTGGTAGCCCTGCACATTGACTTGGTACTGCTACTCCTGGTATATAGTCTCGTTACTACCTGGTAGCCCTGCACATTGACTTGGTACTGCTACTCCTGGTATATAGTCTCGTTACTACCTGGTAGCCCTGCACATTGACTTGGTACTGCTACTCCTGGTATATAGTCTCGTTACTACCTGGTAGCCCTGCACATTGACTTGGTACTGCTACTCCTGGTATATAGTCTCATTACTACCTGGTACTCCTGGTATATAGTCTCATTACTACCTGGTAGCCCTGCACATTGACTTGGTACTGCTACTCCTGGTATATAGTCTCGTTACTACCTGGTAGCCCTGCACATTGACTTGGTACTGCTACTCCTGGTATATAGTCTCGTTACTACCTGGTAGCCCTGCACATTGACTTGGTACTGCTACTCCTGGTATATAGTCTCGTTACTACTACCTGGTAGCCCTGCACATTGACTTGGTACTGCTACTCCTTGTATATAGTCTCGTTACTACCTGGTAGCCCTGCACATTGACTTGGTACTGCTACTCCTTGTATATAGTCTCATTACTACCTGGTACTCCTGGTATATAGTCTCGTTACTACCTGCTACTCCTGGTATATAGTCTCATTACTACCTGGTACTCCTGGTATATAGTCTCATTACTACCTAGTACTCCTGGTATATAGTCTCATTACTACCTGGTACTCCTGGTATATAGTCTCATTACTACCTGGTAGCCCTGCACATTGACTTGGTACTGCTACTCCTGGTATATAGTCTCGTTACTACCTGGTAGCCCTGCACATTGACTTGGTACTGCTACTCCTGGTATATAGTCTCGTTACTACCTGGTAGCCCTGCACATTGACTTGGTACTGCTACTCCTGGTATATAGTCTCGTTACTACCTGGTAGCCCTGCACATTGACTTGGTACTGCTACTCCTGGTATATAGTCTCATTACTACCTGGTACTCCTGGTATATAGTCTCATTACTACCTGGTAGCCCTGCACATTGACTTGGTACTGCTACTCCTGGTATATAGTCTCGTTACTACCTGGTAGCCCTGCACATTGACTTGGTACTGCTACTCCTGGTATATAGTCTCGTTACTACCTGGTAGCCCTGCACATTGACTTGGTACTGCTACTCCTGGTATATAGTCTCGTTACCTGGTAGCCCTGCACATTGACTTGGTACTGCTACTCCTTGTATATAGTCTCGTTACTACCTGGTAGCCCTGCACATTGACTTGGTACTGCTACTCCTTGTATATAGTCTCATTACTACCTGGTACTCCTGGTATATAGTCTCGTTACTACCTGCTACTCCTGGTATATAGTCTCATTACTACCTGGTACTCCTGGTATATAGTCTCATTACTACCTAGTACTCCTGGTATATAGTCTCATTACTACCTGGTACTCCTGGTATATAGTCTCATTACTACCTGGTAGCCCTGCACATTAACTTGGTACTGCTACTCCTTGTATATAGTCTCGTTACTAACTGCTCCTCCTGGTATATAGTCTCGTTACTACCTGGTAGCCCTGCACATTGACTTGGTACTGCTACTCCTGGTATATAGTCTCATTACTACCTGGTACTCCTGGTATATAGTCTCATTACTACCTGGGAGCCCTACACGTTGACTTGGTACTGCTACTCCTGGTATATAGTCTCATTACTACCTGGTACTCCTGGTATATAGTCTCGTTACTACCTGGTAGCCCTGCACATTGACTTGGTACTGCTACTCCTGGTATATGGTCTCATTACTACCTGGTAGCCCTACACATTGACTTGGTACTGCTACTCCTGGTATATAGTCTCAGTACTACCTGGTACTCCTGTTATATAGTCTCGTTACTACCTGGTAGCCCTACACATTGACTTGGTACTGCTACACCTGGTAAATAGTATTGTTACTACCTGGTACTCCTGGTAAATAGTCTCGTTACTACCTGGTACTCCTGGTAAATAGTCTCGTTACTACCTGGTACTCCTGGTAAAGATATACTCAAGTGGAGAAGGAGGCGTTGGCTATTACATGGGCATGTGAAAGGCTCAGCCAATACCTTATTGGCCTGCAGTTTACAGCAGAGACCGACCACAAACCACTGTTGGCTCTGTTCGGGAACGAAAGCACTGGACGACTTGCCTCCCAGAGTTCTGCGCTTCCGCCTCATATTACTGAGGTTCACCTACAAGATGGTGTATGTGCCAGGGAAGGCACTGATCACAGCCGATGCACTCTCCAGGGCCCCAATTAAACGTCCATTATCAGAGGAGGAGCAATGTCTAGAGGGTGAGGTCCTTCTGTAGCTCAGTTGGTAGAGCATGGCACTTGTAACGCCAGGGTAGTGGGTTCGATTCCTGGGACCACCCATACGTAGAATGTATGCACACATGACTGTAAGTCGCTTTGGATAAAAGCGTCTGCTAAATGGCATATATTATTATTATTATTATAGGTACAGGTGTCCATTAATGCAATAAGGGACAGTCTACTGCAGCAGATTGCAGAGGAGCAACAACGAGACCACATCTGCCAACAGATAGTACAGCAGTGCATAAAGGGATGGCCCAGGCAGGAGGAACTGCCTCCGCTGCTGAAGCCCTATTGGGTGCACCAAAGTGACTTCCACTGTAATGGAGACCTTCTCATGAAAGGACAACGGATAGTTATCCCAGAGACTCGACAACCAGAAATGCTCGACAGAGTGCATGATGGACACATGGGGATAACCAAATGCAGACTGAGGGCTCAACTGTCAGTGTGGTGGCTTGGTCTGAGTACTCAGATTGCCAAGTTGGTGGCCCAGTGTGACGTCTCTACAAAATGTCAACCTTGTCATCCGGAGCCAATGATGGCAACGGAGCTGCCAAAACGGCCATGGCAAAAGGATAAGGGTGGATATGTTCTATTGGAAAAATGACACTTTTCTGCTGGTGGTAGATTACTACTCAAGATACATTGAAATAGCAAAGACACCCATAACCACATCAGCTGGTGTTATCAATGGATTCAAGTCTATTTTTTTTCAGGCAAGGGGTCGCTGAGGTCCTGGTTACAGATCCCCAGTTCTCTGCGAGCTCCTTTTCTGCTTTTGCCGCAGAATATGACTTCATACTTGTGACCAGTAGCCCCTACCATGCACAGAGTAATGGTGAGGCAGAGAGAGCTGTGAAAACAGGGACTGCTGAAGAACAAGGTTCCATACAGGGCCCTGTTAGCTTACAGAGTTACACCACTGCATCATGGGCCGTCGCCTGCCGAGCTCCTGATGGGCAGGAGGTTGCGTTCCCCATTGCCCGTCTCGCCGGCTCAGCTTAAACCCCGATGGCCTAACAGAAAGGCCTTCGCTGAGAGGGACAAACGTCTGAAACAAACGCAAACTGGAAACTTTAAATCGGAGACACCGTGCTAAGGAGAGGCCAGAGCTGACCAAAGGTCAACGCGTGTGGATTACAAACTCAAAGACACCGGCAATAGTGCTGAGGAAAGCAGAGGCCCCACGCTCCTATGTGGTGGACACAGGCTCAGAAGAGGTACGAAGGAACAAAACACACCTCAGAGCTCTTCCAGATCTACCAGCCACACAGACAGAGGCCACGGAAAATGCACAAAAAGAGGGTGAAGGAGAGAGAATGCTCACAGAGCCACACGCGCGCCCAAAAAGGGATGTGAAGCCACCGTAGTGGCTGAAAGACTATGTTACGTGAAGAGAACATACTGTTGGGGAACATACCCAGCAAAAAGAGACTGTACCTAAGTTAATGTTCATACTGTGTGGTTGAATGCTTTCATAAGGTTTCAGGATGGGAATTAGCATGTTAGAGAACAATACTGGTTTCCAAATTGCATTTCAGTTATGCTTCAGTTGAGTTCTTGTTCATGGGAGAGGGGAAGATGTAGTAGGATGTCCCTTGGGGCTATCCGTACCGATGCAAGGGTTAGGTTAATAAACAGGCTGGAGCTAGAACCTTGTTGTTGCGGGTACTTATTTTAGATCATACTACAATTACTACCTGGTACTCCTGGCCAAATGGGTTTTTCTGTTCAAGGCCGGCTATGACACAGCCTGTCATAATGATTGACGCCTCAAGCACTGCGATGCACTGCCTTAGACCACCGCACCACTTGGGAGGCCCATGCCTCATTGTTTTATTTATTTATATGTAGCCTAGGCCATCCCGCAACTGTCCCAAAGCCTGTTTGAAATAGGTTATTTCTTTCTCACACAGAATGACAAGCTGACCAATACAATGAGTAAACGTTCCTATTATGGGGGTGGATAGTAGTTTGACAGCGGCTCGTGATTTTCCTGTTTGTTACTCGTCTTGTTTCCTGAGGAAAAGTAAATGTTCTCAGTCATTCTAACATCTTCAGAGTGTCATCAGAATTCGTTCAGAAGAACGGCAGGTTCAGGTGCATCCTCGAAGAGCATGTTAAGATGATTTACCATCGTGTAAAATGTGATTTCTGTCATTCTGAGCACAGAGGGTAGACGTCCCAAATCAGGTTAAGCACCCAATGCATGTCTGGTAAATTTATCAAATGTCCAGCGCCACATTTTCAACAGAAACCCTTACATATGCATTAGAGAAACTGTCTTGGGACTGTTCCTAAAAGGTCTGGGGGACAGAGAGAGAGAGACAGAGAGAGAGACAGAGAGAGAGAGAGAGTAGAATAAACTCTTGCTCTAGTCATGCTCAACATGAGCTCCTGATATATTTCATATTTCTTTGTTTTTAGAATGAGATAAACACTCTAATCGAAAAATAATTCAAGACAACAAGTGATGAACAACAACTCTATTCATTCAGAATAGGAAAAAAAAAGTAACTTTGCGCTAAAGAAGTTAAGAAGTTTTGACTCTAGCAAGCTACACAACAAAGCCAACAGACTAACAAGCAAGCCAGAAGAAACGAGCGAGAACAAACCAAGCAAGGGGAGTTAATACAACTACATCAAACGACCAAACTGAGTGAGTAAACCAAAAAGGAGCACGGACTAACTTTAAACATATCTTGTGGGTTTTTTTTTTTTGTGTGTGTGAGGATTTGTCCCTCTTTCTGCTGTTTTTTAAACTAAATTAGCGCTAGCTAGCAACAGCAGCAGACGAACAAATCGGTTGCCGTGGCAACGGGGCAGCAGAACAGAGCGCACGGGCACCATGTCCCCACTCCTCCTCGGCGCAGAATCCATTCTCTACCCTAAAGAGGCCAAAAATGACAACGAGGAAAGCTTTTAACTAAAGGGGGAGGCCAGAAACCCTGAGTAATCTCATCTTCCTCACTGAACCAGCCAAATGCATGGCGCTCAGCAGTCTGCTCTCACTACCCATCCATAAAGAAAGAGGGAATCTGTAATGGGTGGAAGCTGAAAGTCAAAGAGACAGACGACCCTGACAGCACCATGATAACAATCAACCTCTACAAGACTGGGACTGTTATGGTGCAAGGTAACAGGCTGTTTGAAACAGACTTTCAGACCATTAAGGAAGGAGAGAGAGAGAGAGAGAGAGAGAGAGAGAGAGAGAGAGAGACAGAGAGAGAGAGAGACAGAGAGAGAGAGAGAGAGAGAGAGAGAGAGAGAGAGAGACAGAGACAGAAAGAGAGAGAGAGAAAGAGAGAGAGGTATATATATACTGTATCTAGGACTAAATATCAGCAACACAGGAAGCTTTCACATGGCTGTGAATGAGCTGAGAGACAAAGCAAGACGAGCATTCTATGCCATTAAAAGGAACATCAAAATCGAAATTCCAATTAGAATCTGGCTCAGAATTTTCAATCAGTTATAGAACCAATTGCTCTATATGGCAGTGAAGTATGAGATCCACTGTCTAATAATTAATTTACCAAATGGGGTAAATATCCAATCGAAATATTGCATGCAGTGTTTTGCAAGACTCTATTGCAAGTGCAAAGAAAAACTCAAAATAGCGCAAGTAGAGCAGAACTGGGCCAATAGCCCCTCCTCATTCCAATAGAAAAAAGAGCCATCAAATCTTACAACCATCTAAAAACAAATGACCCCAAAACATTCCACCACACAGCTCTACAATGCCAAGAGATTAAAAAAGAGAAGAGTCCCCTCAGCCAGCTGGTTCTGAGGCTCAGTTCACCAACCCCATAGAGCCTCAGGACAGCACTCAGAAAATCTGGCCCAACCAAATCATCACAAAACAAAAATAAAAATATATTACCTATTGGAAAGACACCACAAAAAATCAAAGTAAACTTCACCGCTATTTGGCTCGAAAACCTGAGGGACAGCCAGTGAAAAGTGCAAAGTAATGTCGATAATATTTACCATCTTGTTTTGTTTTGTCTTTCATACCATGTTATGTGTCTTCTCAGTCATGTTGACACTGGTCCACTACCATTGCTTTAATGTATTGTTGTTCTCATTAATATTGTTGTTGTAGTTGTTGTTATAATGGTAATCCCATGTCCACTACTACTATTATTATTGCTGTTGGTCCCACCATTTATTTATAAATATTTTTATTTTTTTAATTAAAAATTTCGATTTGTATACTTTGACAATGTAAGTAATAATGAACTTGCCATGTCAATAAAGTCAATTGAATTGAAAGAGAGAGAGACCCTCCGGCCCCCTTCAATCAAAATGAAGCGTGAAACGCACAACACGTGCCCGACTTCCTCACCCCTCGGCTCTACAGCGGGTCTCTGTTGTCATGCCGACATCTCAGTAATTACCTTATTATCATTTATTAATAGAGAGCCATTTGGCAGGGTGGAGACGTCTGGGGCGAATCTGTGCCGCACAGGGACCTAACCAAGACCTAACCAGGACCTAAATAAGACCTAACCAGGACCTAAATAAGACCTAACCAGGACCTAAATAAGACCTAACCAGGACCTAACCAAGACCTAACCAGGACCTAACCAAGACCTAACCAGGACCTAAATAAGACCTAACCAGGACCTAACCAAGACCTAACCAGGACCTAACCAAGACCTAACCAAGACCTAACCAAGACCTAACCAAGACCCAAATAAGACCTAAATAAGACCTAACCAGGACCTAAATAAGACCTAACCAGGACCTAACCAGGACCTAACCAAGACCTAACCAGGACCTAAAGTGCATATCTCTCTCTACCGTGGCACGTTCTATATCTCTCTCTACCGTGGCACGTCCTCTCTCTCTCTCTACCGTGGCACGTCCTCTCTCTCTCTCTCTACCGTGGCACGTTCTCTCTCTCTCTCTACCGTGGCACGTTCTCTCTCTCTCTCTACCGTGGCACGTTCTATATCTCTCTCTACCGTGGCACGTTCTCTCTCTCTCTACCGTGGCACGTTCTCTCTCTCTCTCTCTCTACCGTGGCACGTTCTCTCTCTCTCTCTCTCTACCGTGGCACGTTCTCTCTTCTCTCTCTACTGTGGCACGTTCTCTCCCTCTCTCTCTCTCTCTCTACCGTGGCACGTTCTCTCTCTCTCTCTCTCTCTCTCTCTCTCTCTCTCTACCGTGGCACGTTCTCTCCCTCTCTCTCTACTGTGGCACGTCCTCTCCCTCTCTCTCTCTGTTCATGTGTGTCTGTGTCTGTGTCTGTGTGTGTGTGTGTGTGTGTGTGTGTGTGTGTGTGTGTGTGTGCGTGCGTGCGTGCGTGTGTGTATTCTCCATTTCACACACAGTTCATTAGACAGCTAATGTGTCTGGTAGTGCTGAGCAATTAGCGCCTTGAGGTCGGTTCGTTTTTCGGTTCGATTATTTTTTGTAAATGATGAAGAAATGCATTATGAATAATTATATTAAAATTATTTTAATGGAAATTCCAAAGCCCAAAATAGTGAACATTACGATTTCCAAAACATAGATAATATTCCATTGTCTTTCAGATCCACATTCGGCAGAAATCAACAGAAACATTTGGGAAAAATTCAAATAATAAAATACTTAGTTTTTATTTGATGACCTGATTATTTTTCATTGAGACAGTAGCATCCAGCCAGACCATCTAACACTATCTCTGTGCTCCCCATAATGTACAGTCTATTGTCATGCTACTTAGCTAGACTAGCCTGCCTAAGTATGCTGCAGTACTAGTTCTTCAAAGTAGGTAAGACATACTTTCACTGCCTCTATCCCTCTTGGTAGTTGTGTTGTGTACACTACTCTCTCATGCTCACTCTGTGTGTAGCCCGAGCCGGGGAAAACAAGCGCAATGGATTATGGTCACTGTAGTTAATTACCACGTTAATGCATTGAATCAGGTTGAATGTTTGCTTTATGAAAACTACAACTCCCTTCAGCCAAGCGTCCCACATAGTTCTGGACTTGATCTCTCTCCTGAATGATTTGATTTCTCTCGAGAGAAAAAGTGTGTTGGGCTCACATTTTTTAAATATTTTTAAAGGAAATGGAATTCAAGTAATTTAACTGATGGTTGGTAAATTAGTTATTTAACAACCAAAATGCTGTGATTCTCTCCAGACAGGACAACCCTCCTTCCCTCCCTCCCCCTCTCCCTCTCACCAGTAACAAGCTACTGAATACCATAAATAATATCTTACTGAGCTGCAAAAGATCTGTGATCAAATGTTACTGCTTCTATCCAGCCTGTCACCAAGCAGACCACATGGGAAATGAGCCAGCCTGTCACCAAGCAGACCACGTAGGAAATGGGCCAGCCCACACCAAGCAGACCACATGGGAAATGAGCCAGCCCCCACCAAACAGACCACGTGGGAAATGGGCCAGCCCCCACCAAGCAGACCACATGGGAAATGGGCCAGCCCCCACCAAGCAGACCACGTGGGAAATGGGCCAGCCCCCACCAAGCAGACCACGTGGGAAATGGGCCAGCCCCCACCAAGCAGACCACGTGGGAAATGGGCCAGCCCCCACCAAGCAGACCACGTGGGAAATGGGCCAGCCTGTCAACAAGCAGACCACGTGGGAAATGGGACAGCCCCCACCAAGAAGACCACGTGGGAAATGAGCCAGCCTGTCACCAAGCAGACCACGTGGGAAATGGGACAGCCCCCACCAAGCAGACCACGTGGGAAATGGGCCAGCCCCCACCAAGCAGACCACGTGGGAAATGGGCCAGCCCCCACCAAGCAGACCACGTGGGAAATGGGCCAGCCCCCACCAAGCAGACCACGTGGGAAATGGGCCAGCCCCCACCAAGCAGACCACGTGGGAAATGGGACAGCCCCCACCAAGCAGACCACGTGGGAAATGGGCCAGCCCCCACCAAGCAGACCACGTAGGAAATGGGACAGCCCCCACCAAGCAGACCACATGGGAAATGGGACAGCCCCCACCAAGCAGGACAGGAGACCGATAGCAGACCACACTGGGACAGGGCCAGGAGTCAGATAGCAGACCACACTGGGACAGGAGTAGGATAGCAGACCACACTGGGACAGGACCAGGAGTCAGATAGCAGACCACACTGGGACAGGAGTTGGATAGCAGACCACACTGGGACAGGGCCAGGAGTCAGATAGCAGACCACACTGTAACTGGGACAGGAGACAGATAGCAGACCACACTGGGACAGGGCCAGGAGTCAGATAGCAGACCACACTGGGACAGGAGTAGGATAGCAGACCACACTGGGACAGGGCCAGGAGTCAGATAGCAGACCACACTGTAACTGGGACAGGAGACCGATAGCAGACCACACTGGGACAGGGCCAGGAGTCAGATAGCAGACCACACTGGGACAGGAGTAGGATAGCAGACCACACTGTAACTGGGACAGGAGACAGATAGCAGACCACACTGGAACTGGGACAGGAGACAGATAGCAGACCACACTGGAACAGGAGACAGATAGCAGACCACACTGGGACAGGAGACAGATAGCAGACCACACTGTAACTGGGACAGGAGACAGATAGCAGACCACACTGGGACAGGAGTCAGATAGCAGACCACACTGGGACAGGAGACAGATAGCAGACCACACTGTAACTGGGACAGGAGACAGATAGCAGACCACACTGGGACAGGAGACAGATAGCAGACCACACTGGAACAGGAGACAGATAGCAGACCACACTGGGACAGGAGTAGGATAGCAGACCACACTGGGACAGGAGACAGATAGCAGACCACACTGTAACTGGGACAGGAGACAGATAGCAGACCACACTGTAACTGGGACAGGAGACAGATAGCAGACCACACTGGAACAGGAGACAGATAGCAGACCACACTGGGACAGGAGACAGATAGCAGACCACACTGTAACTGGGACAGGAGACCACACTGTAACTGGGACAGGAGAAAGATAGCAGACCACACTGTAACTGGGACAGGAGACAGATAGCAGACCACACTGGGACAGGAGACAGATAGCAGACCACACTGGGACAGGAGACAGATAGCAGACCACACTGGAACAGGAGACAGATAGCAGACCACACTGGAACAGGAGACAGATAGCAGACCACACTGGGACAGG
>NC_068455.1:5710536-5780536 GCF_023373465.1 Oncorhynchus keta | reverse complement strand
ATTCATATCTAGGGGATAACTGTCCCAGTGACTGTGAATAAGACTGTGTTCTGAAGTGGTAGAGTAGAGAAAACATACAGAGGATCTGGTACCTCATTCTGCAGTCTGTCTTTTTTGTGTTTTCAACAGGATAAAGGAAAAACATCTCATTCACGAAGAACATAGTTCTCCCTCCCTCTCCATCTCCTCCCTCCCTCCCTCCCTCCCTCTCCTCCATCTCAATCTCCTCCCTCCCTCTCTCCATCTCCTCCCTCCCTCTCTCTCCATCTCCTCCCTCCTCTCTCTCCATCTCCTCCCTCCCTCTCTCTCCATCTCCTCCCTCCCTCTCCATCTCCTCCCTCCCTCTCCATCTCCTCCCTCCCTCTCCATCTCCTCCTCCCTCTCCATCTCCTCCCTCCCTCTCCATCTCCTCCCTCCCTCCACCTCTCCTCCCTCCCTCCCTCCACCTCTCCTCCCTCCCTCTCCTCCCTCCCCTCTCCCTCCCTCCCTCTCCTCCCCTCCCTCCCTCCCTCTCCTCCCTCCCTCTCCATCCCTCCCCCCGCTCCTCCTCTCCCCCTCCTCCTCTCCCCCCCCCTCCTCCTCTCCCCTCCTCCCCTGTGTATCTAACCTAGCGTACCCCCCCCTCTCCTCCTCCTCCCTCCTCCCCTGTGTATCTAACCCTCCCTCCCTCTCCCCTCCTGCACCTCCTCCTCCTCCTCCTCCTCTTCTTCCCCTCCTCCAGAGCAGAAAGAGGAACAGGATTACAACGGAGATCTTTAATGCAGATATCTGAGGCACGACACGCTACCCCTCTATCTCAACCCATCTCACTGCCCGTGTCCCTTATGGCACCGCATTCCCTATATAGTGCACCACTGTTGACCAGGGGCCATAGAGAGGGGCGCTATATAGGGAAACGGGTTCCATTTGGAACACATGTGAAGACAGTGAGCTTCAACCCAGGATAGTGATGTCATGCTGTACAATCCACCTCTGCTGAGTCCCGAGCCTAACCAGTCCACCCACCCACACACACACACACACACACACACTTTAAAACAAACAAAAATGCCACAGACATCAGGAGTTTTAAACCACTGTTCTTTATTTATTTATTAAATCTGAATTTAATGCAGGTAGTTCTAACATGCAAAACTTGACAGAGCGATAAGATCAGATATGTCCGATGCAAATGGAGGAAAGAGACAAGGATTTGCATGTTCTCTGGCTGCGTTCGCTGGCGTGCTGCTGTCGGGTCGTTCAACCAGCTAGTCAGTCAGGATGAAAAAGTGGAATGGATTTTATCAGAGATGTAGGAGGAAGGGTTGGAAAAAATCCTAGTACCTTTACCAAAATTCCCTGATTTTCCAGAAAACCGGTTGTAAGATTCCCCAGAATCAAGAGGGAGTCAGCATAAAATCCTAAATATTTAAAAAAATATATATATATATATAAATGCTATTTGTCACATGCTTGGTAAACAAAAAGGTGTGGACTAACAGTTAAATGCTTACTTATGGGCCCTAGATGTACTGGGCCGTACACACTGCCCTCTGGCTCTCGACGGTGCAGCGGTTCAGCCACATGATGGGGGGGGGGGCGTTGTCGTGTCCTCTGGCAGTGATGCAACCAGTCAGGATGCTCTCGACGGTGCAGCGGTTCAGCCACATGAGAGGGGGGAGCGTTGTCGTGTCCTCTGGCAGTGATGCAACCAGTCAGGATGCTCTCGACGGTGCAGCGGTTCAGCCACATGATGGGGGCGTTGTCGTGCCCTCTGGCAGTGATGCAACCAGTCAGGATGCTCTCGACGGTGCAGCGGTTCAGCCACATGAGAGGGGGGGAGCGTTGTCGTGTCCTCTGGCAGTGATGCAACCAGTCAG
Organism: Oncorhynchus keta; assembly: GCF_023373465.1. NCBI lineage: Eukaryota > Metazoa > Chordata > Actinopteri > Salmoniformes > Salmonidae > Oncorhynchus > Oncorhynchus keta. The sequence goes on along the minus strand of NC_068455.1, from coordinate 5,778,677 downwards.
GATGCTCTCGACGGTGCAGCGGTTCAGCCACATGAGGGGGGGGGCGTTGTCGTGTCCTCTGGCAGTGATGCAACCAGTCAGGATGCTCTCGACGGTGCAGCGGTTCAGCCACATGAGAGGGGGGCGTTGTCGTGTCCTCTGGCAGTGATGCAACCAGTCAGGATGCTCTCGACGGTGCAGCGGTTCAGCCACATGAGGGGGGCGTTGTCGTGTCCTCTGGCTCTCGACGGTGCAGCGGTTCAGCCACATGAGAGGGGGGCGTTGTCGTGTCCTCTGGCAGTGATGCAACCAGTCAGGATGCTCTCGACGGTGCAGCGGTTCAGCCACATGAGAGGGGGGCGTTGTCGTGTCCTCTGGCAGTGATGCAACCAGTCAGGATGCTCTCGACGGTGCAGCGGTTCAGCCACATGAGAGGGGCGTTGTCGTGTCCTCTGGCAGTGATGCAACCAGTCAGGATGCTCTCGACGGTGCAGCGGTTCAGCCACATGAGGGGGGCGTTGTCGTGTCCTCTGGCTCTCGACGGTGCAGCGGTTCAGCCACATGATGGGGGGAGCGTTGTCGTGTCCTCTTCACGACTGTGTTGGTGTGTTTGGAACACGTTAGATCTTTAATGGATGTGGACACCGAGGAACTTGAAGCTCTCGACTCGCTCCACTACAGCCCCGTCGTTGTGAATGGGGGCGTGGCTCGGCCCTCCGTTTCCTGTTGTCCACAATCATCTCCTTTGTCTTGCTGACGTTGAGGGAGAGGTTGGTGTCCTGGCACCACACTGCCAGGTCTCTGACCTCCTCCCTATAGGCTGATTTAGGGCTGGGCGATATGGCCAAAATATTGTATCACAGTATTTTTTTTTTTAATTGACGGTATGATTGACAGTGCTTTATGAGTAGTGAGTGATCCCAGGGTGCTTTATGAGTAGTGAGTGATCCCAGGGTGCTTTATGAGCAGTGAGTGATCCCAGGGTGCTTTATGAGCAGTGAGTGATCCCAGGGTGCTTTATGAGTAGTGATCCCAGGGTGCTTTGTGAGTAGTGAGTGATCCCAGGGTGCTTTATGAGTAGTGATCCCAGGGTGCTTTATGAGTAGTGAGTGATCCCAGGGTGCTTTATGAGTAGTGATCCCAGGGTGCTTTGTGAGTAGTGAGTGATCCCAGGGTGCTTTGTGAGTAGTGAGTGATCCCAGGGTGCTTTGTGAGTAGTGAGTGATCCCAGGGTGCTTTATGAGCAGTGAGTGATCCCAGGGTGCTTTATGAGCAGTGAGTGATCCCAGGGTGCTTTATGAGTAGTGAGTGATCCCAGGGTGCTTTATGTGAGTGATCCCAGGGTGCTTTGTGAGTAGTGAGTGATCCCAGGGTGCTTTGTGAGTAGTGAGTGATCCCAGGGTGCTCTATGAGTAGTGAGTGATCCCAGGGTGCTTTATGAGTAGTGAGTGATCCCAGGGTGCTTTATGAGTAGTGAGTGATCCCAGGGTGCTCTATGAGTAGTGAGTGATCCCAGGGTGCTCTATGAGTAGTGAGTGATCCCAGGGTGCTCTATGAGTAGTGAGTGATCCCAGGGTGCTCTATGAGTAGTGAGTGATCCCAGGGTGCTTTATGAGTAGTGAGTGATCCCAGGGTGCTTTATGAGTAGTGAGTGATCCCAGGGTGCTTTATGAGTAGTGAGTGATCCCAGGGTGCTTTATGAGCAGTGAGTGATCCCAGGGTGCTTTATGAGTAGTGAGTGATCCCAGGGTGCTTTATGAGTAGTGAGTGATCCCAGGGTGCTTTGTGAGTAGTGAGTGATCCCAGGGTGCTTTGTGAGTAGTGAGTGATCCCAGGGTGCTTTATGAGTAGTGAGTGATCCTGGGTGGCAACACATATATTCTAAATTATTTCATATGAGCCTTTCTCCATTCTGATTGGTTTATACTGTTTTTACTGTTAAATTCAACTTTAACCTACAAGTCCTCATTTTCATACATTTCTGCTTTTGAGATCATTTCCACACTGCCAAGTAGTACGATATGGGCAAGTAATCTGGGCCTTATTTTTTAACCAAATGTTGCAATTTCACTTGCGATTTAGAGCAAAACACTTGGGATAACTGTTGGAATCATTATAGAATGCTACTGGATTTATATTAAGAAGCAAAGTGACAACTGAATCGTTGTCATCAACAGTGTTGCATGTGCTGCATTGACTAAACGCGAGTGTGTCTCGTGGTTGAGGAACATCAAAATGCGCTCCTTGAGTGACAGGCGGCATGGCTAGGTCTGTGTGCAAAGAAGCACAGAGAGAGTGGCGAGAGATGAAGTAAACTATAAAAATGGACATTATACATGGCGTATCGCATTTAACAAACCAAACATTCAAATACCGGTATAGAAGGTAAAGTAAAAACCCAAAACGGTCCGTGCATCAATACCGGTATATCGCAAAAAAAATGGTATAGCGCCCAGCATTAGGCTGATTCATCATAGTTGGTGATCAGGCCTACCACCACCGTGTCATCTGCAAACTTAATGATGGTGTTCGAGTCGAAGGTGGCCACAGTTGTGGGTGAACAGGAAGTACAGGAGGGGACTAAGCACTCACCTGAGAGGCCGCTGTGTTTGAGCCCTGCATGGGCATGAACCTAATGCCCGATCCCTAACCATGCCTGCGACATTCAGGCCCTACCCTACCCAGGTCCGATTGCTTCTGCCAAATTTAAGGCCTTGCCTGTAACGCGCCTTGTGAAGGTATTATTCACATCGGCTACGAGAACCGTGATCACACAGTCGTCCGGAACAGCTGGTGCTCTCATGCATGGTTCAGTGTTGCTTGCCTCGAAGCGAGCATAGAAGGAATTTAGTTCATCTGGTAGGCTCGAGTCACTGGGCAGCTCACGGCTGGGTTTCTCATGCATGGTTCAGTGTTGCTTGCCTCGAAGCGAGCATAGTTCATCTGGTAGGCTCGAGTCACTGGGCAGCTCACGGCTGGGTTTCTCATGCATGGTTCAGTGTTGCTTGCCTCGAAGCGAGCATAGTTCATCTGGTAGGCTCGAGTCACTGGGCAGCTCACGGCTGGGTTTCCCTTTGTAATCCGTGATAGTTTTCTGGCCCTGCCACATCCAACGAGCGTCAGAGCCGGTGTAGTAGGATTGGATCTTAGTCCTGTATTGATGCTATGCCTGTTTGATGGTTCGTCGGATTTCTTATAAGCGTACGGGGTAAGTGTCCCGTTCCATAGAAGCGGCAGCTCTAGCCTTTTGCGGATGTTGCCTGTGATCCATGGCTTCTGGTCGGGATATGTACGTACGTTGTCAATGCACTTATTAATGAAGCCGGTGACTGATGTGGTAAACGTTGCAAACAAAGTTTCGAAATGACACAATTTCATGTGTACAACATCTAAAGACCGGCATCACTATACTGAGAGCTTTTCTATTTGTTAAAAGGACATGTTTGGGTATTTTTGAGACATTTGTTCATGTTTTTTAAGAGCCCCGTACTGCATAACAAGTATGAGGAAGTGACTCGCTGGTTTAGGGTAAGTTCTCGCTGGTTTAGGGTAAGTTCCTCAAAAACAAGTGCAAAAAAAAAATAAGTCTGTTCCCTTCTATAACATACAATTTACATCCAACGTAATTTGGTTGTTAAAAAATATAAAATAAAAACTTCCCCTTTAATATGGGCCTGCATGAGGCGAGTCAAATAAGCAATCAAATCTTAAACTGTAGTCTTTACTGCAGCCTGTCTGTCTCGTGTCTCCATGTTGGATGGCCTGTGACAGACAGTGAAGGGGGTAGATGTCAGTTCACTTAATCACTTAACTCAGCCCGAACTGACTGTATAGCTACAGGGACAGACAGGCTGTGATCACTCACTACAGTAGCATAAGCACTCTCACCACACACTCACCCATACACTCACTCACTTTTTCAAATGGAAAAATGGGTCTCCAAAAAAAACACACAAAAAAACAACAGATGCTCAATTAAGTTCCCGTTGCTAACAGGTGTATAACATCAAGCACACAGCCATACAACCTCATTAGACAAGATCTCACTACCACTACTTCCTGTCTCCAAACAGCCTCTGGAAGCAACGTCAGCACAAAAAAAAACAATTTGTTGGAAGCTTCGTGAAATGGGTTTCCGTGGCCGAGCAGCAGCACACAAGCCTAACATCACTATGCACAACGCCATGCGTCAGCTGGAGTGGGGTAAAGCTCGCCGCCACTCTGGAGCAGTGGAAACGTGTTCACCGGAGTGATGAATCACGCGTCACCTATCTGGCAGTCCGACGGACTAATCTGGATTTGGCGGATACACATAAACAAACATATTGACTGTACGTTTGTTTACTCAAAGTGTAATTCTGTTGTTGTTTGTGTCAAACTGCTGTGATTTATCTTGGCCAGGTCGCAGTTGTAAATGAGAACTTGTTCTCAACTGGCCTACCTGGTTAAATAAAGGGGAAATTAACAATTAAAAAATGCCAGGAGAACGCTACCTGCCCCAATGCATAGTGCCAACTGTAAAGTTTGGTGGAGGAGGAATAATGGTCTGGGGCTGTTTTTCATGGTTCAGGCCCCTTAGTTCCAGTGAAGGGAAATGTTAACGCTACAGAATACAATGACATTCTAGACGATTCTGTGCTTCACTTTTTTTGCAACATTTTGGGGGGGGGGGGAGAAAGGCTCTTTCCTGTTTCAGCATGACAATGCCCCCGTGCACAAAGCGAGGTACATAAAGAAATTATTTGTCGAGATCGGTGTGGAAGAACTTGACTGGAATTAGAACACCAACAGACGAGCCTAAACGCCCAACATCACAAACACTCTTGTGGATGAATGGAAGCAAGTCCCCACAGCAAAGTTCCACCATCTAGTGGAAAGCCTTCCCAGAATAGAATTTATTCTGAAGAATACCCGTAGAAACAACTGACCGACAGATTTATTCTTAAAGAATCTTAGAAGAGTCTCTACGGACTTCCACAAGTTTCCTTGAGACATTTTCTCAGCTATCTGCAATACACACTCCCTCGTCACTCACAACATAGCTTAGGTAATGTCACTACATAGCTTAGGTAATGTCACTACATAGCTTAGGTAATGTCACTACATACTCACTAGTCAGTCACTACATAGCTTAGGTAATGTCACTACATACTCCCTAGTCACTCACTACATAGCTTAGGTTATGTCACTACATAGCTTAGGTAATGTCACTACATAGCTTAGGTAATGTCACTACATAGCTTAGGTAATGTCACTACATAGCTTAGGTAATGTCACTACATACTCACTAGTCAGTCACTACATAGCTTAGGTAATGTCACTACATACTCCCTAGTCACTCACTACATAGCTTAGGTTATGTCACTACATAGTTTAGGTAATGTCACTACATAGTTTAGGTAATGTCACTACATACTCACTAGTCAGTCACTACATAGCTTAGGTAATGTCACTACATACTCCCTAGTCACTCACTACATAGCTTAGGTTATGTCACTACATAGTTTAGGTAATGTCACTACATAGTTAAGGTAATGTCACTACATAGCTAAGGTTATGTCACTACATAGCTTAGGTAATGTCACTACATACTCCTTAGTCACTCACTACATAGCTAAGGTAATGTCACTACATAGCTAAGGTTATGTCACTACATAGCTTAGGTAATGTCACTACATACTCCCTAGTCACTCACTACATAGCTAAGGTTATGTCACTACATAGCTTAGGTAATGTCACTACACATTCAAGATACTCTCTGGGAGAAAGAGAGGATACGATGGCTCCACCTCAATTCATCTTTCTGTGATTCCTCGCCTCCTTCTTAACCATATTGGAAGAGAACGTACAAGGTCACTCCCCTCAGAATGTCTTCTCCAATCAGTTTAGAGGAGGAGCCAAGGAGAGAGGGTGCAAGGATTTGAGGAAAGATGAATTGAGAGAGAACACGAGGATGTGGAGACAGAGTGATCTATTAGCCGATCCATTTACCTGCCCCCCCCTCTGACCTGATATATCAGCTGATCCATTTACCTCCCCTGCCCCCTCTGACGACACTCGATAGAATACCAAGAAAACTAAACAAGGATGACTGAAGGAGAAAATTAACCTCTGGTCTAGCGGGATGTCGATCGGACCCAGCCAGAATCTATTCAGTGGTCATATGATAGCGTGAAAATAGCCAGAGTCTCTACTGTAATAAGAGCTTTTAATACTGTCTGACTGTCCCCAACTGTCCTGACCACTCCGACCGCTAACACGGATATGGATTGTGTCCCAAATGGCACCCTAGTCCCCATTTAGTGCACTACTTTAGATCAGGGCCCATAGGGAACTGGTCAAAAGTAGTGAACTTTAAAGGGAATATGGGGTCATTTGGGACGAAATTTGGATTAAAAAACAAGGGAGCCCTATCGTGGAAAGAATCCAAACATTTACATAAAACAACCCTGATATTTAAATTGTGTAAACCAACCTCTCTGGGTGTGATATACAACAGATATCTAGTCCTGATTGAACCTCTCTGGGTGTGATATACAACAGATATCTAGCCCTGATTGAACCTCTCTGGGAGTGATATACAACAGATATCTAGCCCTGATTGAACCTCTCTGGGAGTGATATACAACAGATATCTAGCCCTGATTGAACCTCTCTGGGTGTGATATACAACAGATATCTAGTCCTGATTGAACCTCTCTGGGTGTGATATGCAACAGATATCTAGTCCTGATTGAACCTCTCTGGGAGTGATATACAACAGATATCTAGCCCTGATTGAACCTCTCTGGGAGTGATATACAACAGATATCTAGCCCTGATTGAACCTCTCTGGGAGTGATATACAACAGATATCTAGCCCTGATTGAACCTCTCTGGGAGTGATATACAACAGATATCTAGCCCTGATTGAACCTCTCTGGGTGTGATATACAACAGATATCTAGCCCTGATTGAACCTCTCTGGGAGTGATATACAACAGATATCTAGCCCTGATTGAACCTCTCTGGGAGTGATATACAACAGATATCTAGCCCTGATTGAACCTCTCTGGGAGTGATATACAACAGATATCTAGTCCTGATTGAACCTCTCTGGGAGTGATATACAACAGATATCTAGTCCTGATTGAACCTCTCTGGGAGTGATATACAACAGATATCTAGCCCTGATTGAACCTCTCTGGGTGTGATATACAACAGATATCTAGCCCTGATTGAACCTCTCGGAGTGATATGCAACAGATATCTAGCCCTGATTGAACCTCTCTGGGAGTGATATACAACAGATATCTAGCCCTGATTGAACCTCTCTGCTGTTTGTCAAGCTTATCCCTTTAAACAAGTCAGTTCCTTTTGTCTTTATGACAACTGATTCTACAGTCTTTATGTAGTATCTACTGTAAGCTATTCTACTGTCTTTATGTAGTATCTACTGTAACCTGTTCTACTGTCTTTATGTAGTATCTACTGTAACCTGTTCTACTGTCTTTATGTAGTATCTACTGTAACCTGTTCTACTGTCTTTATGTAGTATCTACTGTAAGCTATTCTACTGTCTTTATGTAGTATCTACTGTAAGCTATTCTACTGTCTTTATGTAGTATCTACTGTAACCTGTTCTACTGTCTTTATGTAGTATCTACTGTAACCCATTCTACTGTCTTTATGTAGTATCTACTGTAAGCTATTCTACTGTCTTTATGTAGTATCTACTGTAAGCTATTCTACTGTCTTTATGTAGTATCTACTGTAACCTGTTCTACTGTCTTTATGTAGTATCTACTGTAAGCTATTCTACTGTCTTTATGTAATATCTACTGTAACCTGTTCTACTGTCTTTATGTAGTATCTACTGTAACCTGTTCTACTGTCTTTATGTAGTATCTACTGTAAGCTATTCTACTGTCTTTATGTAGTATCTACTGTAAGCTATTCTACAGTCTTTATGTAGTATCTACTGTAAGCTATTCTACAGTCTTTATGTAGTATCTACTGTAAGCTATTCTACAGTCTTTATGTAGTATCTACTGTAAGCTATTCTACAGTCTTTATGTAGTATCTACTCTAAGCTATTCTACAGTCTTTATGTAGTATCTACTGTAAGCTATTCTACTGTCTTTATGTAGTATCTACTGTAAGCTATTCTACAGTCTTTATGTAGTATCTACTGTAAGCTATTCTACTGTCTTTATGTAGTATCTACTCTAATTTGCCTAGTATGTTTATGTATAGGACCCTGTCTCTGGCAGGCCAAACAGACAGACTATAAAATGTTCTTCTTTAGTCTTGTAAACCAAATATAGCCAAACTTGACACATAGTTACAGGACAGAACAGAACTGTTCCTAGTTACATGAGCGTGTTGTTGACTGTGTCCATCACAGACTCCATCAGGAACTACACATCTGGGTCTGGTGGGTGAAAGAACCCTACGTAGACCGATCCCAGATCAGTTTGTGCTGTGTTGCCATGACATTTACCTCAGTCAGAACAACTGTAACTGACCCCCAGGTCAAAGACTAGACTTCAGCAACAGCTTCAGCTCAGCTAATGAATACAACATGTTAAACCTGACAGCTTCTCAGGCCAGACATTCTGAACCAGAAGTCTGCTCAGTGCTGACATACATATTCTCTCCCTCTACGGATACAGGAGAAAATGGTGAAACTCTGCAGGAGAAAGTGGTGAAACACTGCAGGAGAAAGTGGTGAAACACTGCAGGAGAACATGGTGAAACACTGCAGGAGAAAGTGGTGAAACACTGCAGGAGAAAGTGGTGAAACACTGCAGGAGAAAATGGTGAAACACTACAGGGGAAAATGGTGAAACACTGCTGGGGAAAATGGTGAAACACTACAGGGGAAAATGGTGAAACACTGCTGGGGAAAATGGTGAAACACTGCTGGGGAAAATGGTGAAACACTGCAGGAGAAAATGGTGAAACACTGCAGGAGAAAGTGGTGAAACACTGCAGGAGAAAGTGGTGAAACACTGCAGGAGAAAGTGGTGAAACACTACAGGAGAACATGGTGAAACACGACAGGAGAAAGTGGTGAAACACTGCAGGAGAAAGTGGTGAAACACTGCAGGAGAAAGTGGTGAAACACTACAGGAGAACATGGTGAAACACGACAGGAGAAAGTGGTGAAACACTGCAGGAGAAAGTGGTGAAACACTGCAGGAGAACATGGTGAAACACGACAGGAGAAATTGGTGAAACACTGCTGGGGAAAATGGTGAAACACTGCTGGGGAAAATGGTGAAACACTGCTTGGGAAAATGGTGAAACACTACAGGAGAAAGTGGTGAAACACGACAGGAGAAAGTGGTGAAACACGACAGGAGAAAGTGGTGAAACACTGCTGGGGAAAATGGTGAAACACTGCAGGAGAAAGTGGTGAAACACGACAGGAGAAAGTGGTGAAACACTGCAGGAGAAAGTGGTGAAAAACTGCAGGACAAAGTGGTGAAACACTGCAGGACAAAGTGGTGAAACACTGCAGGAGAAAGTGGTGAAACACTACAGGAGAAAGTGGTGAAACACTACAGGAGAAAGTGGTGAAACACTACAGGAGAAAGTGGTGAAAACTGCAGGAGAAAGTGGTGAAAACTGCAGGAGAAAGTGGTGAAAACTGCAGGAGAAAGTGGTGAAAACTGCAGGAGAAAGTGGTGAAACACTGCAGGAGAAAGTGGTGACACACTGCAGGAGAAAGTGGTGACACACTGCAGGAGAAAGTGGTGAAACACTACAGGAGAAAATGGTGAAACACTGCAGGAGAAAGTGGTGAAACACTACAGGAGAAAATGGTGAAACACTGCAGGAGAAAGTGGTGAAACACTACAGGAGAAAATGGTGAAACACTGCAGGAGAAAATGGTGAAACACTTTCTGACTCTGGGAATTAGAGAAAAGGCCTTCAATATTTGCAAATGATTGATCTTTACTCTGTCCTGTATGTAGTATGTCCTGTATGTAGTATGTCCTGTATGTAGTATGTAGTATGTCCTGTATGTAGTATGTCCTGTATGTAGTATGTCCTGTATGTAGTATGTAGTATGTCCTGTATGTAGTATGTCCTGTATGTAGTATGTCTGTCCTGTATGTAGTATGTCTGTCCTGTATGTAGTATGTCTGTCCTGTATGTAGTATGTCTGTCCTGTATGTAGTATGTCTGTCCTGTATGTAGTATGTCTGTCCTGTATGTAGTATGTCTGTCCTGTATGTAGTGTGTCTGTCCTGTATGTAGTATGTCCTGTATGTAGTATGTAGTATGTCCTGTATGTAGTATGTAGTATGTCCTGTATGTAGTATGTCTGTCCTGTATGTAGTATGTAGTATGTCCTGTATGTAGTATGTCTGTCCTGTATGTAGTATGTCTGTCCTGTATGTAGTATGTCTGTCCTGTATGTAGTTTGTCCTGTATGTAGTATGTCTGTCCTGCATGTAGTATGTAGTATGTCTGTCCTCTATGTAGTATGTCTGTCCTGTATGTAGTATGCCTGTCCTGTATGTAGTATGTCTGTCCTGTATGTAGTATGTCTGTCCTGTATGTAGTATGTCTGTCCTGTATGTAGTATGTCTGTCCTGTATGTAGTATGTCTGTCCTGTATGTAGTATGTCTGTCCTGTATGTAGTATGTCTGATGTCTGTCCCGTATGTAGTATGTCTGATGTCTGTCCCGTATGTAGTATGTAGGATGTCTGTCCTGTATGTAGTATGTAGTATGTCTGTCCTGTATGTAGTATGTCTGTCCTGTATGTAGTATGTCTGTCCTGTATGTAGGATGTCTGTCCTGTATGTAGTATGTAGTATGTCTGTCCTGTATGTAGTATGTAGTATGTCTGTCCTGTATGTAGTATGTCTGTCCTGTATGTAGTATGTCTGTCCTGTATGCAGTATGTCTGTCCTGTATGCAGTAGGTCTGTCCTGTATGTAGTAGGTCTGTCCTGTATGTAGTATGTAGTCTGTCCTGTATGTAGTATGTAGTATGTCCTGTATGTAGTATGTCTGTCCTGTATGTAGTATGTCTGTCCTGTATGTAGTATGTAGTATGTCCTGTATGTAGTATGTAGTATGTCCTGTATGTAGTATGTCTGTCCTGTATGTAGTATTGTCTGTCCTGTATGTAGTATGTCTGTCCTGTATGTAGTATGTCTGTCCTGTATGTAGTATGTCTGTCCTGTATGTAGTATGTAGTCTGTCCTGTATGTAGTATGTAGTCTGTCCTGTATGTAGTATGTAGTCTGTCCTGTATGTAGTATGTAGTCTGTCCTGTATGTAGTATTGTCTGTCCTGTATGCAGTATGTCTGTCCTGTATGTAGTATGTAGTCTGTCCTGTATGTAGTATGTAGTCTGTCCTGTATGTAGTATGTAGTCTGTCCTGTATGTAGTATGTAGTCTGTCCTGTATGTAGTATGTAGTCTGTCCTGTATGTAGTATGTCTGTCCTGTATGTAGTATGTCTGTCCTGTATGTAGTATGTCTGTCCTGTATGTAGTATGTCTGTCCTGTATGTAGTATGTAGTCTGTCCTGTATGTAGTATGTAGTCTGTCCTGTATGTAGTATGTCTGTCCTGTATGTAGTATGTCTGTCCTGTATGTAGTATGTAGTCTGTCCTGTATGTAGTCTGTCCTGTATGTAGTCTGTCCTGTATGTAGTATGTCTGTCCTGTATGTAGTATGTCTGTCCTGTATGTAGTATTGTCTGTCCTGTATGTAGTATTGTCTGTCCTGTATGTAGTAGGTCTGTCCTGTATGTAGTATGTAGTCTGTCCTGTATGTAGTATGTCTGTCCTGTATGTAGTGTGTCTGTCCTGTATGTAGTATGTAGTCTGTCCTGTATGTAGTATGTAGTCTGTCCTGTATGTAGTATGTAGTCTGTCCTGTATGTAGTATGTAGTCTGTCCTGTATGTAGTATGTAGTCTGTCCTGTATGTAGTATGTAGTCTGTCCTGTATGTAGTATTGTCTGTCCTGTATGTAGTATGTCTGTTCTGTATGTAGTAGGTCTGTCCTGTATGTAGTATGTCTGTTCTGTATGTAGTAGGTCTGTCCTGTATGTAGTAGGTCTGTCCTGTATGTAGTAGGTCTGTCCTGTATGTAGTATGTCTGTTCTGTATGTAGTAGGTCTGTCCTGTATGCAGTATGTCTGTTCTGTATGTAGTAGGTCTGTCCTGTATGTAGTATTGTCTGTCCTGTATGTAGTATGTCTGTCCTGTATGTAGTATGTCTGTCCTGTATGTAGTATGTCTGTCCTGTATGTAGTATGTCTGTCCTGTATGTAGTATGTCTGTATGATGCTATCAGATCTTTCTAGAAGCCGTCGTCCCAGAACCGTCATTTTAATTCTCTGTCTGTAATCTGCATAAACTCAAAATGTCCTGGAGCATTTAGGAGGCAAAGCTAAGTGCTAACAGATCTCACAACCAACACAATGCAACATAATCACAAAGCTAAGTGCTAACAGATCTCACAACCAACACAATGCAACATAATCACAAAGCTAAGTTCTAACAGATCTCACAACCAACACAATGCAACATAATCACAAAGCTAAGTGCTAACAGATCTCACAACCAATACAATGCAACATAATCACAAAGCTATTTGGTTAATTTAAACCATGTGTTGGTGTGTGTGAACCACATTGGGAAATAATGTCACTTCCCTGTAACCCTGGCCAGGAATCAGTAGCTAGGCTACCAATATGATGTTGTTGTTGTTGTTGTTGTTGTTGTTTTAAGCAGAGGGGAAGAAATATATTATCAAAACGCAGGCTCAGTATCAGAACATGGAGTCTCTAAGTCCTCTGTAGACACAGCAAGCTACTATCAAGTTATTCACACAGAGACAGATTTGACTGGTTTGTCAAAGCCTCGCAATGCAAATGATCTAACCCTGATCAAACCCTGACCCAACCCTGATCTAACCCTGACCCTAACCCTGATCTAACCCTGACCCTAACCCTGATCTAACCCTAACCCTAACCCTGATCTAACCCTAACCCTAACCCTGATCTAACCCTGACCTAACCCTGACCCAACCCTGACCCTAACCCTGACCCAACCCTGACCCAACCCTGACCCAACCCTGACCCTAACCCTGATCTAACCCTAACCCTAACCCTGATCTAACCCTGACCTAACCCTAACCCTAACCCAACCCTGACCCAAACCCTGACCTCTGACTAAACCCTAACCCAACCCTGAGCCTTATGGGCCCTGTGCACTATATGTAGGGAATAGGGTGCAGTTTCTATATCCTTTCTATCCAGTCTAAAAGGTCTTCTGACAAAGCTTATGTCATTTTTATTACATCAGGAACTCACTTCAAAACATGGCTCTCTATTTGAGTTATAACCTCATGAGGGAGGCAGGCAAGCAGAAGAAGAAGAAGAGTTGCTGAGAGTTAAACAAAGTACCCGAAGAAGAAGAGTTGCTGAGGGTTAAACAAAGTACCTGAAGAAGAAGAGTTGCTGAGGGTTAAACAAAGTACCTGAAGAAGAAGAAGAGTTGCTGAGAGTTAAACAAAGTACCTGAAGAAGACGAGTTGCTGAGGGTTAAACAAAGTACCTGAAGACGAAGAAGAGTTGCTGAGAGTTAAACAAAGTACCTGAAGAAGAAGAGTTGCTGAGGGTTAAACAAAGTACCTGAAGACGAAGAAGAGTTGCTGAGAGTTAAACAAAGTACCTGAAGAAGAAGAGTTGCTGAGAGTTAAACAAAGTACCCGAAGAAGAAGAGTTGCTGAGAGTTAAACAAAGTACCTGAAGAAGAAGAGTTGCTGAGAGTTAAACAAAGTACCTGAAGAAGAAGAGTTGCTGAGGGTTAAACAAAGTACCTGAAGAAGAAGAGTTGCTGAGGGTTAAACAAAGTACCTGAAGAAGAAGAAGAGTTGCTGAGAGTTAAACAAAGTACCTGAAGAAGAAGAGTTGCTGAGAGTTAAACAAAGTACCTGAAGAAGAAGAGTTGCTGAGGGTTAAACAAAGTACCTGAAGAAGAAGAGTTGCTGAGGGTTAAACAAAGTACCTGAAGAAGAGTTGCTGAGGGTTAAACAAAGTACCTGAAGAAGAAGAGTTGCTGAGGGTTAAACAAAGTACCTGAAGAAGAAGAGTTGCTGAGGGTTAAACAAAGTACCTGAAGAAGAAGATTTGCTGAGGGTTAAACAAAGTACCTGAAGAAGAGTTGCTGAGGGTTAAACTAAGTACCTGAAGAAGAAGAGTTGCTGAGGGTTAAACAAAGTACCTGAAGAAGAAGAGTTGCTGAGGGTTAAACAAAGTACCTGAAGAAGAAGAGTTGCTGAGGGTTAAACAAAGTACCTGAAGAAGAAGAGTTGCTGAGGGTTAAACAAAGTACCTGAAGAAGAAGATTTGCTGAGGGTTAAACAAAGTACCTGAAGAAGAGTTGCTGAGGGTTAAACTAAGTACCTGAAGAAGAAGAGTTGCTGAGGGTTAAACAAAGTACCTGAAGAAGAAGAGTTGCTGAGGGTTAAACAAAGTACCTGAAGAAGAAGAGTTGCTGAGGGTTAAACTAAGTACCTGAAGAAGAAGGGTTGCTGAGGGTTAAACAAAGTACCTGAAGAAGAAGAGTTGCTGAGAGTTAAACAAAGTACCTGAAGAAGAAGAGTTGCTGAGGGTTAAACAAAGTACCTGAAGAAGAGTTGCTGAGGGTTAAACAAAGTACCTGAAGAAGAAGAGTTGCTGAGGGTTAAACAAAGTACCTGAAGAAGAAGAGTTGCTGAGAGTTAAACAAAGTACCTGAAGAAGAAGAGTTGCTGAGGGTTAAACAAAGTACCTAAAGAAGAAGAGTTGCTGAGGGTTAAACAAAGTACCTGAAGAAGAAGAGTTGCTGAGGGTTAAACAAAGTACCTGAAGAAGAAGAGTTGCTGAGGGTTAAACAAAGTACCTGAAGAAGAAGAGTTGCTGAGAGTTAAACAAAGTACCTGAAGAAGAGTTGCTGAGGGTTAAACAAAGTACCTGAAGAAGAAGAGTTGCTGAGGGTTAAACAAAGTACCTGAAGAAGAAGAGTTGCTGAGAGTTAAACAAAGTACCTGAAGAAGAAGAGTTGCTGAGGGTTAAACAAAGTACCTGAAGAAGAGTTGCTGAGGGTTAAACTAAGTACCTGAAGAAGACAGCTGGAGCAATTAACCTTCCAACCAGGCTCTCTCAAAGTTGAAGCCTAAAAATCACTAATTTTATTTGATGTTGATCTTCTGGGACTCACTTTTTCGGAAGGCTAGCAACGTCTACGATCATTGTCAGACCAAACAATAGTTTGGCAAGACGGTAAACAGATCTAGCAGTAGGATAACAGAACGGTGAGACTAGGAGAAATCTGCTCCACTACATAATATTAATTCAAAACAAAACACATATGTGTTTTCAGAACATAATAGCACTATCCAATATACATATATATATATATATATATATTCACCTATTTAAACATAACAAGTAGAGAAACCTTGAGGCAGCATATTAACTACCACTATCCACTATTGTTTATGGTAATGTCCAAAACAGCACCCTATTCCCTACATAGTGCACAGGGCCCATAGGGTTCTGGTCAAAAGTAGTGCATTATGTAGGGGATAGGGTGCCATTTGAGAAGCATTCTACATTTCAGCTTTATCAGTGGAACAGGGTGTGCTGCCTAAAGTCATGTGGGCCTTGACTTCTGATTGGAGGACAACCCAAAACGCAGACTAGAGGTCGACCGATTAATTAGAGACGATTTCAAGTTTTCATAACAAAATCAGTAATCTGCCTTTTGTTGGACGCCGATTACATTGCGATATACGAGGAGACTGTGTGGCAGGCTGACCACCTGTTACTGCAGGCTGACCACCTGTTACTGCAGGCTGACCACCTGTTACTGCAGGCTGACCACCTGTTACTGCAGGCTGACCACCTGTTACAAGAGTGCAGAGTCAAAAGGACCTTGTGGCTGCAAAAAGAGCCAAGGTAAGTTGCCAGCTAGCATTAAAAACTTATCTTATAAAAAACAATCAATCTTCACATAATCACTAGTTAACTACACATGGTGGATGATATTACTAGGATAACTAGCTTGTCCTGCGTTGCATATAATCAATGCGGTGCCTGTTAATTGATCATCGAATCACAGCCAACTTCAACTTCGCCAAAACGGGTGATGATTGTTTTTAAAGCTCATTCGCAAAAAAAAAAAATCACAAATGTACCTAACCATAGACATCAATGCCTTTCTTAAAATTATTACACAAGTATATATTTTTAAACCTGCATATTTAGTTCAAATAAATTCATGTTAGCAGGAAATATTAACGAGGGAAATTGTGTCACTTCTCGTTGCCTTCAGTGCAGTCAGAGTATATGCAGCAGTTTGGGCCGCCTGGCTCGTTATGAGATTTACATTTACATTTAAGTCATTTAGCAGACGCTCTTATCCAGAGCGACTTACAAATTGGTGCATTCACCTTATGACATCCAGTGGAACAGCCACTTTACAATAGTGCATCTAAATCTTTTAAGGGGGGTGAGAAGGATTACTTTATCCTATCCTAGGTATTCCTTAAAGAGGTGGGGTTTCAGGTGTCTCCGGAAGGTGGTGATTGACTCCGCTGTCCTGGCATCGTGAGGGAGTGTGTTCCACCATTGGGGAGCCAGAGCAGCGAACAGTTTTGACTGGGCTGAGCGGGAACTGTACTTCCTCAGTGGTAGGGAGGCGAGCAGGCCAGAGGTGGATGAACGCAGTGCCCTTGTTTGGGTGTAGGGCCTGATCAGAGCCTGGAGGTACTGAGGTGCCGTTCCCCTCACAGCTCCGTAGGCAAGCACCATGGTCTTGTAGCGTTTCTTCTTAACAAAGACCATCATTAATTTGCCAGAATTGTACATAATTATGACATAACATTGAAGGTTGTTACAATGTAACAGGAATATTTAGACTTAAGGACGCCACCCGTTAAGATAAAATACAGAACGGTTCCATTTCACTGAAAGAATAAACGTTTTGTTTTCTAAATGATAGTTTCTGGATTTGACCATATTAATGACCTACGGCTCGTATTTCTGTGTGTTATTATGTTATAATTAAGTCTATGATTTGATATTTGATTGAGCAGTCTGTCTGAGCAGCAGCAGGCTCTTAAGCATTCATTCAAACAGCACTTTCCTGCGTTTGCCAGCAGCTCTTCGCTGTGCTTCAAGCATTGCACTGTTTATGACTTCAAGCCTATCAACTCCCGATATTAGGCTGGCAATACTAAAGTACCTATTAGAACATCCAATAGTGAAAGGTATATGAAATACAAATCGTTTAGAGAAATAGTCCTATAATTCCTAAAATAACTACAACCTAAAACTTTTTACCTGGGAATATTGAAGACTCATGTTAAAAGGAACCACCAGCTTTCATATGTTCTGAGCAAGGAACTTAAACGTTTGCTTTTTTACATGGCGCATATTGCACTTTTACTTTCTTCTCCAACACTTTGTTTTTGCATTATTTAAACCAAATTGAACAAGTTTCATTATTTATTTGAGACTACATAGATTTTATGTATTATATTAAGTTAAAATAAAAGTGTTCATTGTTCATTCAGTATTGTTGTAATTGTCATTATTACAAATAACTATAAAAAATAAAAATTGGCCGATTAATCCGTATCGGCATTGAAAAATCATAATCAGTCGACCTCTAATACCGTTGAGAAACAGACATCAGTGACTTGAAGGACTAAGCGGTTTCAAATACATATAAACACAACGTAGGCTAGTGGGAGGGATAGAGGGAAGGAATGGGGGAGATAGTGAAACCTCTCCCTTCGCCTCTTCCTCTCTGGCCGAAAGCAGGGTTGATCGGCCTGGGGGGGGAGAGAGAGAGACAGAGAGAGAGACAGAGAAGGATATGAGAGAGAGACACACACAGAGACACAGAGAGAGAGAGAGAGACAGAAGGATATGAGAGAGAGAGACACAGAGAGAGAGACATAAGGATATGAGAGAGAGACACAGAGAGAGAGAGAGAGAGGCACACAGAGAGACACAGAGAGAGAGAAACACAGAACGATTTGAGAGAGTGAGACAGACACAGAGAGAGAGAAAAGTCTGCAGCACCCGGCCTCACCCTACTAGAATCCAAAGTCAAATGTCTACTGTTTGCTGATGATCTGGTGCTTCTGTCACCAACCAAGGAGGGCCTGCAGCAGCACCTAGATCTTCTGCACAGATTCTGTCAGACCCTGGGCCCTGACAGTAAATCTCAGTAAAACCAAAATAATGGTGTTCCAAAAAAGGTCCAGTCGCCAGGGCCACAAATACAAATTCCATCTAGACACTGTTGCCCTAGAGCACACACAAAACTATACATACCTTGGCCTAAAAATCAGCGCCACAAGTAACTTCCACAAAGCTGTGAACGATCTGAGAGACAAGGCAAGGCCTTCTATGCCATCAAAAGGAACATAAAATTAGACATACCAATTAGGATCTGGCTAAAAATACTTGAATCAGTCATAGAGCCCATTGCCCTTTATGGTTGTGAGGTCTGGGGTCCGCTCACCAACCAAGACTTCACAAAATGGGACAAACACCAAATTGAGACTCTGCACGCAGAATTCTGCAAAAATATCCTTCGCATACAACGTATACAGCAGAGCAGAATTAGGCCGATACCCACTAAATATCAAATCCTACAACCACCTAAAAGGAAGCGATTCTCAAACCTTCCATAACAAAGCCATCACCTACAGAGAGATGAACCTAGAGAAGAGTCCCCTAAGCAAGCTGGTCCACAAACACACAGAGCCCCAGTACAACAGGACAATAAGATCCAACCAAATCATGAGAAAACTAAAAGATAATTACTTGACACAATAGAAAGAATTTAAAAAACAGAGCAAACTAGAATGCTATTTGGCCCTACACAGAGAGTACACAGTGGCAGAATACCTGACCACTGTGACTGACCCAAACTTAAGGAAAGCTTTGACTATGTACAGACAGTGAGCATAGCCTTGCTATTGAGAAAGGCCGCCGTAGGCAGTCATGGCTCTCAAGAGAAGACAGACTATGTGCTCACTGCCCACAAAATGAGGTGGAAACTGAGCTGCACTTCCTAACCTCCTGCCCAATGTATGACCATATTAGAGAGACATATTTCCCTCAGATTACACAGATCCACAAAGAATTCGATAACAAATCAAATGTTGATAAACTCCCATATCTACTGGGTGAAATTCCACAGTGTGACATCACAGCAGCAAGATTTGTGACCTGTTGCCACGAGAAAAGGACAACCAGTGAAGAACACACACCATTGTAAATACAACCCGTATTTATGCTTATTTATATTCCCTTGTGTACTTTAACCATTTGTACATTGTTACAACACTGTATATATATATATATAATATGACATTTGTAATGTCTTTGTTTTGAAACTTCTGTATGTGTAATGTTTACTGTTAATTTTTATTGTTTATTTCACTTTTGTATATTATCTACCTCACTTGCTTTGGCAATGTTAACACATGTTTCCCATGCCAATAAAGCCCCTTGAATTGAGAGAGCGAGAACGAGAGCGAGAGCGAGAGAGAACGAGAGAGAACGTGAGAGAACGAGAGAACTTCATTTGGGGTGAAAAGTGGATGTCTCCATCCCAAACGGCACCCTATTACCTATATAGTACACTACTTATAGAACTCGATTCCCTATATAGTGCACTACTTATAGAACCCTATTCCCTATGTAGTGCACTCCTTTTGACCGAAGCCCTGTCTCTGTCCTCGCCCGTCTCTGTCCTCGCCCGTCTCTGTCCTCGCCCGTCTCTGTCACGTCTTGTCTATGTCCTCGACCTGCCTTCTCCCTGTCCCGTCTCTGTCCTTTCCCAGTCCTTCAGCACCTGCTGTCTCAGCAACCTGGGGGGTGGTGTTGGATATCTCTTATATAACCTAAGAGCAGCAACACTTGCTGAATGACTCACACATTTACTTCAGACTAGAGGTCGACCGATTATGATTTTTCAAAGCCGATACCGATATCAATTATTGGAGGACCAAAGAAAGCCAATACCGATTAATCGGACGATTGAGATCTCATATATATATATATATATATATATGTGTGTGTGTGTGTAATAATGACAATTACAACAATAGTGAATGAACACTTGTTTTAACTTAATATAATACATCAATAAAATCAATTTAGTGTCAAATAAATAATGAAACATGTTCAATTTGGTTTAAATAATGCAAAAACAAAGTGTTGGAGAAGAAAGTAAAAGTGCAATATGTGCCATGTAAGAAAACTAACGTTTCAGTTCCTTGCTCAGAACATGAGAACATATGAAAGCTGGTGGTTCCTTTTAACACAAGTCTTCAATATTCCCAGGTAAGAAGTTTTAGGTTGTAGATATTATAGGACTATTTCTCTCTATACCATTTGCATTTCATTGGATGTTCTAATAGGTACTTTAGTATTGCCAGCCTAATATCGGGAGTTGATAGGCTTGAAGTCATAAACAGCGCTGTGCTTCAAGCATTGCTAAGAGCTGCTGCTGTCAAATGCAGGAAAGTGCTGTTTGAATGAATGCTTACGAGCCTGCTGCTGCCTACCACCGCTCAGTCAGACTGCTCTATCAAATATCAAATCATAGACTTAATTATAACATAATAACACACAGAAATACATGCCGTAGGTCATTAATATGGTCAAATCCAGAAACGATCTGTCACGCCTTGGTCATTGTATTTTGTGTTTTCGTTATATGTTTGGTCAGGCCAGGGTGTGACATGGGTTTATATGTTGTGGTTCCTATTGGGGTTTGTAGTATTTGGCATCGCGGCTGATTAGGGGTGTTGTATAGGCTTGGCTGCCTGAGGCGGTTCTCAATCAGAGTCAGGTGATTCTCGTTGTCTCTGATTGGGAACCGTATTTAAGTAGCCTGGATTTCACTTTGTATTTCGTGGGTGATTGTTCCTGTCTCTGTGTAGTTTCACCAGATAGGCTGTAATAGGTTTCACGTTCCGTTTGTTGTTTTTGTATATGTATAATAGTTACTTCGTGTATCGCGATCTCTTTATTAAAGACATGAGTAACCACTACGCTGCATTTCGGTCCGACTCTCTTTCGACAAACGAAGAACGCCATTACACTATCATTTCGAAAACAAAACGTTTATTCTTTCAGTGAACATGGACCACGCTGTATGGGACTCCCAATCACGTACGGCCGTGATTGGGAGTCCCATATAGCGTCGTCCATGTTTGGCCGGTGTAGGCCGTCCATTGGGAGTCACATACAGCATCGTCCATGTTTGGCCGGTGTAGGCCGTCCATTGGGAGTCACATACAGCATCGTCCATGTTTGGCCGGTGTAGGCCGTCCATTGGGAGTCCCATACAGCATCGTCCATGTTTGGCCGGTGTAGGCCATCCATTGTAAATAAGAATTTGTACAGTAGAGTACAGTACAGTAGAGCATCCATGGCTACATGGCACTCTATTCCACATCAGGTAACTGATGCAGCAGTAGAATCAGATTTTAAAAAACAGATAAAAATACACCTTATGTGGACTGTGAATACACACTAGCACACACTCACCAACATGTGGTCGTAGTGGCCTGAGGGAACACACTTAATGTGTTGTGAAATCTGTTGGGAAACCATGTTGCTGGACCCCAGGAAGAGTAGCTGCTGCCTTGACAGGAACATATTGGGATCCCTAATAAACCCCAGGAAGAGTAGCTGCTGCCTTGACAGGAACTAATGGCGATCCATAATAAACCCCAGGAAGAGTAGCTGCTGCCTTGGCAGCAACTAATGGGGATCCATAATAAACCCCAGGAAGCGTAGCTGCTGCCTTGGCAGGAACTAATGGGGATCCATAATAAACCCCAGGAAGAGTAGCTGCTGCCTTGGCAGGAACTAATGGGGATCCATAATAAACCCCAGGAAGAGTAGCTGCTGCCTTGGCAGGAACTAATGGGGATCCATAATAAACCCCAGGAAGAGTAGCTGCTGCCTTGACAGGAACATATTGGGATCCCTAATAAATACAAATACACATTACACATACCGTAATTCCCTTAGCGTGTATAAATCCACTTCCCTTCAATAACCAAAAGAGATGTTTTCATACTCAAGGTGTGATGTCATAGTGACACCCCATTCTTTCTGCCAACATTCTAGAGTTTTTGGAAAATGTCCCATAAAAACACTGAGGGAGATTTAACTCTGATTCTTGTTACCAAACATCTTCACTGTTCCTCCAGTGAATGTGTTTTTGTGATATTTTATCCAGGTTGTACATTGTTCAAAGTAGTCCTTATGCATACAGTTGCATGGATTGGTTTGGTACACTTTTTGTTTGGCATACATTTTAAAGTGAAAGATCTGAGTCAAAGCGTAATTCTGTTCCCATGGAAATGCCCTTTACAAAGGCTGTAAAAAACAGACGCCCTTCCCACAGAATAGATTTTTTTTATTTTTTAAATCTTTATTTATCTAGGCAAGTCAGTTAAGAACAAATTATTATTTACAATAACGGCCTACCGGGGAACATTGGGTTCACTGCCTTGTTCAGGGGCAGAACAACAGATTTTTACCTTGTCAGCTCGGGGATTCAATCTAGCAACTTTTCAGTTACTAGTCCAACGCTCTAACCACTAGACTACCTGCTGGTTACTAGTCCAACGCTCTAACCACTAGACTACCTGCTGGTTACTAGTCCAACACTCTAACCACTAGGCTACCTGCTGGTTACTAGTCCAACACTCTAACCACTAGGCTACCTGCTGGTTACTAGTCCAACACTCTAACCACTAGGCTACCTGCTGGTTACTAGTCCAACACTCTAACCACTAGGCTACCTGCTGGTTACTAGTCCAACACTAACCACTAGACTACCTGCTGGTTACTAGTCCAACACTCTAACCACTAGGCTACCTGCTGGTTACTAGTCCAACGCTCTAACCACTAGGCTACCTGCTGGTTACTAGTCCAACACTCTAACCACTAGGCTACCTGCTGGTTACTAGTCCAACACTCTAACCACTAGGCTACCTGCTGGTTACTAGTCCAACACTAACCACTAGACTACCTGCTGGTTACTAGTCCAACACTCTAACCACTAGGCTACCTGCTGGTTACTAGTCCAACACTCTAACCACTAGGCTACCTGCTGGTTACTAGTCCAACGCTCTAACCACTAGGCTACCTGCTGGTTACTAGTCCAACACTCTAACCACTAGGCTACCTGCTGGTTACTAGTCCAACACTCTAACCACTAGGCTACCTGCTGGTTACTAGTCCAACACTCTAACCACTAGGCTACCTGCTGGTTACTAGTCCAACTCTCTAACCACTAGGCTACCTGCTGGTTACTAGTCCAACACTCTAACCACTAGGCTACCTGCTGGTTACTAGTCCAACACTCTAACCACTAGGCTACCTGCTGGTTACTAGTCCAACACTCTAACCACTAGGCTACCTGCTGGTTACTAGTCCAACGCTCTAACCACTAGGCTACCTGCTGGTTACTAGTCCAACACTCTAACCACTAGGCTACCTGCTGGTTACTAGTCCAACACTCTAACCACTAGGCTACCTGCTGGTTACTAGTCCAACACTAACCACTAGGCTACCTGCTGGTTACTAGTCCAACTCTAACCACTAGGCTACCTGCTGGTTACTAGTCCAACGCTCTAACCACTAGGCTACCTGCTGGTTACTAGTCCAACGCTCTAACCACTAGGCTACCCTGCCGCCCCAGATTCTCAACAATGATCTCTGAAAAGGATGCCAAGGCTTCACTAGTATATTTACTAGTATATTTATGAGTACAGCCTCAACCCACACGGGGGGGGATAACGTACTGTAAGTAAATATAATACAGGACAGGGGTCCGCATTCAGAAAGCATCTAGGATCAGATCCCCCTGTTGTCCTTCCTTATTCACTATGATCTTAAAACGAGCTGCTACTCTGAGACAGAGGCCAACGCTGACCTACTTCAGTATCAAGCCAAGCAGTGACATGGACCAAACAGCTTCTTGGGCCAAGTGCTGCTGGAAGTCTTCCAAGCTTCCTCGGAGAAACAAGCTGTCGAGAGAGGATGCATCTCAAAATGGCACCCTATTCCCTATCTAGTGCACACTATTCCCTGTCTAGTGCACACTATTCCCTGTCTAGTGCACACTATTCCCTGTCTAGTGCACACTATATTCCCTGTCTAGTGCACACTATATTCCCTGTCTAGTGCACACTATATTCCCTGTCTAGTGCACACTATATTCCCTGTCTAGTGCACACTATATTCCCTGTCTAGTGCACACTATATTCCCTGTCTAGTGCACACTATATTCCCTGTCTAGTGCACACTATATTCCCTGTCTAGTGCACACTATTCCCTATCGAGTGCACACTATTCCCTGTCTAGTGCACACTATTCCCTGTCTAGTGCACACTATTCCCTGTCTAGTGCACACTATATTCCCTGTCTAGTGCACACTATATTCCCTGTCTAGTGCACACTATATTCCCTGTCTAGTGCACACTATATTCCCTGTCTAGTGCACACTATTCCCTATAGTGTAGTACTTTGCACCAAAGCCTAAGGGGCACTGGTCAAGCTCAGGTCAAAAGTAGAGCACTGTATAAGGAATAGTTAGGATGGCATCTGGGAACGCAAACAGTGTCCAAGAGATTTCTGCTACATCATTCTGTTTGTTTCAATGTTTAGATTCAGTTCTGCCATTGGGCTAGGTCTATATTACTGTCCTCCCATTGGTCTAGGTCTATATTCCTGTCCTCCCATTGGTCTAGGTCTATATTACTGTCCTGCCATTGGGCTAGGTCTATATTACTGTCCTGCCATTGGGCTAGGTCTATATTACTGTCCTGCCATTGGGCTAGGTCTATATTACTGTCCTGCCATTGGGCTAGGTCTATATTACTGTCCTGCCATTGGGCCATTGGCCATTGGGCTAGGTCTATATTACTGTCCTGCCATTGGGCTAGGTCTATATTACTGTCCTGCCATTGGGCTAGGTCTATATTACTGTCCTGCCATTGGTCTAGGTCTATATTACTGTCCTCCCATTGGGCTAGGTCTATATTACTGTCCTGCCATTGGGCTAGGTCTATATTACTGTCCTGCCATTGGGCTAGGTCTATATTACTGTCCTGCCATTGGGCTAGGTCTATATTACTGTTCTGCCATTGGGCTAGGTCTATATTACTGTCCTGCCATTGGGCTAGGTCTATATTACTGTCCTGCCATTGGGCTAGGTCTATATTACTGTCCTGCCATTGGGCTAGGTCTATTATTGCCATTGGGCTAGGTCCTGTTCCCATTGGTCTAGGTCTATATTGCCATTGGGCTGTCTATATTACTGTCCTGCCATTGGGCTAGGTCTATATTACTGTCCTGCCATTGGGCTAGGTCTATATTACTGTCCTGCCATTGGTCTAGGTCTATATTACTGTCCTGCCATTGGGCTAGGTCTATATTACTGTCCTGCCATTGGGCTAGGTCTATATTACTGTCCTGCCATTGGGCTAGGTCTATATTACTGTCCTGCCATTGGGCTAGGTCTATATTACTGTCCTGCCATTGGGCTAGGTCTATATTACTGTCCTGCCATTGGGCTAGGTCTATATTACTGTCCTGCCATTGGGCTAGGTCTATATTACTGTCCTCCCATTGGGCTAGGTCTATATTCCTGTCCTCCCATTGGGCTAGGTCTATATTCCTGTCCTGCCATTGGGCTAGGTCTATATTACTGTCCTCCCATTGGGCTAGGTCTATATTACTGTCCTGCCATTGGTCTAGGTCTATATTACTGTCCTGCCATTGGTCTAGGTCTATATTACTGTCCTCCCATTGGGCTAGGTCTATATTACTGTCCTCCCATTGGGCTAGGTCTATATTACTGTCCTGCCATTGGTCTAGGTCTATATTACTGACCTGCCATTGGTCTAGGTCTATATTACCATTGGGCTAGGTCCTGTCCTCCCATTGGGCTAGGTCTATATTCCTGTCCTCCCATTGGGCTAGGTCTATATTACTGTCCTGCCATTGGTCTAGGTCTATATTACTGTCCTGCCATTGGTCTAGGTCTATATTACTGTCCTCCCATTGGGCTAGGTCTATATTCCTGTCCTCCCATTGGGCTAGGTCTATATTCCTGTCCTCCCATTGGGCTAGGTCTATGATACAGTAAGGTGCCTCAAGAAAGAAATCAGAAAATCTATTTTCTATGTTCTCCCTTGATGCAAGCACCATAAATTGCGTCCAGATTGCTTTGTGCGACAATGGCTGTCTACGTAGGTCTGTCTTGTCCCTCCAGTGGGCTACCAGCACGAGCCTGGTGGAACTAAGCAGACTTCACTTTCACCCCCAGGCTAGGCTACCCTAAATATCATCCGATTTCCTCTTCAGAAGATGTTCTCATGTTTGGCATGACAACAACCACAAGAGGTAAAGAATAGCCAACTCATATGGTCGTTGTCATGCCAGCCATATGGTCGTTGTCATGCCAGCCAAACATGAAAACATGTTATTACTCTCTCGCCACAGCTGATCATCACCAGATGTGAACATCACCCTTGGCACTTCATGACAGGTCAGAAAAGGAGATGAGGGCATCCAATCCATTGGGTGGCACTTACAAAGCCGACTGATTTTTAATATAAGTCAGACTTATAAGCACCACCAATATAGTTTCATTGCTATGCTATGGATGTCACTCTATCCATCACTGCTGTTGGCATTGGGGGAACTCATCGGTCCTTGTCCAAGGTTAGTGTCTCACTCAGCCCGGTCTCATACACTAGACGTAACATTGTAAACGAAAATCCGTAACGAACGCTGGTACGGTTACGTGGGACAGAAGGTTATTTATTAAGGCTAAAACAAAAGGAGGGAGGTTGGTCGGGTGTAAGGGGTGGCCGTAACACACATCTAGGCTGCGTGTTCGAATCTCATCACGCATAACTTTAGCATTTTAACTCATTTACAACTTTACATGTTCAGTGAAACCTTTCCCCAACCTTAACCATTTAACCTACCTCTGAACCCTAACCCCTACCCTACCTAACGTTAGCCACCTACCTAACGTTTAGCCACAACACATTGGCATACTTAACACAGCATACTTATTGTAAATTTGTAGAATAATGTATGAATTGCAATTCGTAACATATCCTAACAATTGTAATGTCACATATGATTTACAATTCGTAACATATCATACAAAATGTATGAAGGACATCCACAAATGAATATCATACCAAACGTAATATATATCATAACAAATTGGACACAACCTATTTTATTTACTATGTTACGTCTACCCCGTGAGTCCATGTTGTCTCGAAATAGCTTACGAGCAACTGCCTAAACTTTGGCAGAGTACTGCAGTGGTTAGCGAGCTATCCGTCTGTGGAAGAAACGTTTTGGGATAGTCATTGTCGAAAATAGTCACACATTGTCTGCATTGCCATAGGAGCTACATGACAGTCATTGCAATGGGCTGGTTGTTCTCAGGCGACAATACTGACGCCACTGCAGCTCGGCGGCTGTATGATTTAAACGTAGCTATCATCAGCGCAAACTGTCTGCTTGCCTTGGCACTAACAAGTCTGACAAAGTCTTGATGCAGTGGGAGACAAAGAATTGGGGCTTACCTCGGGATGCAACTCGGGGAAGATCCATCTATTTCCCATGTGGCGAACAGGTTCATAGGCACGGGTCTGTTGAGTCCCCCTCCACCGAGGCTCAGCCGGCCACTTCGCTCCGCCATGGCTCGTTATGAGGCTGGCGAAACGTCCACACGAGCCGAGGCGGTAAAAAAAAATGATAGCTTATCTGACTAAAATATGTCTTTGTCTTAATGTGCGTTAGCAAGTTTAATGAATTATTCATGCGGTTAAGTTGGTACAATGGGGAGTCAGCGCAGAGGCTTGTTCCAGGCGAACTGCTCCTCCTTTCTCCTCGCTTGTTTCCATGGAGGACTCGCGCGCACTGTTCGCTAGACCTGCAGTACCATGCCCACACTGCCACCCACAGGAAATAACGTCATTGCTGGCAATGCCATGGACACATTCTCGTGCTTGGGCACAAGCTGACTCAGTTGCATGTATGCAATGTCCTTGCACCGCGGCGCTCTGTCCAACCTACATGCAAAAATATGTCAAGAAAATATATAATGTAAAGTGCAGTGCTTTCAAGACAGTATTGATTTTCTTCCACATTTTGTTGTGTTGAGATTGTTTTTTAAAATCACCCATCTACACACAATACCCCATACTGTCAAAGTGGAATTATATTGTTCAACATTTTTGCAAATTACTAAAATATGTCAAGTTTAAATGTCTTGAGTCGATAAGTATTCAACCCCTTTGCTTTGACAAGCCTAAATAAGTTCAGGAGTTTTTTAAAAAGTGCTTAACAAGTCACACAATAATTTGCATGGACTCACTCTGAGTGCAATAAATAGTGTTTAACAGTATTTTTAAATGACTACCTCATCTCTGTATCCCACACATACAGATAACTGTAAGGTCCCTCGGTCCAGCATTGAATTTCAAACACAGATTCAACCACAAAGACCAGGGAGGTTTTTACAATGCCTTGTAAAGAAGGGTACCTACTGGTAGATGGATCAAAAAAATGTAAAAAGCAGACATTGATTAAGGTGAAGTTATTAATTATACACTGCTCAAAAAAATTAAAGGGAACACTTAAACAACACAATGTAACTCCAAGTCAATCAAACTTCTGTGAAATCAAACTGTCCACTTAGGAAGCAACACTGATTGACAATAAATGTCACATGCTGTTGTGCAAATGGAATAGACAACAGGTGGAAATTATAGGCAATTAGCAAGACACCCCCAATAAAGGAGTGGTTCTGCAGGTGGGGACCACAGACCACTTCTCAGTTTCTATGCTTCCTGGCTGATGTTTTGGTCACTTTTGAATGCTGGCGGTGCTTTCACTCTAGTGGTAGCATGAGACGGAGTCTACAACCCACACAAGTGGCTCAGGTAGTGCAGCTCATCCAGGATGGCACATCAATGTGAGCTGTGGCAAGAAGGTTTGCTGTGTCTGTCAGCGTAGTGTCCAGAGCATGGAGGCGCTACCAGGAGACAGGCCAGAACATCAGGAGACGTGGAGGAGGCCGTAGGAGGGCAACAACCCAGCAGCAGGACCGCTACCTCCGCCTTTGTGCACGGAGGAGCAGCACTGCCAGAGCCCTGCAGAACGACCTCCAGCAGGCCACAACTGTGCATGTGTCTGCACAAACGGTCAGAAACAGACTCCATGGGGGTGGTATGAGGGCCCGACGTCCACAGGTGGGGGTTGTGCTTACAGCCCAACACCGTGCAGGACGTTTGGCATTTGCCAGAGAACACCAAGAGTGGCAAATTCGCCACTGGCGCCCTGTGCTCTTCACAGAGGAAAGCAGGTTCACACTGAGCACATGTGACAGACGTGACAGAGTCTGGAGACGCTGTGGAGAACGTTCTGCTGCCTGCAACATCCTCCAGCATGACCAGTTTGGCGGTGGGTCAGTCATGGTGTGGGGTGGCATTTCTTTGGGGGGCCGCACAGCCCTCCATGTGCTCGCCAGAGGTAGCCTGACTGCCATTAGGTACCGAGATGAGATCCTCAGACCCCTTGTGAGACCATATGCTGGTGCGGTTGGCCCTGGGTTCCTCCTAATGCAAGACAATGCTAGACATGTGGCTGGAGTGTGTCAGCAGTTCCTGCAAGAGGAAGGCATTGATGCTATGGACTGGCCCGCCCGTTCCCCAGACCTGAATCTAATTGAGCACATCTGGGACATCATGTCTCGCTCCATCCACCAACGCCAGGTTGCACCACAGACTGTCCAGGAGTTGGCAGATGCTTTAGTCCAGGTCTGGGAGATCCCTCAGGAGACCATCCGCCATCTCATCAGGAGCATGCCCAGGCGTTGTAGGGAGGTCATACAGGCACGTGGAGGCCACACACACACTACTGAGCCTCATTTTGACTTGTTTTAAGGACATTACATCAAAGTTGGATCAGCCTGTAGTGTGGTTTTCCACTTTAATTTTGAGTGTGACTCCAAATCCAGACCTCCATGTGTAGATAAATTTGATTTCCATTGATCATTTTTGTGTGATTTTGTTGTCAGCACATTCAAATATGTAAAGAAAAAAGTGATTTAATAAGAATATTTCATTCATTCAGATCTAGGATGTGTTATTTTAGTGTTCCCTTTATTTTTTTGAGCAGTGTACTTTGGATGGTGTTCTCAACAACATGGAACACTGGTCACTTAAATGTTTACATACTGTATTGTATTGTATTCTAGTTAAAGCCACTCCGACAATGATCGTCCTAATATTTACTTCTTAATTCCATTATTTTACTTTGAGACTTACTTTGTATTGTTGTGAATTGTTACGATACAACTGCACTGTTGGAACTAGGAACACAAGAATTTAGCTACACACGCAATAACATCTGCTAAATATATATATATATGTGTGTGTGTGACCAAAAACATTTTGATTTGCTTGTAATTGAGTTTTTCAGGGAAAAAAATTAAGACTGGAGCTAAGCACAGGCAAAATCCTAGAGGAAAACCTGGTTCAGTCTGCCTTCCACCAGACACTGGGAGATGAATTCACCTTTCAGCAGGACAATAACCTGGTTCAGTCTGCCTTCCACCAGACACTGGGAGATGAATTCACCTTTCAGCAGGACAATAACCTGGTTCAGTCTGCCTTCCACCAGACACTGGGAGATGAATTCACCTTTCAGCAGGACAATAACCTGGTTCAGTCTGCCTTCCACCAGACACTGGGAGATGAATTCACCTTTCAGCAGGACAATAACCTGGTTCAGTCTGCGTTCCACCAGACACTGGGAGATGAATTCACCTTTCAACAGGACAATAACCTGGTTCAGTCTGCCTTCCACCAGACACTGGGAGATGAATTCACCTTTCAGCAGGACAATAACCTGGTTCAGTCTGCCTTCCACCAGACACTGGGAGATGAATTCACCTTTCAGCAGGACAATAACCTGGTTCAGTCTGCCTTCCACCAGACACTGGGAGATGAATTCACCTTTCAGCAGGACAATAACCTGGTTCAGTCTGCCTTCCACCAGACACTGGGAGATGAATTCACCTTTCAGCAGGACAATAACCTGGTTCAGTCTGCCTTCCACCAGACACTGGGAGATGAATTCACCATTCAGCAGGACAATAACCTGGTTCAGTCTGCCTTCCACCAGACACTGGGAGATGAATTCACCATTCAGCAGGACAATAACCTGGTTCAGTCTGCCTTCCACCAGACACTGGGAGATGAATTCACCTTTCAGCAGGACAATAACCTGGTTCAGTCTGCCTTCCACCAGACACTGGGAGATGAATTCACCATTCAGCAGGACAATAACCTGGTTCAGTCTGCCTTCCACCAGACACTGGGAGATGAATTCACCATTCAGCAGGACAATAACCTGGTTCAGTCTGCCTTCCACCAGACACTGGGAGATGAATTCACCATTCAGCAGGACAATAACCTGGTTCAGTCTGCCTTCCACCAGACACTGGGAGATGAATTCACCTTTCAGCAGGACAATAACCTGGTTCAGTCTGCCTTCCACCAGACACTGGGAGATGAATTCACCTTTCAGCAGGACAATAACCTGGTTCAGTCTGCCTTCCACCAGACACTGGGAGATGAATTCACCTTTCAGCAGGACAATAACCTGGTTCAGTCTGCCTTCCACCAGACACTGGGAGATGAATTCACCTTTCAGCAGGACAATAACCTGGTTCAGTCTGCTTTCCAACAGACACTGGGAAACAAATTCACCTTTCAGCAAAGACAATAACCTAAAACACAAGGCCAAACCTACACTGGAGTTGCTTACCCAGAAGACAGTGAATGTTCCGTAGTTGCCGAGTTACAGTTTGAACTTAAAATCTACTTGAAAATCTATGGCAAGACCAACAACCAAATTGGACGGAGCTTGAAGAATTTAGAATAGAATAATGGGCAAATGTTGTACCATCCAGGTGTGGAAAGCTCTTAAGAGATTTACCCAGAAAGACTCACATCTGTAATCACTGACAAAGATGATTTGGACACTCAAGGGTGTGAATACTTACGTAAATGAGATCTCTATTTCAATACATTTGCAAAGATTTCTAAAAACATGTTTTCACTTCGTCATTATGGGGCCATTGTGTGTATATGGATGAAAGATACATGATTCTCACCCATTTTGAATTCAGGCTGGAACACAACAATGTGTAATAAGTCAAGGAGTATGAATGCATTCTGAAGGCACTGTACCTAGGCTTGCCATGACAAAGAGGTGTGGCAGGGTGGCCGAGTGGTTAGAGTGTAGAGGTGGCAGGGTGGCCTAGTGGTTAGAGTGTAGAGGTGGCAGGGTGGCCTAGTGGTTAGAGTGTAGAGGTGGCAGGTAGCCTAGTGGATAGAGTGTAGAGGAGGCAGGTAGCCTAGTGGTTAGAGTGTAGGGGAGGCAGGTAGCCTAGTGGTTAGAGTGTAGAGGTGGCAGGTAGCCTAGTGGTTAGAGTGTAGAGGTGGCAGGGTAGCCTAGTGGTTAGAGTGTAGGGAGGCAGGTAGACTAGTGGTTAGAGTGTAGAGGAGGCAGGTAGCCTAGTGGTTAGAGTGTAGAGGAGGCAGGTAGCCTAGTGGTTAGAGTGTAGAGGTGGCAGGGTGGCCTAGTGGTTAGAGTGTAGAGGTGGCAGGGTGGCCTAGTGGTTAGAGTGTAGAGGTGGCAGGGTGGCCTAGTGGTTAGAGTGTAGAGGTGGCAGGGTGGCCTAGTGGTTAGAGTGTAGAGGTGGCAGGGTGGCCTAGTGGTTAGAGTGTAGAGGTGGCAGGGTGGCCTAGTGGTTAGAGTGTAGAGGTGGCAGGGTGGCCTAGTGGTTAGAGCGTTGGACTAGTAACCGGAAGGTTGCAAGTTCAATCCCCCCGAGCTGACAAGGTACAAGATCATTCTACCCCTGAACAGGCAGTTAAACCACTGTTCCTAGGCATTGAAAATAAGAATATTTTCTTAACTGATTTGCCTGGTTAAAATAAAAGAGGTTGAATACTTATTTACTCAAGACAATTTCAGCTTTTTTTATTTTTTTTATTAATTTGTAAAATATTTCTAAAAACATAATTCCACTTTGACATTACGGACTACTGTGTGTGTAGGTCAGAGACACAAAATCACAATTGAATATTTTTTTTAAATTCAGGCTGCAACACCACAAAATGTGGAAAAGGTCAAGGGGTGTGAAGACTTTATGAAGGCCCTGTACTTAAGTAGAACCAGTACAGGTAATTCCTCAAATAAACATAAGTATCAAAATTATAAATAATTTCAAATTCCTTAAATTAAGCAAACCAGGCGGCCCGTTTTTTTTTTTTAATTTACGGATAGACTGGGGCACACTCAGACATAATTTACAGATAGACTGGGGCACACTCAGACATAATTTACAGATAGACTGGGGCACACTCAGACATAATTTACGGATAGACTGGGGCACACTCAGACATAATTTACGGATAGACTGGGGCACACTCAGACATAATTTACAGATAGACTGGGGCACACTCAGACATAATTTACAGATAGACTGGGGCACACTCAGACATAATGTACGGATAGACTGGGGCACACTCAGACATAATTTACAGATAGACTGGGGCACACTCAGACATAATTTACGGATAGACTGGGGCACACTCAGACATAATGTACGGATAGACTGGGGCACACTCAGACATAATGTACGGATAGACTGGGGCACACTCAGACATAATGTACAGATAGACTGGGGCACACTCAGACATAATGTACGGATAGACTGGGGCACACTCAGACATAATGTACAGATAGACTGGGGCACACTCAGACATAATGTACAGATAGACTGGGGCACACTCAGACATAATTTACAGATAGACTGGGGCACACTCAGACATAATGTACAGATAGACTGGGGCACACTCAGACATAATGTACAGATAGACTGGGGCACACTCAGACATAATTTACAGATAGACTGGGGCACACTCAGACATAATTTACAGATAGACTGGGGCACACTCAGACATAATTTACAGATAGACTGGGGCACACTCAGACATAATGTACAGATAGACTGGGGCACACTCAGACATAATGTACAGATAGACTGGGGCACACTCAGACATAATTTACAGATAGACTGGGGCACACTCAGACATAATTTACAGATAGACTGGGGCACACTCAGACATAATGTACAGATAGACTGGGGCACACTCAGACATAATGTACAGATAGACTGGGGCACACTCAGACATAATTTACGGATAGACTGGGGCACACTCAGACATAATGTACAGATAGACTGGGGCACACTCAGACATAATGTACAGATAGACTGGGGCACACTCAGACATAATGTACAGATAGACTGGGGCACACTCAGACATAATGTACAGATAGACTGGGGCACACTCAGACATAATGTACAGATAGACTGGGGCACACTCAGACATAATGTACAGATAGACTGGGGCACACTCAGACATAATGTACAGATAGACTGGGGCACACTCAGACATAATGTACAGATAGACTGGGGCACACTCAGACATAATGTACAGATAGACTGGGGCACACTCAGACATAATGTACAGATAGACTGGGGCACACTCAGACATAATTTACAGATAGACTGGGGCACACTCAGACATAATTTACGGATAGACTGGGGCACACTCAGACATAATTTACAGATAGACTGGGGCACACTCAGACATAATTTACAGATAGACTGGGGCACACTCAGACATAATTTACAGATAGACTGGGGCACACTCAGACATAATTTACAGATAGACTGGGGCACACTCAGACATAATTTACAGATAGACTGGGGCACACTCAGACATAATTTACAGATAGACTGGGGCACACTCAGACATAATGTACAGATAGACTGGGGCACACTCAGACATAATTTACAGATAGACTGGGGCACACTCAGACATAATTTACGGATAGACTGGGGCACACTCAGACATAATTTACAGATAGACTGGGGCACACTCAGACATAATTTACAGATAGACTGGGGCACACTCAGACATAATTTACAGATAGACTGGGGCACACTCAGACATAATTTACAGATAGACTGGGGCACACTCAGACATAATTTACAGATAGACTGGGGCACACTCAGACATAATTTACAGATAGACTGGGGCACACTCAGACATAATTTACAGATAGACTGGGGCACACTCAGACATAATGTACAGATAGACTGGGCACACTCAGACATAATTTACAGATAGACTGGGGCACACTCAGACATAATTTACAGATAGACTGGGGCACACTCAGACATAATGTACAGATAGACTGGGGCACACTCAGACATAATTTACAGATAGACTGGGGCACACTCAGACATAATGTACAGATAGACTGGGCACACTCAGACATAATTTACAGATAGACTAGACTGGGGCACACTCAGACATAATTTACAGATAGACTGGGGCACACTCAGACATAATTTACAGATAGACTGGGGCACACTCAGACATAATTTACAGATAGACTGGGGCACACTCAGACATAATGTACAGATAGACTGGGGCACACTCAGACATAATTTACAGATAGACTGGGGCACACTCAGACATAATTTACGGATAGACTGGGGCACACTCAGACATAATTTACAGATAGACTGGGGCACACTCAGACATAATTTACAGATAGACTGGGGCACACTCAGACATAATTTACAGATAGACTGGGGCACACTCAGACATAATGTACAGATAGACTGGGGCACACTCCAGACATAATGTACAGATAGACTGGGGCACACTCAGACATAATTTACAGATAGACTGGGGCACACTCAGACATAATTTACAGATAGACTGGGGCACACTCAGACATAATTTACAGATAGACTGGGGCACACTCAGACATAATGTACGGATAGACTGGGGCACACTCAGACATAATTTACAGATAGACTGGGGCACACTCAGACATAATTTACAGATAGACTGGGGCACACTCAGACATAATTTACAGATAGACTGGGGCACACTCAGACATAATTTACAGATAGACTGGGGCACACTCAGACATAATTTACGGATAGACTGGGGCACACTCAGACATAATTTACAGATAGACTGGGGCACACTCAGACATAATTTACAGATAGACTGGGGCACACTCAGACATAATTTACGGATAGACTGGGCACACTCAGACATAATTTACAGATAGACTGGGGCACACTCAGACATAATTTACGGATAGACTGGGGCACACTCAGACATAATTTACGGATAGACTGGGGCACACTCAGACATAATTTACGGATAGACTGGGGCACACTCAGACATAATTTACGGATAGACTGGGGCACACTCAGACATAATTTACGGATAGACTGGGGCACACTCAGACATAATTTACAGATAGACTGGGGCACACTCAGACATAATGTACAGATAGACTGGGGCACACTCAGACATAATTTACAGATAGACTGGGGCACACTCAGACATAATTTACAGATAGACTGGGGCACACTCAGACATAATTTACGGATAGACTGGGGCACACTCAGACATAATTTACGGATAGACTGGGGCACACTCAGACATAATTTACAGATAGACTGGGGCACACTCAGACATAATGTACAGATAGACTGGGGCACACTCAGACATAATTTACAGATAGACTGGGGCACACTCAGACATAATTTACAGATAGACTGGGGCACACTCAGACATAATTTACAGATAGACTGGGGCACACTCAGACATAATTTACAGATAGACTGGGGCACACTCAGACATAATGTACGGATAGACTGGGGCACACTCAGACATAATTTACAGATAGACTGGGGCACACTCAGACATAATTTACAGATAGACTGGGGCACACTCAGACATAATTTACAGATAGACTGGGGCACACTCAGACATAATTTACAGATAGACTGGGGCACACTCAGACATAATTTACAGATAGACTGGGGCACACTCAGACATAATTTACGGATAGACTGGGGCACACTCAGACATAATTTACGGATAGACTGGGGCACACTCAGACATAATTTACAGATAGACTGGGGCACACTCAGACATAATTTACAGATAGACTGGGGCACACTCAGACATAATTTACAGATAGACTGGGGCACACTCAGACATAATTTACAGATAGACTGGGGCACACTCAGACATAATTTACAGATAGACTGGGGCACACTCAGACATAATTTACGGATAGACTGGGGCACACTCAGACATAATTTACGGATAGACTGGGGCACACTCAGACATAATTTACAGATAGACTGGGGCACACTCAGACATAATTTACAGATAGACAGCACACTCAGACATAATGTACAGATAGACTGGGGCACACTCAGACATAATTTACAGATAGACTGGGGCACACTCAGACATAATTTACAGATAGACTGGGGCACACTCAGACATAATTTACAGATAGACTGGGGCACACTCAGACATAATTTACAGATAGACTGGGGCACACTCAGACATAATTTACAGATAGACTGGGGCACACTCAGACATAATTTACAGATAGACTGGGGCACACTCAGACATAATTTACAGATAGACTGGGGCACACTCAGACATAATTTACAGATAGACTGGGGCACACTCAGACATAATTTACAGATAGACTGGGGCACACTCAGACATAATTTACAGATAGACTGGGGCACACTCAGACATAATTTACAGATAGACTGGGGCACACTCAGACATAATTTACAGATAGACTGGGGCACACTCAGACATAATTTACAGATAGACTGGGGCACACTCAGACATAATTTTACAGATAGACTGGGGCACACTCAGACATAATTTACAGATAGACTGGGGCACACTCAGACATAATTTACAGATAGACTGGGGCACACTCAGACATAATTTACAGATAGACTGGGGCACACTCAGACATAATTTACAGATAGACTGGGGCACACTCAGACATAATTTACAGATAGACTGGGGCACACTCAGACATAATTTACAGATAGACTGGGGCACACTCAGACATAATTTACAGATCAGACATAATTTACAGGGCACACTCAGACATAATGTACAGATAGACTGGGGCACACTCAGACATAATTTACAGATAGACTGGGGCACACTCAGACATAATGTACAGATAGACTGGGGCACACTCAGACATAATTTACAGATAGACTGGGGCA
The DNA here is from genome assembly GCF_023373465.1 of Oncorhynchus keta. NCBI lineage: Eukaryota > Metazoa > Chordata > Actinopteri > Salmoniformes > Salmonidae > Oncorhynchus > Oncorhynchus keta. The sequence goes on along the minus strand of NC_068455.1, from coordinate 5,740,382 downwards.
CACTCAGACATAATTTACAGATAGACTGGGGCACACTCAGACATAATTTACAGATAGACTGGGGCACACTCAGACATAATTTACAGATAGACTGGGGCACACTCAGACATAATGTACAGATAGACTGGGGCACACTCAGACATAATTTACAGATAGACTGGGGCACACTCAGACATAATTTACGGATAGACTGGGGCACACTCAGACATAATTTACAGATAGACTGGGGCACACTCAGACATAATTTACAGATAGACTGGGGCACACTCAGACATAATTTACAGATAGACTGGGGCACACTCAGACATAATGTACAGATAGACTGGGGCACACTCAGACATAATGTACAGATAGACTGGGGCACACTCAGACATAATTTACAGATAGACTGGGGCACACTCAGACATAATTTACAGATAGACTGGGGCACACTCAGACATAATTTACAGATAGACTGGGGCACACTCAGACATAATGTACGGATAGACTGGGGCACACTCAGACATAATTTACAGATAGACTGGGGCACACTCAGACATAATTTACAGATAGACTGGGGCACACTCAGACATAATTTACAGATAGACTGGGGCACACTCAGACATAATTTACAGATAGACTGGGGCACACTCAGACATAATTTACGGATAGACTGGGGCACACTCAGACATAATTTACAGATAGACTGGGGCACACTCAGACATAATTTACAGATAGACTGGGGCACACTCAGACATAATTTACGGATAGACTGGGGCACACTCAGACATAATTTACAGATAGACTGGGGCACACTCAGACATAATTTACGGATAGACTGGGGCACACTCAGACATAATTTACGGATAGACTGGGGCACACTCAGACATAATTTACGGATAGACTGGGGCACACTCAGACATAATTTACGGATAGACTGGGGCACACTCAGACATAATTTACAGATAGACTGGGGCACACTCAGACATAATTTACGGATAGACTGGGGCACACTCAGACATAATTTACGGATAGACTGGGGCACACTCAGACATAATTTACGGATAGACTGGGGCACACTCAGACATAATGTACAGATAGACTGGGGCACACTCAGACATAATTTACAGATAGACTGGGGCACACTCAGACATAATTTACAGATAGACTGGGGCACACTCAGACATAATTTACAGATAGACTGGGGCACACTCAGACATAATGTACAGATAGACTGGGGCACACTCAGACATAATTTACAGATAGACTGGGGCACACTCAGACATAATTTACAGATAGACTGGGGCACACTCAGACATAATTTACAGATAGACTGGGGCACACTCAGACATAATTTACGGATAGACTGGGGCACACTCAGACATAATTTACAGATAGACTGGGGCACACTCAGACATAATTTACAGATAGACTGGGGCACACTCAGACATAATTTACAGATAGACTGGGGCACACTCAGACATAATGTACGGATAGACTGGGGCACACTCAGACATAATTTACAGATAGACTGGGGCACACTCAGACATAATGTACAGATAGACTGGGGCACACTCAGACATAATTTACAGATAGACTGGGGCACACTCAGACATAATTTACAGATAGACTGGGGCACACTCAGACATAATTTACAGATAGACTGGGGCACACTCAGACATAATTTACAGATAGACTGGGGCACACTCAGACATAATGTACGGATAGACTGGGGCACACTCAGACATAATTTACAGATAGACTGGGGCACACTCAGACATAATTTACAGATAGACTGGGGCACACTCAGACATAATTTACAGATAGACTGGGGCACACTCAGACATAATTTACGGATAGACTGGGGCACACTCAGACATAATTTACGGATAGACTGGGGCACACTCAGACATAATTTACAGATAGACTGGGGCACACTCAGACATAATTTACAGATAGACTGGGGCACACTCAGACATAATTTACAGATAGACTGGGGCACACTCAGACATAATTTACAGATAGACTGGGGCACACTCAGACATAATTTACAGATAGACTGGGGCACACTCAGACATAATTTACAGATAGACTGGGGCACACTCAGACATAATGTACAGATAGACTGGGGCACACTCAGACATAATGTACAGATAGACTGGGGCACACTCAGACATAATTTACAGATAGACTGGGGCACACTCAGACATAATTTACGGATAGACTGGGGCACACTCAGACATAATTTACGGATAGACTGGGGCACACTCAGACATAATTTACAGATAGACTGGGGCACACTCAGACATAATTTACAGATAGACTGGGGCACACTCAGACATAATGTACAGATAGACTGGGGCACACTCAGACATAATTTACAGATAGACTGGGGCACACTCAGACATAATTTACAGATAGACTGGGGCACACTCAGACATAATTTACAGATAGACTGGGGCACACTCAGACATAATTTACAGATAGACTGGGGCACACTCAGACATAATTTACAGATAGACTGGGGCACACTCAGACATAATTTACAGATAGACTGGGGCACACTCAGACATAATGTACGGATAGACTGGGGCACACTCAGACATAATTTACAGATAGACTGGGGCACACTCAGACATAATTTACAGATAGACTGGGGCACACTCAGACATAATTTACAGATAGACTGGGGCACACTCAGACATAATTTACGGATAGACTGGGGCACACTCAGACATAATTTACGGATAGACTGGGGCACACTCAGACATAATTTACAGATAGACTGGGGCACACTCAGACATAATTTACAGATAGACTGGGGCACACTCAGACATAATTTACAGATAGACTGGGGCACACTCAGACATAATTTACAGATAGACTGGGGCACACCCAGACATAATTTACAGATAGACTGGGGCACACTCAGACATAATTTACAGATAGACTGGGGCACACTCAGACATAATTTACAGATAGACTGGGGCACACTCAGACATAATTTACGGATAGACTGGGGCACACTCAGACATAATTTACAGATAGACTGGGGCACACTCAGACATAATTTACAGATAGACTGGGGCACACTCAGACATAATTTACGGATAGACTGGGGCACACTCAGACATAATTTACAGATAGACTGGGGCACACTCAGACATAATTTACGGATAGACTGGGGCACACTCAGACATAATTTACAGATAGACTGGGGCACACTCAGACATAATTTACGGATAGACTGGGGCACACTCAGACATAATTTACGGATAGACTGGGGCACACTCAGACATAATTTACAGATAGACTGGGGCACACTCAGACATAATTTACGGATAGACTGGGGCACACTCAGACATAATTTACGGATAGACTGGGGCACACTCAGACATAATTTACAGATAGACTGGGGCACACTCAGACATAATTTACGGATAGACTGGGGCACACTCAGACATAATTTACGGATAGACTGGGGCACACTCAGACATAATTTACGGATAGACTGGGGCACACTCAGACATAATTTACGGATAGACTGGGGCACACTCAGACATAATTTACAGATAGACTGGGGCACACTCAGACATAATTTACGGATAGACTGGGGCACACTCAGACATAATTTACAGATAGACTGGGGCACACTCAGACATAATTTACAGATAGACTGGGGCACACTCAGACATAATTTACGGATAGACTGGGGCACACTCAGACATAATTTACAGATAGACTGGGGCACACTCAGACATAATTTACGGATAGACTGGGGCACACTCAGACATAATTTACGGATAGACTGGGGCACACTCAGACATAATTTACAGATAGACTGGGGCACACTCAGACATAATTTACGGATAGACTGGGGCACACTCAGACATAATTTACAGATAGACTGGGGCACACTCAGACATAATTTACGGATAGACTGGGGCACACTCAGACATAATTTACAGATAGACTGGGGCACACTCAGACATAATTTACGGATAGACTGGGGCACACTCAGACATAATTTACGGATAGACTGGGGCACACTCAGACATAATTTACAGATAGACTGGGGCACACTCAGACATAATTTACGGATAGACTGGGGCACACTCAGACATAATTTACGGATAGACTGGGGCACACTCAGACATAATTTACAGATAGACTGGGGCACACTCAGACATAATTTACGGATAGACTGGGGCACACTCAGACATAATTTACGGATAGACTGGGGCACACTCAGACATAATTTACGGATAGACTGGGGCACACTCAGACATAATTTACGGATAGACTGGGGCACACTCAGACATAATTTACAGATAGACTGGGGCACACTCAGACATAATTTACGGATAGACTGGGGCACACTCAGACATAATTTACAGATAGACTGGGGCACACTCAGACATAATTTACAGATAGACTGGGGCACACTCAGACATAATTTACGGATAGACTGGGGCACACTCAGACATAATTTACGGATAGACTGGGGCACACTCAGACATAATTTACAGATAGACTGGGGCACACTCAGACATAATTTACAGATAGACTGGGGCACACTCAGACATAATTTACGGATAGACTGGGGCACACTCAGACATAATTTACAGATAGACTGGGGCACACTCAGACATAATTTACGGATAGACTGGGGCACACTCAGACATAATTTACAGATAGACTGGGGCACACTCAGACATAATTTACAGATAGACTGGGGCACACTCAGACATAATTTACGGATAGACTGGGGCACACTCAGACATAATTTACGGATAGACTGGGGCACACTCAGACATAATTTACAGATAGACTGGGGCACACTCAGACATAATTTACGGATAGACTGGGGCACACTCAGACATAATTTACAGATAGACTGGGGCACACTCAGACATAATTTACGGATAGACTGGGGCACACTAAGACATAATTTACAGATAGACTGGGGCACACTCAGACATAATTTACGGATAGACTGGGGCACACTAAGACATAATTTACAGATAGACTGGGGCACACTCAGACATAATTTACAGATAGACTGGGGCACACTCAGACATAATTTACAGATAGACTGGGGCACACTCAGACATAATGTACAGATAGACTGGGGCACACTCAGACATAATTTACGGATAGACTGGGGCACACTCAGACATAATGTACAGATAGACTGGGGCACACTCAGACATAATTTACAGATAGACTGGGGCACACTCAGACATAATTTACGGATAGACTGGGGCACACTCAGACATAATTTACGGATAGACTGGGGCACACTCAGACATAATTTACGGATAGACTGGGGCACACTCAGACATAATTTACGGATAGACTGGGGCACACTCAGACATAATTTACGGATAGACTGGGGCACACTCAGACATAATTTACAGATAGACTGGGGCACACTCAGACATAATTTACAGATAGACTGGGGCACACTCAGACATAATTTACAGATAGACTGGGGCACACTCAGACATAATTTACGGATAGACTGGGGCACACTCAGACATAATTTACAGATAGACTGGGGCACACTCAGACATAATTTACGGATAGACTGGGGCACACTCAGACATAATTTACAGATAGACTGGGGCACACTCAGACATAATTTACAGATAGACTGGGGCACACTCAGACATAATTTACGGATAGACTGGGGCACACTCAGACATAATTTACAGATAGACTGGGGCACACTCAGACATAATGTACAGATAGACTGGGGCACACTCAGACATAATTTACAGATAGACTGGGGCACACTCAGACATAATTTACAGATAGACTGGGGCACACTCAGACATAATTTACGGATAGACTGGGGCACACTCAGACATCATTTACGGATAGACTGGGGCACACTCAGACATAATTTACAGATAGACTGGGGCACACCCAGACATAATTTACAGATAGACTGGGGCACACTCAGACATAATTTACGGATAGACTGGGGCACACTCAGACATAATTTACAGATAGACTGGGGCACACTCAGACATAATTTACGGATAGACTGGGGCACACTCAGACATAATTTACAGATAGACTGGGGCACACTCAGACATAATTTACGGATAGACTGGGGCACACTCAGACATAATTTACAGATAGACTGGGGCACACTCAGACATAATTTACGGATAGACTGGGGCACACTAAGACATAATTTACAGATAGACTGGGGCACACTCAGACATAATTTACGGATAGACTGGGGCACACTAAGACATAATTTACAGATAGACTGGGGCACACTCAGACATAATTTACAGATAGACTGGGGCACACTCAGACATAATTTACAGATAGACTGGGGCACACTCAGACATAATTTACAGATAGACTGGGGCACACTCAGACATAATTTACAGATAGACTGGGGCACACTCAGACATAATTTACAGATAGACTGGGGCACACTCAGACATAATGTACAGATAGACTGGGGCACACTCAGACATAATTTACAGATAGACTGGGGCACACTCAGACATAATTTACAGATAGACTGGGGCACACTCAGACATAATTTACAGATAGACTGGGGCACACTCAGACATAATTTACAGATAGACTGGGGCACACTCAGACATAATGTACAGATAGACTGGGGCACACTCAGACATAATTTACGGATAGACTGGGGCACACTCAGACATAATGTACAGATAGACTGGGGCACACTCAGACATAATTTACAGATAGACTGGGGCACACTCAGACATAATTTACGGATAGACTGGGGCACACTCAGACATAATTTACGGATAGACTGGGGCACACTCAGACATAATTTACGGATAGACTGGGGCACACTCAGACATAATTTACGGATAGACTGGGGCACACTCAGACATAATTTACGGATAGACTGGGGCACACTCAGACATAATTTACAGATAGACTGGGGCACACTCAGACATAATTTACAGATAGACTGGGGCACACTCAGACATAATTTACAGATAGACTGGGGCACACTCAGACATAATTTACGGATAGACTGGGGCACACTCAGACATAATTTACAGATAGACTGGGGCACACTCAGACATAATTTACGGATAGACTGGGGCACACTCAGACATAATTTACAGATAGACTGGGGCACACTCAGACATAATTTACAGATAGACTGGGGCACACTCAGACATAATTTACGGATAGACTGGGGCACACTCAGACATAATTTACAGATAGACTGGGGCACACTCAGACATAATTTACAGATAGACTGGGGCACACTCAGACATAATGTACAGATAGACTGGGGCACACTCAGACATAATTTACAGATAGACTGGGGCACACTCAGACATAATTTACAGATAGACTGGGGCACACTCAGACATAATTTACGGATAGACTGGGGCACACTCAGACATCATTTACGGATAGACTGGGGCACACTCAGACATAATTTACAGATAGACTGGGGCACACCCAGACATAATTTACAGATAGACTGGGGCACACCCAGACATAATGTACGGATAGACTGGGGCACACTCAGACATAATTTACGGATAGACTGGGGCACACTCAGACATAATGTACAGATAGACTGGGGCACACTCAGACATAATTTACGGATAGACTGGGGCACACTCAGACATAATTTACGGATAGACTGGGGCACACTCAGACATAATTTACGGATAGACTGGGGCACACTCAGACATAATGTACAGATAGACTGGGGCAGGTGAAAGACTCAGGGCACAAGTGAAAAGATTGTGGTCTGACACAGAAAACCAAGACAGTTCATCACCGGTCTAACATCACCCGTGAGGCATGGTGGTGGCAACATCATACTAAGGAGATGCTTTTCAACAGCAGGGACCGGGAGACTGGGAAGGAGAGGGAACAATGAATGGAGACAAATCATGAGAACCTGCTTCAGAGCACAAACAACCTTAGACTGGGGGGGGGGCGAAGATTTTATATTCCTACAGGACAATGACACCAAGCACACAGCCAACGCAACGGTGGAATAGCTTCAGAACAAGAATGTGAAATTCCTTGAGTGGCCCAGCCAAAGCCCTGACTTGTATCTCATTTAAAGTCCGTGGAAAGACTTGAAGATTGCTGTTCACCACCACTCCCCATCGAACGGCAGAAAATCCCCAAATCCAGATGTGCAAAGCTGATACAGAAATACTCAAAGACGACTCAAAGATGTAATCACCTACAAAGGTGCTTCTACAAAGTACTGACTCGGGGGGTATTTTTGTTGTAAATGAGATCTGTATTTCATTTTCAATAAATGTGAAAAAAAGAAAAAATTGAAATAGGTTTTTACTTTGGCAATATGTGACACTCTTTATATGCTTACACGCAGACAAAATGAGGGCAAACACAACAACGTCATTCATTTTCATTGTCCGTAACATGACTATAGTAACAATTTGGAGGGGACAGCAGTCAGACCCACTATCACTTCAGATCAATCAACATGTGGAAATCACTGAACAAGTCTAAACCTGGTTCAATTATGCCACCTAGTGGCATGAAAATCTGGCTGTTGACACGTCTATAGAGTAAAATATTAGCGGTGAGTATTAAGTCTACGAAAGCTACAGCTGAGAATCCAGCCTGGATTCGACTGCCTATCAGTCATTTTTTAACCTTTATTTAACCAGGCAAGTCAGTTAAGAACAAATTCTTATTTTCAATGACGGCCTAGGAACAGTGGGTTAACTGCCTTGTTCAGGGGCAGAACAACAGAATTGTACCTTGTCGGCTCGGGGGTTTGAACTCACAACCTTCCAGTTACTATAGGTCAACGCTCTAACCACTAGGCTACCCTGTCACACACGGCCATCATTGGGAGTCCCATAGGGTGGTGCGTAATTGGCCCAGTGTCATCCGGGTTAAGCCACCACTGTAAATGATTAGTTTTTATTTTATTTTTGCCTAGTAAAAAAGGTCAACTTTTATTTTTTTTAAAAACAGGTTTCGATTCCTTGTCTGCTCACAGAGGATCGAACACAGGACATCTGCTAGCACATGACCGCCCTCCCTTCAGAAAACCGTCTTCACTGATACCAGGCCAAAAGCTTCAGTAGCAGAAGTGGGGACATAGGCTGAGGATTACATCCACCCATGTGATCTATAAAATGTCAATTTACTCCCTTTCTTCAGGACCATTATCCTTTTAAAAAAATCAGATAAAAATCTGCAAAAAAAAATGTTTTATTTGCAGCAACATGCAGACCCTGCTCTCAGATCACAAAATGTAGACCAACAGAAAAACCAAGGACATTAGATCTCTGGAGCCACATGTAAATAGGGACATTTTTGAACAGAAAGAGTCAAATGATGACCAGAGTATTCCAAACCTACACTCGGGACTCGCCCATCAAAGACCAACAAAGCATGCACACTTAGAAGTGGTGGTTTAGACTATGCAATTATAGTCTGTTTATTTTTTTATTTAAAAAAAAAAAAAGACAAAATCACTTCATTTGTGAAATGCTTATTCAGTATACTCAATCATCGTTAAAACGCAACAAAATCCTAATAGTAGATTCAATTACTTCACAAGACCCATCCAAAACATGTTGGGTGCATTTTAACTTAACTATTAAGAGTGTGGATTGGAACACAAGACAAAAACAAGGGGGGAAAAAAACCATTGTATTGATTAGACAAAGTTCACTTCAAAAACAAATTGTACATTTCATACAACTTATCAATCACAAACGAGACTTACAAACCTGCAGGGACAACGATACAGATGTTCAACAGGACAGCGACCCAATCAAAAGCTCTCAAATCACACTGTACATTTCATTAACAAAAAAAAACAAAAAAAAGTACGGTTTTCAAAAGGAAACGCTTTAATTATTCAGATAGCAATAAAATACTAAAATTAGAAGTTGAATTGGGGGGGGTGCAGGATCCAACTTAGTCATAAAATAACCAGTCCAGGGCCAAGAGGAACTGAACCAACCAGGACTAAAGCTCAGATTCTAAAATTAAGATTGTGGGAGAGAGGGCATTACACCCAAGGCAAGACTCCTCTTCATTTACAACCCACTAGCAGGCAGGCAGGCAGGCAGGCTGGCACAACGCCAGGTGCCACGGTCCCAGCATGACATTCCCTTCAGTCCATACATACCACCACACCAGTGGAGACTGGTGGTCACTTTTAAAATCGGGAGGACAGACTCATTGGTATGGAACAAACAGAACTTTCTCAGTGTTCCATTCCAACGAGTCTCAACTCCTCCCATTGGACTATTCCACAACAGCTCCCATCAGAGCAGCTCAGTGCTGGCTCTCCACCGAGGGGGACCGAGACCGGGACGGCTTCCGGGCCGGGGCAGGAGAACGGGAGCGTGGGGGAGGGGTACGGGAACGGGGGGCAGGGGAGCGGGAACGTGGGGGAGGTGTACGGGAACGAGAGCGTGCGGGAGGGGTACGGGATTTGGAATGGGAGGGGGAACGTGAAGTGGAGCGATGCGCAGCCCTGCCCCCTCCTCCTGAGGAAGGCTTCTTCTCCGGAGTACGGCTGGCAGAGCGGGGGCTCCTGGAGCGGTTACGGCTCCTGCTGCGGCTGGGGGACTTGGAGCGGGGGGACCGGGAACGGCTACGGGACCGGGAGTAGCTGCGAGAGCCACGGGAACGACTCCTGCTGTGGCTGTTGGAACAGAATAATTTAATTAATTACATTTACCCCCCCCATCTAACCACTAATGTAGGCAGCTCCCTAAAACACAAGTCTGTCGCATTCCAGTCCTTTATACTCCAATATCAAGTCCCTTAGTAGTGCTCAACACTGCAGGGCAGTCTTTGAAGCTCCATTTCTGTAGCTAGCTAGCTACACTGCGCCCAAACATCAAGACACGGTTGGGCTCACAATTATTGATGCAAATGGAAAACCCACAATCTTTGTATTTATCCAACTTCACTACGAAATTGGAAGAGGGGATGCCTACCGGCTCTTGCGATCCTCAGACAGCTTCAGCTTTCGCCCATTCAAGTCTGTTCCGTCAAGCTTATCAAGAGCGTTCTTCATATCGCTGTGCGACGCGAACTCCACCACCCTGTCGAGTCAAATCACATTGAAGTTGACAGCTCAGTTCATAAAAACAGCAGCAGGGCAGACCACATTTGTTTGTTTTCTTAAAACAAGAGGATTTTTTGTAAATATTGGACAGTCGTCCCTCATTTTAGCCCTTCCATTTTGTGCCTAACGAACGGGACCCTGGGCAGAACAACTCACCCTTCATTCTTGTTGGTTCGGTGGGCGTCCACAAAGGTGACCTCTCCAACTTTCCTCATGAGATCTTTCAGGTCCTGTGATGAAGCATACATGAGTCAGTGACAGACCAGCACACCAAGGTGGCTGAGAGAACTCTGAACCTGGGACAAGAGAAAAATCAGTAAAGCAACACAACAGTAACACCCCACCCGTAATACTGACCTCATCAAAACACAGTTACATTGTGATGTTCTGGCATTTTCGGACGAGGGGCGTTTAAGTGACGAGCCACTGCCATGGCTTCACAGCTAACCATTTCACTTAAAAAGGAGAAACCTGACACTACTTACGTTCCCTGGTATTGTATTTCAGGAGGTTTGTTAAGTCAAATAGGATTGATGTGACAAATAGGAAGATGGTGAGACGCGACAAATCCTTTGAGGTGTCGCGCCTTGGACATGTTGTCGGTTAGTGGCAACTATAGTGGTTTTTGGGGGGCGTCGCTAAACTAAAATGAAGTCTATGGAGATTAGAAGTATTTTCAGTTCATCGTGACCCATTTTGATCAAGGGGTTCTTTCAGTAACCTACTAAATTGGCCTACTATAAATTTTCCATAAGTTTTCCCAGTAAGACTAAGGTATAGGATTTTCCTGTTCCTCCCAACCCTTAAACCCAATCACATGAGTTATATGTTACTTACCGTTCCATACCCAGGAAGACATTAGCAAAGAGCCACGTGTCCAAATAGAGGACCAATGGGAACCAATGCAGTCACAGTGTTAAGCCCTTGAGAAACGACCTCCCTCAGCCTTGACAGACCCGGACTCCGGCCAGCCTCCACAAGGGACCACCAGAGAGCAAGTAGGGGAAGGAACGAAGGAAGAGGGCGTGCAGTGTGCCCAACTGTCAACACACCCAGCTCCATCAGCAACAGATAAAAGAACCAAACGGGAGAGTGTAGGGAACGTGGAGTGGGTTGAGGGAGTAACAGGCTGGCTGCATTCGGGTGGGGGGGGGTTTTCCACCAGACCAGATCACAGAACCTCCAGACTGGGGCTTTACGAGGGACCATCCTAAGGCTATCCTGCGCTAGACCCCTTTCACCCGCTACGGGGCCCAGCCAAGATTTAGACCAGCGGCAACTGCGTGTAAGGAGAGGCACCAAATGGACACTATTGAAAACACAACCAGCAGAGGGCGCTATGCACATAACACCTCCAAGGAGGTTGTGCATGCAACTCCATTATAAACTAATAACCAGAATAAGAATAAGCTGTTAAAATAAAACTACGATGTGATTGGTTAGATTTACCAACTGGTATAAGTGCTTATATATATATATTTTTTTTATTTATTTATTGTTGAAAGAAACAGTAAAAACTAAGTCAATAAAACAATGAATTCCTGAATCCAAAAGGGGCCTTGTGCCATTCTATCGGCCCTAATGGGACTTTTGAGCATATAGCTGTGTCCTTTGGTAATAAATCAAAGAAAAACACATTTTATAATAACAATAAAGCTTATAAGAAGAAAAAACCAGTATCAGTACAGAGTAATGGTCTGAAGCAGATGGGTTTAACCTCTCACCTGCCAACTGATGCGTGACGACAGGTTCTCCACGATGATTCTGTGCTCAGTGCGCACCGGAGGACCATACCTACTGCATGGGAGGAAGGCAGGGGAAAGTTATAGACTCGGGGGGTGACCTGTTACTATTAGAACTGAAAGGTTTCATACACATGAGAGCCTGACATTAAATGAAGCCACAGGTCAATAGATATAATGCATGAATGTACAGCAAGACAGGGTCACAACGTATTCTAATCACACTGGGGAAATGACTCCTACAAGTGAAAGCATTCAAATCGAGCGCGATAATTATTCAGTCGGTATATTCAATAGGTGTTAGACATGCTACTTCTGCACACGGAGTCACCAAGGAAGGTCCATGTCTCCGAGCGATGAAGGGGGGGACTAAAATCACACCGACTAAAGTCCATTCGCTGCAGGCGACAAGGTTGAAAATGTGGTCTGTATACCTGGAGCCGCCTCCACCTCCACCGCGGCGATCACCAGACCCCTGGCGGTAGCTGCTGAAACGAGGCGAGAAACGTCCTCCGCCTCCTCCTCCTCCTCCCATCCCGGGTCCACCACCCCTCCCTCTTCTGGAACGAGCATGCTCTATAGTCACCCTATTAATAAAAAAATAAAGACCAGACAGACAGACAATTAACAACAGGGCTGCAGAAATGACTAAAAGACTCAGTATTCTTTCTTCATCCTACGTAATCTATTTGTATTATCTGATGACCGTCTCTGAACAGGGGGGGGGGTCATTGAAGGTGTTAGTAGATCCAGAATTTTAAATTATGGGTCATTGAAGGTGTTAGTAGATCCAGAATTTTAAAAAATGGGTCATTGAAGGTGTTAGTAGATCCAGAATTTTTAAAAATGGGTCATTGAAGGTGTTAGTAGATCCAGAATTTTAAATAATGGGTCATTGAAGGTGTTAGTAGATCCAGAATTTTAAATAATGGGTCGGATCCGATTGTCACCGGTCCCGGGTGTGTCGCGTTCAAACCGACTTGTCCGGAAGCGTCGTCCAGATTCGAACGTGACATGGAGCAGTAGCCAGAGAAACGGTCTAATTTATGCCGCCGCCCTTGCATTTTATGAGGTGCGTGTAGCTTGTTGTTGGCTAATCATTAGTCGAAGCAGCAAACTGCTGGGCGTGTAGCTTGTTGTTGGCTAATCATTATGCTACAGATAGAGACTTGCTCCGTGTGTCGCAAAAGTCATCTCCCTCTCGCCGGTTAGCGGGTCTGGATCCGACCAGGTCCATAAGGAATGCCTCCCGGGTCAGTTTGGAACACGTGTATATATTATTTTAGATGCATATCGGATCCATTTTGAAACTGGGCCCGTGAAGACCTCTAGTTGTTATTACCAGGATCTGACCACTAGATGCTAATATTAGGTACCATTGAATTGCATTTGCGCCACAAATTCCAAGTTTCAACAACAATAGCAACGCATGAATTGGCAACAACAACTGCCCGAGTTACACCGGGAGGGCACAATTCCACCATCAGTGATCAGACTGTCCGCAATAGGCTGAGAGGGGCTGGACTGAGGGCTTGTAGGCCTATTGTAAGGCAGGTCATCACCGGCAACATCACCAGTGGACACAAAGAGCCCGGATCTCAATCCCACTGAGCACGTCTGGGACCTGTTGGATCGGAGGACGAGGGCCGCCACCCCCCCCCAGAATGTCCTGGAACTTGCAGGTGCCTTGGTGGGAGACTGGGGTAACATCAAATCTGGTGCAGTCCATGAAGAGATGCACTGCAGTACTTAATGCAGCTGGTGGCCACACCAGATACTGACTGTTACTTTTGATTTTGACACCACCCCCCCTGTTCAGGGACACATTCAATTTCTGTCAGTCACATGTCTGTGGAACTTGTTCAGTTTGTCTCAGTTGTTGAATCTTGTTATGTTCATACAAATATTTACACATGTTAAGTGTCCTGAAAATAAACACAGTTTACAGTGAGAGGATATTTATTTTTTGCTGAGTTCCATTACATAGTTCTCATCCTAAATCCAGAGCATCAGCTCCATACTACACATCAGACAGAAATTATACTGTCTACTCGTTGTTGGGACTTGTGACGGTTGACAAATCCAGATGTCCATCTTATTTTATAAGAAACCAAAAAGGTCCAATATGCTACTCTACTCATTGAATAGTTTTTTAATCATAATAATATACATGAACAACTATAGCGCAATCAATTCACTTAAATCCTCTGTGATCAAATTACACTTCAACAAACTAATGTTGCCGGAAATCTATTTCCAACTCCAGAAATTATTTCAGAACAATCTGAGGTGCCTTGGGCTTTCTGGATGGAACAACCCAGTTATGTACTTTAGTACTTTACCGCATTTTAACCTAAGTAGTTGTTTTTTTATTTGGTATCTGTACTTTACCTTATGTATTTTTGACAATTTATTTCACTCCTAATGGAAATAATGTACTTTTTACTCCATTTTCCCCTGACACCCAAAAGTACTTCGTACCATTTCGAATGCTTAGCAGGACAGGAAAATCGGTCTAATTCACACATTTATAAAGAGAACATCCCTGTTCATCTCTACTGCCTCTGATATAGTAGACTCACTAAAACACAAATGCATTGTTGGTAAATAAAAAATAAAAAAATAAAAAAAAGTGTCATCTGGTTTCAAAAGACATTTTAAATTTAGACTTTTAACACGCAAATACATTTAAAACAAAAATACTTTTAAGACTTACTCAAATTGGTATTTTACTGGGAGACTTTCACAAGTCATTTTATTCTACTCAAGTATGAAAATGGTGTACTTCTTCCAACACTGCCCGTGTGTATTACATTTCCAAACATAACATGTTGCAATTTATCTTTCTTGAGACTTTGCTCAATGTGTATCCAAATCATTACCTTTCACTACAGAGTTCCTTGCCATTCAGCTCGTAAACTGCATCATCAGCGTCTCTGTGGTCGTCAAACTCCTGATTAACGAGAGGGGGGGGGGGTTAACTAATCAACAAACAAAACATTCACAATATGTGATTAATCAAGACACGAGGCAAGGCCGACTTACCACAAAACCGAATCCGTTCTTCAAATTGACTTCCCGGATCCTTCCATAACCTTTGAAGAACTTCTCCACGTCCCGCTCACGAGCATGAGGGCTCAAACGACCGATAAACACTCGACATCCACTCATAGTTATCTGGAAGGGGGAAAAAAAAGTTAACTTGGTAACAGAACATTTAACCCCCCAAACACGTAGGTTGCCGACAAGGCCCAGATCAGTGTGTGCTAACTAGCTAACGTTAGCTAAGAGTTATCGATACCAAAAGTGCACTTTAGCCAAGTTAATTAGGCCTAATGCTGGTTCGTACTAGCCAGATAGCAGTCTGGTCTGGGTTCGGCAACGTATACAGTTTCACATATACGCTAAACGAAAAAACTACATACCGTTTAATATGAATTAAAAACACAATCTTGAGCATACGTCAGTAAGCTAACTAGCTAACGTTAGTCGCCAGCTATCCGGTCGCAGTTCGTTTTTTTCCACGAGTTCCCAGTTGTCTTGAACGCGGCATTTACAACCCGACGAAAAGGCCGCAATTATACGGGGAAAAAATGTTTGTGTCAGTGGTGCTATTCTCTGGGCGCTGAAAACAGCAGTTGGGATTGTTTTTTATTTTTTTAGCGGCATTGTATGTTACATCTGAGATCCAGCCAGTCCACAAAAATAATCGCAGTTTCGTCGGCTACGTACGTTATTAGCTAGCTAACGTTACCATGTCGTGCAGTTGCCTTTTCGCTACTCTAGCTAGTTTAGCTGTATTACTAGCTTAGCACTCGGGACAAAATATGACGCATTAACATTATTGATTCGCCAAAATATTTGTGCAACTCTACTTACGACATTTACAATTATCGAAATTTGAACCTTACCCTTGCCGTTGTCTTCGTTACTTCTGGTAGTGTGCTTGCTTGGTTGATGTGTATCAAAATGGCGACTCCGAGTGAGAGAAAGATGAGGAAACCGGATGTTCATCAGCACCAAGGGTGGTGGGCGTGTTCCAGTCCTGCAGACCTATCAAAAAACCTTCCACAAGACCCATGCCACAGATATAACAATGAGACAGATATTTCACCGGATGTATAAATATGAATCATCCGGTTGATCAGGTCCATTGTCTACTTGTCATGTTTCAACATTTGGTTGGCGAGAGGAAACCAAGTGACCGCCAGTGGGAGAAGATGAAAGCGAGATGGTATTTGGCTAATATTCTGCTAATATTCTCAATGTCTCATCGATTAAATATTTGATCTCAAAACAGTGTTCAAAACTAGAATATGATACGAACAGACTGGACTAAGTTTTCTAGACTTCACCCTTGGCCAAAGTTTTTAAAAATTGCGTTTTGGAGAGCAAGCGCAAATTGAGTTATTGCACAGGCGCACTTCAAATTAGGCTTTCCCTATCGGAAATATGCTAATCAATGCTAGAACGAGCCAATAGGCTCTCACTGGCTCGTGTTTAGCTCTGCCCACCTTCTTGCTTGTTCTGCCCACTATGAGTAATTTACTCCCAGAGGAGTAATGCTGTGGTCTATCTTGGGTTAGTTATAACAAAAATCTTTGCTCCTGCACATCTCTGAACAAAAATGTACTGAAAATGGACATACAAAATAGCCAGATCTATATGACACATTTCCCAACATCCTGCTGGCCATCTCGTCTGACTGAACTCAAAATAAGATTTTTCTCCCATTCAATGGTGTTCAGACGGTGTGGCCAAACTCAAGGACAGGACAACATATTTACTGCTATTCTTGTATCTTTACTCTATTACCATCCTTAACATTTGTGGCATCGTCTTACAATTCGGTAAAGCACATACATAATACAATAGAAAAGGTCTTCTCTGCAGAAAGTACCAAAACTTATTTCAATATAGATCATGGAATACTGACCTTTACAGAACCCATTTCAATTTCAAGATGACACAAAAAAAAAATCTTCCTGAATTAATTTTTTTTTTTAACCACGTAGATGACACTACACATTAAAAAAAAGTAATGAAAATATATAGATGATTTAAAAAAGAAGTATATAAACAAATAAATATAGTTATTTTATTTTGCCCAGTTGTCATGGAGATGATGGATAATAATGAGACACCGGTGTAATAAACACAGGTCATGTGATTTCCTTCCTGAGAGGGGGATGGGATACAGAGGGGTGGAGGCAGGCAGACAGACAGACAGACAGTAAACCAAGGAGGAGAAGAGAAAGAAAGGACAATATTGTCTTCCAGAAAGACTTATGTACGGAATGCAATGGACTGGACTTCAGAATGGATACTATTGACTCTACCAGAGCAGCTGTAATATAATGCAGGAACAGAACAGAATAACATGTAGCCTAACGTCTGTCTCATCTGGAAACAGCATTATTGAT
The DNA here is from genome assembly GCF_023373465.1 of Oncorhynchus keta. NCBI lineage: Eukaryota > Metazoa > Chordata > Actinopteri > Salmoniformes > Salmonidae > Oncorhynchus > Oncorhynchus keta. The sequence continues at coordinate 5,722,125 of NC_068455.1, read as the reverse complement.
ATTGTTTGATAGGATGGTAGTAAGTGTAATACTCTAGTCCAAGACCTGCTTGAGTCAATCACCACCTTCCGGAGACACCTGAAACCCCACCTCTTTAAGGAATACCTAGGATAGGATAAAGTAATCCTTCTCACCCCCCCCTTAAAAGATTTAGATGCACTATTGTAAAGTGGCTGTTCCACTGGATGTCATAAGGTGAATGCACCAATTTGTAAGTCGCTCTGGATAAGAGTGTCTGCTAAATTACTTAAATGTAAATGTAAATACTTGCTGACTGGTAGGACAACTGGCTGACTGGTAGGATAATTGACTGACTGGTAGGACAAATCAAATCAAACTGACTGTCCGGTAGGATCAACTGACTGGTAGGACAACTGACTGACTGGTAGAATAACTGACTGACTGGTAGGACAATGGACTGACTGGTAGGATAATTTACTGACTGGTAGGATAATTGACTGACTGGTAGGACAACTGACTGACTGGTAGGAAAACTGACTGACTGGTAGGATAATTGACTGACTGGTAGGACAACTGGCTGACTGGTAGGATAATTGACTGACTGGTAGGACAACTGACTGACCGGTAGGATAATTGACTGACTGGAAGGACAACTGGCTGACTGGTAGGATAAATCAAATCAAACTGACTGACGGTAGGATAATTGACTGACTGGTAGGACAATTGGCTGACTGGTAGGATAATTGACTGACTGGTAGGACAACTGACTGACTGGTAGGAAAACTGACTGACTGGTAGGATAATTGACTGACTGGTAGGACAACTGGCTGACTGGTAGGATAATTGACTGACTGGTAGGACAACTGACTGACCGGTAGGATAATTGACTGACTGGAAGGACAACTGGCTGACTGGTAGGATAAATCAAATCAAACTGACTGACCGGTAGGATAATTGACTGACTGGTAGGACAACTGGCTGACTGGTAGGATAAATCAAATCAAACTGACTGACCGGTAGGATAATTGACTGACTGGTAGGACAACTGACTGACTGGTAGGACAACTGGCTGACCGGTAGGATAATTGACTGACTGGTAGGATAATTGACTGACCGGTAGGACAATTGGCTGACTGGTAGGATAAATCAAATCAAACTGACTGACCGGTAGGATAATTGACTGACTGGTAGGACAACTGGCTGACTGGTAGGACAACTGACTGACCGGTAGGACAACTGACTGACTGGTAGGACAACTGGCTGACTGGTAGGACAACTGACTGACTGGTAGGACAACTGACTGACTGGTAGGACAACTGACTGACTGGTAGGATCAACTGACTGACCGGTAGGATCAACTGACTGACCGGTAGGATAATTGACTGACTGGCAGGATAATTGACTGTCCGGTAGGATCAACTGACTGACCGGTAGGATCAACTGACTGACTGGTAGGATAATTGACTGACTGGCAGGATAATTGACTGTCCGGGAGGATCAACTGACTGTCCGGTAAGATCAACACAATATTATAGTAGAAAGACAAATTCCTCCCCGTTGTTTCGGGAATCACCTGTGAATCCAACACATTAAGAGACATAGCCAATCAAAAGACATCTCATAACAACAACAAAACCTTTTTCCTTCACACGATGCCCCCCAATGCCCTAACTGTAACCCCCCCCCCAATGCCCTAACTGTAACCCCCCATGCCCTAACTGTAACCCCCCCCAATGCCCTAAATGTAACACCCCTCCCCAATGCCCTAACTGTAAACCCCCAATGCCCTAACTGTAACCCCCATGCCCTAACTGTAACCCCCCAATGCCCTAAATGTAACCCCCCGCCCCCAATGCCCTAACTGTAACCCCCCCAATGCCCTAACTGTAACCCCCATGCCCTAACTGTAACCCCCAATGCCCTAAATGTAACACCCCTCCCCAATGCCTAACTGTAACACCCCCCTTCCTCGACGGGCCTCCAGACCCCTCATACACCTACTCAATCACTCTCTGGGGAGGAGGGGTGAAGACAAGAGGAGTTGTATGAACAGAAAACTGTGATTCAACAACTATGAGTTTCACTTTCACTGCTGAGATTTCTTATGTTGTGCGCCGACTGATCGGTCACAAGGGCTGAGATTTCTTATGTTGTGCGCCGACTGATCGGTCACAAGGGCTGAGATTTCTTATGTTGTGCGCCGACTGATCGGTCACAAGGGCTGAGATTTCTTATGTTGTGCGCCGACTGATCGGTCACAAGGGCTGAGATTTCTTATGTTGTGCGCCGACTGATCGGTCACAAGGGCTGAGATTTCTTATGTTGTGCGCCGACTGATCGGTCACAAGGGCTGAGATTTCTTATGTTGTGCGCCGACTGATCGGTCACAAGGGCTGAGATTTCTTATGTTGTGCGCCGACTGATCGGTCACAAGGGCTGAGATTTCTCGATCAGGTTTCATCTCCTGATGAAAGATTGAATGGTTCCCATTGTAGAAGTGTATAAATGAGACATCTGCCAGTGGTATTCCTCACATGATGGTAGTAAATAGCTAATTATATGGGGGGGGCATGTCTTGTTAATTAAACAATACATGAGACCATGAAATAGACAAATTACACCCAAATATATAATACTAATACGATAAAATGTAATCATTGAAATCAATATGGTCCAAAACTAACTTGGATGTCTTCACTTTTGCCCAATCCTTTGCTCTTGGCACATCATTTTCAGTTAAGAATGACATTTAACAGAAATGTGCTGGTTTAAATCCCACATGTAATTACTCCTTCTAAACAGAGCACATATCACTATATATATATATATATATATATATATCAGGTTCATATCACTATAGTGCACTACAACGTCCAAAAAAATGGCCAGAATATGAACCCCCCCCACACACACACACACACACACACACACACACACACACACACACACACACACACACACACACACACACACACACACACACACACACACACATATAAACAAAGCAAAACATCTTTGAAGTTAAGAATGAAGGCCCAGTAAGGAGGTTAAGTACCTCTTGAAGTGAGCAGCATGTAACATCTTGCTAACGTCACAATACCAGTAGTCTCAGGCGTCGTCCCAAATGGAACCCTATGCCCTGGATAGGGCACTTATTTTGACCAGAGCCATAAGGGCCCTTGCAACAACAACAAAACATTGTGCACTATATAGGGAATAGGGTTCCATAGGGCTCTGGTCTAAAGTAGTGCACCATATATAGGGAATAGGGTTCCATAGGGCTCTGGTCTAAAGTAGTGCACTATATATAGGGAATAGGGTTCCATAGGGCTCTGGTCTAAAGCAGTGCACTATATAGGGAATAGGGTTCTATAGGGCTCTGGTCTAAAGTAGTGCACTAAGTAGGGAATAGGGTTCCATAGGGCTCTGGTCTAAAGTAGTGCACTATATAGGGAATAGGGTTCCATAGGGCTCTGGTCTAAAGTAGTGCACTATATATAGGGAATAGGGTTCTATAGGGCTCTGGTCTAAAGTAGTGCACTATATATAGGGAATAGGGTTCCATAGGGCTCTGGTCTAAAATAGTGCACTATATATAGGGAATAGGGTTCTATAGGGCTCTGGTCTAAAGTAGTGCACTATATAGGGAATAGGGTTCCATAGGGCTCTGGTCTAAAGTAGTGCACTATATAGGGAATAGGGTTCTATAGGGCTCTGGTCTAAAGTAGTGCACTATATATAGGGAATAGGGTTCCATAGGGCTCTGGTCTAAAGTAGTGCACTAAATAGGGAATAGGGTTCCATAGGGCTCTGGTCTAAAGTAGTGCACTATATAGGGAATAGGGTTCCATAGGGCTCTGGTCTAAAGTAGTGCACTATATATAGGGAATAGGGTTCTATAGGGCTCTGGTCTAAAGTAGTGCACTATATATAGGGAATAGGGTTCCATAGGGCTCTGGTCTAAAGTAGTGCACTATATATAGGGAATAGGGTTCTATAGGGCTCTGGTCTAAAGTAGTGCACTATATAGGGAATAGGGTTCCATAGGGCTCTGGTCTAAAGTAGTGCACTATATAGGGAATAGGGTTCTATAGGGCTCTGGTCTAAAGTAGTGCACTATATAGGGAATAGGGTTCTATAGGGCTCTGGTCTAAAGTAGTGCACTATATATAGGGAATAGGGTTCCATAGGGCTCTGGTCTAAAGTAGTGCACTAAATAGGGAATAGGGTTCTATAGGGCTCTGGTCTAAAGTAGTGCACTATATAAAGGGAATAGGGTTCCATAGGGCTCTGGTCTAAAAACACTATAAGGGAATAGGGTTCCATAGGGCTCTGGTCTAAAGTAGTGCACTATAAGGGGGAATAGGGTTCTATAGGGCTCTGGTCTAAAGTAGTGCACTACCAGGGAATAGGGTTCCATAGGGCTCTGTTCTCAGGTAGTGCACTATGGGAATAGGGTTCCATAGGGCTCTGGTCTAAGTAGTGCACTATGCAGAGGTGAATAGGGTTCTATAGGGCTCTGGTCCAGGGTAGTGCACTATATAGGGAATAGGGTTCTATAGGGCTCTGGTCTAAAGTAGTGCACTATATATAGGGAATAGGGTTCCATAGGGCTCTGGTCTAAAGTAGTGCACTATCCCGGAGGGAATAGGGTTCCATAGGGCTCTGGTCTAAAGTAGTGCACTATATATAGGGAATAGGGTTCTATAGGGCTCTGGTCTAAAGTAGTGCACTATATATAGGGAATAGGGTTCTATAGGGCTCTGGTCTAAAGTAGTGCACTATATATAGGGAATAGGGTTCTATAGGGCTCTGGTCTAAAGTAGTGCACTATATATAGGGAATAGGGTTCTATAGGGCTCTGGTCTAAAGTAGTGCACTATATAGGGAATAGGGTTCTATAGGGCTCTGGTCTAAAGTAGTGCACTATATAGGGAATAGGGTTCTATACAATAGAAGGAGCTATGCAAGAAGAGAATCAGGGTGGATCGGGGATGAAGGCTGACAAAAAGTTTAAAAGGTCATGGAAAAAAGAGAAATGACCAGAAAGTAGCCCAGACCTACAGTACATCATGTAGCTGTGGTCAATCTAAAAGAGCCATGCCATGCTCTGAGTTAGTTTGTCAACAAACCTATAACAAATCCCCCTCCGGAATATATCTACCATATCTAAAAAGGGAGAAAACCAGGGAAAGGATCTCAGGATCTGTAGGTTTTGCAGGACCCCCGGCCCCGTACTACCAGGCTAGCTAATCATCCGTCGTCCTCGTCTCTGTTCTCAGGGGTGGTACTATGAGGTCAGGTGGTTATTCAGTCAGGCCCACAGATATTACATCACTACATCCCTTGCAGAGGGTGACCTTCTGGTGACCTTCTGGTCCAGGGTTCGAAGGTCAAAGGTAATTGAGAGAGTCCTATTGGCTGTTCTCTTCAGACCTATACAGTCACTGGCTCAGACCCGTGTATGGCGACAGCTGTGTGAGGATCCGGTGCCCGCCCCAGCGGTCCCGGAGGCTGAGTTGGGGTCCTCGTCGCTGGACTCTCCAGCCTCCCGCTCCTCCTTGTGGAGCCCCATGCTGATGTGGCTCTGGAGGGCAGCGGGGGTCAGCCACTCCTTAGGGAGGCAGGTCTGGAGGAAGGGCACGCAGGAGCTGAAGTAGGCCAAGCGGTTCACCCAGCGAGGGATCTCACGCCCACACAACAGCTGGAATAAGAACGAAAAACAAACATGTTTTTCACATGGCAAGTTAAAAAAACATACTCCACAAAATATGTATGATTGTCAATAGGGGCGGCAGGGTAGCCTAGTGGTTAGAGTGGAGGGGTGGCAGGGTAGCCTAGTGGTTAGAGTGGAGGGGTGGCAGGGTAGCCTAGTGGTTAGAGTGGAGGGGTGGCAGGGTAGCCTAGTGGTTAGAGTGTAGGGGCGGCAGGGTAGCCTAGTGGTTAGAGTGTAGAGGCGGCAGGGTAGCCTAGTGGTTAGAGTGTAGAGGCGGCAGGGTAGCCTAGTGGTTAGAGTGTAGAGGCGGCAGGGTAGCCTAGTGGTTAGAGTGTAGAGGTGGCAGGGTAGCCTAGTGGTTAGAGTGTAGAGGCGGCAGGGTAGCCTAGTGGTTAGAGTGTAGAGGAGGCAGGTAGCCTAGTGGTTAGAGTGTAGGGGCGGCAGGGTAGCCTAGTGGTTAGAGTGTAGAGGCGGCAGGGTAGCCTAGTGGTTAGAGTGTAGAGGCGGCAGGGTAGCCTAGTGGTTAGAGTGTAGGGGCGGCAGGGTAGCCTAGTGGTTAGAGTGTAGAGGGGCAGGGTAGCCTAGTGGTTAGAGTGTAGAGGCGGCAGGGTAGCCTAGTGGTTAGAGTGTAGAGGCGGCAGGGTAGCCTAGTGGTTAGAGTGTAGAGGCGGCAGGGTAGCCTAGTGGTTAGAGTGTAGAGGTGGCAGGGTAGCCTAGTGGTTAGAGTGTAGAGGCGGCAGGGTAGCCTAGTGGTTAGAGTGTAGAGGCGGCAGGGTAGCCTAGTGGTTAGAGTGTAGAGGTGGCAGGGTAGCCTAGTGGTTAGAGTGTAGAGGTGGCAGGGTAGCCTAGTGGTTAGAGTGTAGGGCGGCAGGGTAGCCTAGTGGTTAGAGTGTAGAGGCGGCAGGGTAGCCTAGTGGTTAGAGTGTAGGGCGGCAGGGTAGCCTAGTGGTTAGAGTGTAGGCGGCAGGGTAGCCTAGTGGTTAGAGTGTAGAGGCGGCAGGGTAGCCTAGTGGTTAGAGTGTAGAGGCGGCAGGGTAGCCTAGTGGTTAGAGTGTAGAGGCGGCAGGGTAGCCTAGTGGTTAGAGTGTAGAGGCGGCAGGGTAGCCTAGTGGTTAGAGTGTAGAGGTGGCAGGGTAGCCTAGTGGTTAGAGTGTAGAGGCGGCAGGGTAGCCTAGTGGTTAGAGTGTAGAGGCGGCAGGGTAGCCTAGTGGTTAGAGTGTAGAGGCGGCAGGGTAGCCTAGTGGTTAGAGTGTAGGGGCGGCAGGGTAGCCTAGTGGTTAGAGTGTAGAGGGGGCAGGGTAGCCTAGTGGTTAGAGTGTAGAGGCGGCAGGGTAGCCTAGTGGTTAGAGTGTAGAGGCGGCAGGGTAGCCTAGTGGTTAGAGTGTAGAGGCGGCAGGGTAGCCTAGTGGTTAGAGTGTAGAGGCGGCAGGGTAGCCTAGTGGTTAGAGTGTAGAGGTGGCAGGGTAGCCTAGTGGTTAGAGTGTAGAGGTGGCAGGGTAGCCTAGTGGTTAGAGTGTAGAGGCGGCAGGGTAGCCTAGTGGTTAGAGTGTAGAGGCGGCAGGGTAGCCTTGTGGTTAGAGTGTAGGGGCGGCAGGGTAGCCTAGTGGTTAGAGTGTAGAGGGGGCAGGGTAGCCTAGTGGTTAGAGTGTAGAGGCGGCAGGGTAGCCTAGTGGTTAGAGTGTAGAGGCGGCAGGGTAGCCTAGTGGTTAGAGTGTAGAGGCGGCAGGGTAGCCTAGTGGTTAGAGTGTAGAGGCGGCAGGGTAGCCTAGTGGTTAGAGTGTAGAGGCGGCAGGGTAGCCTAGTGGTTAGAGTGTAGAGGCGGCAGGGTAGCCTAGTGGTTAGAGTGTAGGGGCGGCAGGGTAGCCTAGTGGCGTTAGAGTGTAGAGGGGGCAGGGTAGCCTAGTGGTTAGAGTGTTGGACTAGTAACCGAAAGGTTGCAAGTTCAAATCCCCGAGCTGACAAGGTACAAAATCTGTTCAGGCAGTTAACCCACTGTTCCTAGGCCGTCATTGAAAATAAGAATGTGTTCTTAACTGACATGCCTTGTAAAATTAAAAATAAAAATAAAAAATAGGCAATGTTCCTATTGACAGTAATGGCTCTATCAGATCGTTCATATAATTCAAAATGTATAATGAAACGGTGATGAAACAGAAACTGACCTCAGACAGCGAGGAGGAGAAGTGGTTGCAGTTCTTGTGCATTAGATGGTAAGAGTTGCCCTTAAAATCCGTTCCCAGCTCCTCCATGATTTTATCCATATCCTCCACTGCAAAGTCTGTTGTGCCCAAAGCGATGGCCTCCCTGTGTTAGAAAAAAAAATGTTTTGTAATCATTAGCAACAGCTAATGGGGATCCTAATAAAATAGCCAAATGAAAGGTGGAAATCAAATCAAATCAAATTTTATTTGTCACATACACATGGATAGCAGACGTTAATGCGAGTGTAGCGAAATGCTTGTGCTTCTAGTTCCGACAATGCAGTAATAACCAACAAGTAATCTAACTAACAATTCCAAAACTGCTGTCTTATACACAGTGTAAGGGGATAAAGAATATGTACATAAAGATATATGAATGAGTGATGGTACAGAGCGGCATAGGCAAGATACAGTAGATGGTATCGAGTACAGTATATACATATGAGATGAGTATGTAAACAAAGTGGCATAGTTAAAGTGGCTAGTGATACATGTATTACATAAGGATGCAGTAGATGATATAGAGTACAGTATACACGTATACATATGAGATAAATAATGAAAGGTATGTAAACATTATATTAGGTAGCATTGTTTAAAGTGGCTAGTGATATATTTTACATCATTTCCCATCAATTCCCATTATTAAAGTGGCTGGAGTTGAGTCAGTGTGTTGGCAGTAGCCACTCAATGTTAGTGGTGGCTGTTTAACAGTCTGATGGCCTTGAGATAGAAGCTGTTTTTCAGTCTCTCGGTCCCAGCTTTGATGCACCTGTACTGACCTCGCCTTCTGGATGATAGCGGGGTGAACAGGCAGTGGCTCGGGTGGTTGTTGTCCTTGATGATCTTTATGGCCTTCCTGTGACATCGGGTGGTGTAGGTGTCCTGGAGGGCAGGTAGTTTGCCCCCGGTGATGCGTTGTGCAGACCTCACTACCCTCTGGAGAGCCTTACGGTTGTGGGCGGAGCAGTTGCCGTACCAAGCGGTGATACAGCCCGCCAGGATGCTCTCGATTGTGCATCCGTAGAAGTTTGTGCATGCTTTTGGTGACAAGCCAAATTTCTTCAGCCTCCTGAGGTTGAAGAGGCGCTGCTGCGCCTTCTTCACGATGCTGTCTGTGTGGGTGGATCAATTCAGTTTGTCTGTGATGTGTACGCCGAGGAACTTAAAACTTACTACCCTCTCCACTACTGTTCCATCGATGTGGATAGGGGGGTGTTCCCTCTGCTGTTTCCTGAATTCCACAATCATCTCCTTAGTTTTGTTGACGTTGAGTGTGAGGTTATTTTCCTGACACCACACTCCGAGGGCCCTCACCTCCTCCCTGTAGGCCGTCTCGTCGTTGTTGGTAATCAAGCCTACCACTGTTGTGTCGTCCGCAAACTTGATGATTAAGTTGGAGGCGTGCGTATCCACGCAGTCGTGGGTGTACAGGAGAGGGCTCAGAACGCACCCTTGTGGAGCCCCAGTGTTGAGGATCAGCGGGGTGGAAATGTTGTTGCCTACCCGCACCACCTGGGGGCGGCCCGTCAGGAAGTCCAGTACCCAGTTGCACAGGGCAGGGTCGAGACCCAGGGTCTCGAGCTTGATGACGAGCTTTGAGGGCACTATGGTGTTAAATGCTGAGCTGTAGTCGATAAACAGCATTCTCACATAGGTATTCCTCTTGTCCAGATGGGTTAGGGCAGTGTGCAGTGTGGTTGAGATTGCATCGTCTGTGGACCTATTGGGGTGGTAAGCAAATTGGAGTGGGTCTAGGGTGTCAGGTAGGGTGGAGGTGATATGGTCCTTGACTAGTCTCTCAAAGCACTTCATGATGACGGAAGTGAGTGCTACGGGGCGGTAGTCGTTTAGCTCAGCTACCTTAGCTTTCTTGGGAACAGGAACAATGGTGGCCCTTTTGAAGCATGTGGGAACAGCAGACTGGGATAGGGATTGATTGAATATGTCCGTAAACACACCGGCCAGCTGGTCTGCGCATGCTCTGAGGGCGCGGCTGGGGATGCCGTCTGGGCCTGCAGCCTTGCGAGGGTTGACACGTTTAAATGTTTTCCTCACGTTGGCTCCAGTGAAGGAGAGACTGCATGTTTTTGTTGCAGGCCGTGTCAGTGGCACTGTATTGTCCTCAAAGCGGGCAAAATAGTTATTTAGTCTGCCTGGGAGCAAGACATCCTGGTCCGTGACTGGGCTGGGTTTCTTCTTGTAGTCCGTGATTGACTGTAGACCCTGCCACATGCCTCTTGTGTCTGAGCCGTTGAATTGAGATTCTACTTTGTCTCTGTACTGACGCTTAGCTTGTTTGATTGCCTTGCGGAGGGAATAGTTACACTGTTTGTATTCGGGTAATTGGGTGCATATAGTGTTATTCTATCCCTGTATAAAAACGGGTATCAGTGACTCTCGTCTCAAACACCAACCATCACGATACAATGAATGATTACAAGGCCACTGCTCAGTAGGACATGTCTGTGTCCCAAATTGCATGTCTGTGTCCCAAATTGCATGTCTCCGTCCCAAATTGCATGTCTCCGTCCCAAATTGCATGTCTGTGTCCCAAATTGCATGTCTCCGTCCCAAATTGCATGTCTCCGTCCCAAATTGCATGTCTCCGTCCCAAATTGCATGTCTGTGTCCCAAATTGCATGTCTCCGTCCCAAATTGCATGTCTGTGTCCCAAATTGCATGTCTGTGTCCCAAATTGCATGTCCCAAATTGCATGTCTCCGTCCCAAATTGCACGTCCCTCATGTCGTCCCAAATTGCATGTCTGTGTCCCAAATTGCATGTCTCCGTCCCAAATTGCATGTCTGTGTCCCAAATTGCATGTCTCCGTCCCAAATTGCATGTCTGTGTCCCAAATTGCATGTCTCCGTCCCAAATTGCATGTCTGTGTCCCAAATTGCATGTCTCCGTCCCAAATTGCATGTCTCCGTCCCAAATTGCATGTCTCCGTCCCAAATTGCATGTCTCCGTCCCAAATTGCATGTCTCCGTCCCAAATGTTGTCTTTATGGGCCTTGGTCAAAAAGGGAATGGGGTGCAATTTGGGATACAGGGTAACGTTGTCTTCACATCGCCACTGTAAACAAAGACAGTCTTTGATTTCCTGTTGCTGTCATGAAACAGCGGCCATTGACCACTTCTTTTTGTGATTAGGCACTTTGTGTACCCGTGTGTGTGTGTGTGTGTGTGTGTGTGTGTGTGTGTGTGTGTGTGTGTGTGTGTGTGTGTGTGTTTTAATGTAAACTCACTTGAACTTGAAGGTCTCTCCTAATTCAGTGGCGTTTCCAGGATTGATCTCAAATATGCCACTGAAGGGATACGGGTGACCCCCATATGCAAACTCTGTAGTAAAGAGGAGGAATAAGGAACAAACTTGGTAAATGTGCTATCTTCATTGAGACAGCTCACAGATACGGGCATGAGAAAAATGATGGCTGTTTCCACCTTGCTTTCCAACAAAGGTACATGAACCGTGTGGCAAACTGAAGGTGAGACGATATCGTGCGATGTGAGAAGATATCGTGCGATGTTAGACGATATCGTGATATCGTGTGGTGTTAGACGATATCGTGAGGTGTGAGAAGATATCGTGTGGTGTGAGAATCTCTATAGAATAGAAGCTGTGTCATAGAATATCTATTGAATAGAAGCTGTGTTATAGAATCTCTATAGAATAGAAGCTGTGTTACAGAATCTCTATAGAATAGAAG
>NC_068455.1:5600536-5705536 GCF_023373465.1 Oncorhynchus keta | reverse complement strand
TAACACCCTCGATATTTACTGGACAGCAGCATCAAGCTCATCACCCTGTGAAGTTTACAACTCATTTCATCTGTAGCCTAATAAACTAGTCGTAGTGGGGCGACCACACAAACACATGATCAAGTCGACTGACTCCTAGTTTATTCCATATGATGGTTATTATATCAATATTTACACTCATATCCTAAATTCGGCACACACCACAAATTAATTCTCACAGACACAAAAAAAAGATCCCACCTTCTGCGGACATTTCCTGTTTCCGTTAAGCCTTGAAGTCGTGACTTTTTACCTGCGTCAGGTAAATTAATCCGCATTTAAACGGTTGGATGGAAACCTGGTTACTGCAGAGATTACAGTCATTCAGAGATGTACAGTCATTCAGAGATGTACAGTCATTCAGAGATTTACAGTCATTCAGAGATTACAGTCATTCAGAGATTACAGTCATTCAGAGATTACAGTCATTCAGAGATTACAGTAATTCAGAGATTACAGTCATTCAGAGATTTACAGTCATTCAGAGATTTACAGTCATTCAGAGATTTACAGTCATTCAGAGATTTACAGTCATTCAGAGATTACAGTCATTCAGAGATTACAGTCATTCAGAGATTACAGTCATTCAGAGTACAGATCTTTACCCTCCTTCCCAAGTGTGGATTTAAAAACGGCTGAAGGGAGTCTTCAACCAATCAAATGTTTTTTTTATAAAGTACGGTTCGATTCCCAAGGGGGACCGGAATGAAAAAAGTATGAAAATGTATGGACTCTATACTGTAAGTCTCTCTGGATGAGAGAGTCTGTGTCACACCCTGACCTTAGTTATCTTTCTTTTATTTATTATTTTGGTCAGGTCAGGGTGTGACGACGGTGGGTATGTTAGTTTTTGTATTGTCTTGGGTTTTTTGTTTATCTATGGGGTTTTAGTATGTCTAGGTATATGTAGGTCTATGGTTGCCTGAATTGGTTCCCAATCAGAGGCAGCTGTTTATCGTTGTCTCTGATTGGGGACCATCTTTAGGTAGCCATTTCCCATAGGTTATTTGTGGGTTCTTATTCTATGTTAAGTTGCCTGTTCTGCACTACTCATATTTGCATCACGGTTCATTTTGTTGTTTTGTTAGTTTGTTCAGTGTTCTTGCTTTAATTAAAGAAGAATGTACGCTTACCACGCTGCGCCTTGGTCTCCTCCTTAAGAGGGATGTGACAGTCTGTTAAATGACTCACTACTGTAAGTCTCTGGATAAGAGAGTCTGCTAAATGACTCACTACTGTAAGTCTCTCTGGATAAGAGAGTCTGCTAAATGACTCACTACTGTAAGTCTCTCTGGATAAGAGAGTCTGCTAAATGACTCACTACTGCCAGTCGCTCTGGATAAGAGAGTCTGCTAAATGACTCACTACTGTAAGTCTCTCTGGATAAGAGAGTCTGCTAAATGACTCACTACTGTAAGTCTCTCTGGATAAGAGAGTCTGCTAAATGACTCACTACTGTAAGTCTCTCTGGATAAGAGAGTCGGCTGAATGACTAAAATGTATATCATCTCCACCAATCCATTCTGGTTATAGTTCACACAAAGGGAAGAAAACTGGGATGAAGCCTATGACTCTCAATCTAAACCATGATCACGCTTGCTGGTTGCCTGGCTACCCTCCCAGCCAAACTGGTGTTTCTTCTCCACCATGAGTCTGGATTCACCATGAGTCTGGATTAACCATGAGTCTGGATTAACCATGAGTCTAGATTCACCATGAGTCTGGATTAACCATGAGTCTGGATTCACCATGAGTCTGGATTCACCATGAGTCTGGATTCACCATGAGTCTGGATTAACCAGGAGTCTGGATTAACCAGGAGTCTGAATTCGCCATGAGTCTGGATTCACCATGAGTCTGGATTCACCATGAGTCTAGATTCACCATGAGTCTGGATTAACCATGAGTCTGGATTAACCATGAGTCTGGATTAACCATGAGTCTGGATTAACCATGAGTCTGGATTAACCATGAGTCTGGATTCACCATGAGTCTGGATTCACCATGAGTCTGGATTCACCATGAGTCTGGATTAACCAGGAGTCTGGATTCGCCATGAGTCTGGATTCACCATGAGTCTGGATTCACCATGAGTCTGGATTCGCCATGAGTCTGGATTAACCATGAGTCTGGATTCACCATGAGTTTGGATTCACCATGAGTCTGGATTCACCATGAGTCTGGATTAACCATGAGTCTGGATTCACCATGAGTCTGGATTCACCATGAGTCTGGATTCACCATGAGTCTGGATTCACCATGAGTCTAGATTCACCATGAGTCTAGATTCACCATGAGTCTGGATTCACCATGAGTCTGGATTCGCCATGAGTCTGGATTAACCATGAGTCTGGATTCACCATGAGTTTGGATTCACCATGAGTCTGGATTCACCATGAGTCTGGATTCACCATGAGTCTGGATTAACCATGAGTCTGGATTAACCATGAGTCTAGATTCACCATGAGTCTGGATTAACCATGAGTCTGGATTCACCATGAGTCTGGATTCACCATGAGTCTGGATTCACCATGAGTCTGGATTCACCATGAGTCTGGATTCACCATGAGTCTGGATTAACCATGAGTCTGGATTCACCATGAGTCTGGATTCACCATGAGTCTGGATTCACCATGAGTCTGGATTCACCATGAGTCTGGATTCACCATGAGTCTGGATTCACCATGAGTCTGGATTAACCATGAGTCTGGATTCACCATGAGTCTGGATTCACCATGAGTCTGGATTAACCATGAGTCTGGATTCACCATGAGTCTGGATTCGCCATGAGTCTGGATTCACCATGAGTCTGGATTCACCATGAGTCTGGATTCACCATGAGTCTGGATTAACCATGAGTCTGGATTAACCATGAGTCTGGATTCACCATGAGTCTGGATTAGTGAACACATAGTGACAGTTCTGAATGGTCTCAGAATCTGATAGGTTGGGCAAGAGCCCACATGATGATGTTATTAACTTTCATACTCTGATTGGTTAGAGACAATCCAATCACTGATTCATTTGTTTTGAACAACGCCCCTCGTTTTGACTTCTAGGAGGGCAGCTGAAGACAATGTATGTAGCGATGGATAGAGCAGGGGAATTATATTCAGGCTGAGTCGTCATGGCGATCTTTCTGGGGTTGTGACACGCAGCCCTTGCATGACCTGTAGTTTTCCAGCCAATGACTTGGTCCTAGACAGGAAATTGGCTGGCTGATGGGCTAGTCAGTCTTTAGCCCAGTGGGACTAAATTAGGTGTTTTACGCAAAATTATAATGATTAAAAAATATATATAATTATTTAACCTGGTAGGCTGGTTGAGAACAATTTCTCATTTACAACTGCGACCTGGCCAAGATAAAGCAAAACAGTGCGACAGAAACAACAACACAGAGTTACACATGGAATAAACAAACGTACAGTCAATAACACAATAGAGAAAATAGAAAGTCTATATACAGTGTGTGAAAATGGCATGATGAGGTAAGGCAATAAATAGGCCTCAGTAGTGAAGTAATTACAGTTTAGCAGATTAACACTGGAGTGATAGATGAGCAGATGATGATGAGCAGATACTGGTGTGTAAGTAGTGATACTGGTGTGTAAGTAGTGATACTGGTGTGTAAGTAGTGATACTGGTGTGTAAGTAGTGATACTGGTGTGTAAGTAGTGATACTGGTGTGTAAGTAGTGATACTGGTGTGTAAGTAGTGATACTGGTGTGTAAGTAGTGATACTGGTGTGTAAGTAGTGATACTGGTGTGTAAGTAGTGATACTGGTGTGTAAGTAGTGATACTGGTGTGTAAGTAGTGATACTGGTGTGTAAGTAGTGATACTGGTGTGTAAGTAGTGATACTGGTGTTTAAGTAGTGATACTGGTGTGTAAGTAGTGATACTGGTGTGTAAGTAGTGATACTGGTGTGTAAGTAGTGATACTGGTGTGTAGTGATACTGGTGTGTAAGTAGTGATACTGGTGTGTAAGTAGTGATACTGGTGTGTAAGTAGTGATACTGGTGTGTAAGTAGTGATACTGGTGTGTAAGTAGTGATACTGGTGTGTAAGTAGTGATACTGGTGTGTAAGTAGTGATACTGGTGTGTAAGTAGTGATACTGGTGTGTAAGTAGTGATACTGGTGTGTAAGTAGTGATACTGGTGTGTAAGTAGTGATACTGGTGTGTAAGTAGTGATACTGGTGTGTAAGTAGTGATACTGGTGTGTAAGTAGTGATACTGGTGTGATACTGGTGTGTAAGTGGTGATACTGGTGTGTAAGTAGTGATACTGGTGTGTAAGTAGTGATACTGGTGTGTAAGTAGTGATACTGGTGTGTAAGTAGTGATACTGGTGTGATACTGGTGTGATACTGGTGTGTAAGTAGTGATACTGGTGTGTAAGTAGTGATACTGGTGTGTAAGTAGTGATACTGGTGTGTAAGTAGTGATACTGGTGTGTAAGTAGTGATACTGGTGTGTAAGTAGTGATACTGGTGTGTAAGTAGTGATACTGGTGTGTAAGTAGTGATACTGGTGTGTAAGTAGTGATACTGGTGTGTAAGTAGTGATACTGGTGTGTAAGTAGTGATACTGGTGTGTAAGTAGTGATACTGGTGTGTAAGTAGTGATACTGGTGTATAAGTAGTGATACTGGTGTGTAAGTAGTGATACTGGTGTGTAAGTAGTGATACTGGTGTGTAAGTAGTGATACTGGTGTGTAAGTAGTGATACTGGTGTGTAAGTAGTGATACTGGTGTGTAAGTAGTGATACTGGTGTGTAAGTAGTGATACTGGTGTGTAAGTAGTGATACTGGTGTGTAAGTAGTGATACTGGTGTGTAAGTAGTGATACTGGTGTGTAAGTAGTGATACTGGTGTGTAAGTAGTGATACTGGTGTGTAAGTAGTGATACTGGTGTGTAAGTAGTGATACTGGTGTGTAAGTAGTGATACTGGTGTGTAAGTAGTGATACTGGTGTGTAAGTAGTGATACTGGTGTGTAAGTAGTGATACTGGTGTGTAAGTAGTGATACTGGTGTGTAAGTAGTGATACTGGTGTGTAAGTAGTGATACTGGTGTGTAAGTAGTGATACTGGTGTGTAAGTAGTGATACTGGTGTGTAAGTAGTGATACTGGTGTGTAAGTAGTGATACTGGTGGTGTGTAAGTAGTCATACTGGTGTGTAAGTAGTGATACTGGTGTGTAAGTAGTGATACTGGTGTGTAAGTAGTGATACTGGTGTGTAAGTAGTGATACTGGTGTGTAAGTAGTGATACTGGTGTGTAAGTAGTGATACTGGTGTGTAAGTAGTGATACTGGTGTGTAAGTAGTGATACTGGTGTGTAAGTAGTGATACTGGTGTGTAAGTAGTGATACTGGTGTGTAAGTATTGATACTGGTGTGTAAGTAGTGATACTGGTGTGTAAGTAGTGATACTGGTGTGTAAGTAGTGATACTGGTGTGTAAGTAGTGATACTGGTGTGTAAGTAGTGATACTGGTGTGTAAGTAGTGATACTGGTGTGTAAGTAGTGATACTGGTGTGTAAGTAGTGATACTGGTGTGTAAGTAGTGATACTGGTGTGTAAGTAGTGATACTGGTGTGTAAGTAGTGATACTGGTGTGTAAGTAGTGATACTGGTGTGTAAGTAGTGATACTGGTGTGTAAGTAGTGATACTGGTGTGTAAGTAGTGATACTGGTGTGTAAGTAGTGATACTGGTGTGTAAGTAGTGATACTGGTGTGTAAGTAGTGATACTGGTGTGTAAGTATTGATACTGGTGTGTAAGTAGTGATACTGGTGTGTAAGTAGTGATACTGGTGTGTAAGTAGTGATACTGGTGTGTAAGTGGTGATACTGGTGTGTAAGTAGTGATACTGGTGTGTAAGTAGTGATACTGGTGTGTAAGTAGTGATACTGGTGTGCAAAAGAGCAGCAAAGTAAACAAAAACAGTATGGGGATGAGGAAGGTAGATTGGGTGGGCTATTTACAGATGGCCTACGTACAGCTGCAGTGATCGGTTAGCTGCTCAGATAGCTGATGTTTAAAGTTGGTGAGGGAAATGTAAGTCTCCAGCTTCAGCGATTTTTGCAATTCGTTTAAGTCACTGGCAGCAGAGAACTGTAAGGAGAGGCGGCCAAAGGAGGTGTTGGCTATGGGGATGACCAGTGAGATATACCTGCTGGAGCGCATGCTACGGGTGGGTGTTGTTATCCGGACCAGTGAGCTGAGATATGGCGTAGCTTTACCTAGCATAGACTTATAGATGACCTCGAGCCAGTGGGTCTGGTGACTAATATGTTGCGAGGGCCAGTCGACTAGAGCGTACCGGTCACAGTGGTGGGTGGTATATGGGGCTTTGGTGACAAAACGGATGGCACTGTGATAGACTGCATCCAATTTGCTGAGAAGAGTATTGGAAGCTATTTTGTAGATGACATCGCTGAAGTCAAGGATCGGTAGGATAGTCAGTTTTACTAAGGTAAGTTTGGCGGCATGAGTGAAGGAGGCTTTGTTGCCAAATTGAAAGCCGATTCTAGATTAGAACCGTTCAGAGTAGTGATGCTAGTTGGGCGGGAAGGTGCGGGCAGCGAACGGTTGAAAAGCATGCATTTGGTTTTGCTGGCGCTTCAGCTAATAAGGGGTGCTTTCTGGTCCCAGCCCATCCCTCATCCCAGCAGAACAGAGCTACAGTGTGGGGCGGAAGGTAGCCTAGTGGTTAGAGCGTTGGACTAATAACCGCAAAGGTTGCAAGATTGAATCCCCAAGCTGACAAGGTAAAAATCTGTTGTTCTGTTTTCCCAGGCTGTCATTGAAAATAAGAATTAGTTCTTAACTGACTTGCCTAGTTAAATGAAGTTTTTTTTTAAACAGTGGGATTTAATTAGGTGTTTGAGCACTGTCACTTTCAGACATCCTCATCTGTGACTGCTGGCCTGGAGATATCTGAACGGAGGAGGGGCCAACACTGTGACTGCTGGCCTGGAGATATCTGAACGGAGGAGGGGCCAACACTGTGACTGCTGGCCTGGAGATATCTGAAGGGAGGAGGGGCCAACACTGTGACTGCTGGCCTGGAGATATCTGAAGGGAGGAGGGGCCAACACTGTGACTGTTGGCCTGGAGATATCTGAGGGGAGGAAGGGCCAACACTGTGACTGTTGGCCTGGAGATATCTGAACGGAGGAGGGGCCAACACTGTGACTGTTGGCCTGGAGATATCTGAGGGGAGGAAGGGCCAACACTGTGACTGCTGGCCTGGAGATATCTGAACGGAGGAGGGGCCAACACTGTGACTGTTGGCCTGGAGATATCTGAACGGAGGAGGGGCCAACACTGTGACTGCTGGCCTGGAGATATCTGAACGGAGGAGGGGCCAACACTGTGACTGCTGGCCTGGAGATATCTGAACGGAGGAGGGGCCAACACTGTGACTGCTGGCCTGGAGATATCTGAACGGAGGAAGGGCCAACACTGTGACTGCTGGTCTGGAGATATCTGAAGGGAGGAGGGGCCAACACTGTGACTGTTGGCCTGGAGATATCTGAGGGGAGGAAGGGCCAACACTGTGACTGCTGGCCTGGAGATATCTGAACGGAGGAAGGGCCAACACTGTGACTGTTGGCCTGGAGATATCTGAAGGGAGGAAGGGCCAACACTGTGACTGCTGGCCTGGAGATATCTGAACGGAGGAGGGGCCAACACTGTGACTGCTGGCCTGGAGATATCTGAACGGAGGAAGGGCCAACACTGTGACTGTTGGCCTGGAGATATCTGAAGGGAGGAAGGGCCAACACTGTGACTGCTGGCCTGGAGATATCTGAAGGGAGGAGGGGCCAACACTGTGACTGCTGGCCTGGAGATATCTGAAGGGAGGAGGGGCCAACACTGTGACTGCTGGCCTGGAGATATCTGAAGGGAGGAGGGGCCAACACTGTGACTGCTGGCCTGGAGATATCTGAACGGAGGAGGGGCCAACACTGTGACTGCTGGCCTGGAGATATCTGAAGGGAGGAGGGGCCAACACCCAACACTGTGACTGCTGGCCTGGAGATATCTGAAGGGAGGAGGGGCCAACACTGTGACTGCTGGCCTGGAGATATCTGAAGGGAGGAAGGGCCAACACTGTGACTGCTGGCCTGGAGATATCTGAAGGGAGGAGGGGCCAACACTGTGACTGCTGGCCTGGAGATATCTGAAGGAAGGAAGGGCCAACACTGTGACTGTTGGCCTGGAGATATCTGAAGGGAGGAGGGGCCAACACTGTGACTGTAGGCCTGGAGATATCTGAAGGGAGGAGGGGTCAACACTGTGACTGGCTGGTTGTCTAACAAGGGACTCAATATCCATTATTGTGTGTGTGTGTGTGTGTGTGTGTGTGTGTGTGTGTGTGTGTGTGTGTGTGTGTGTGTGTGTGTGTGTGTGTGTGTGTGTGTGTGTGTGTGTGTGTGTGTGAGAATAAATAGTAGGCTAGTACGTTAACATTGATTCCCATGCACAGAAAACTTCCAACACACAATCTTACCATATCATACACATTAAGGATAACAGGTTCATTGGCCATGGTTTAATCCTGAGATGGGAAGGCAACAGTCCTCCCGCTCCGACGTTATAGTAGCACCTTCAGCCCCCCGACACCCCAAAGGTGCATATAGGATGCGATTCTGCTGATGTGCGCTTCCCGGATGGGCTACTCACACTGCGCCGTAGAGGATGGAGCACCGGGATAGAAGGATGGATCGAATGTCTCTCATGCCTCAGCCAAAACAAGAAAACGGTCCAAGAATTCTACCCGTTCCAAGGCCAAGGGTATCTCGATTGTAGATGTTGAAAAAAATACTGTATCAAATATCAAGGCAGCGAAACGTGAACGGACGTTATGTTTCGCTTTTTGACTGTAAAGACCACAGGCACGCACAATAACGGTACTAGATCCCGACCGGAGATAGCTTGCTACAGTAGCTAGCTCGAGCTAGACAGTTACAGAACTGTTGAACACGGCCCATGTCTATTCCCAAAGCAAGAAAAATAGGTCCTCTGGAAATCAAATGATGGTTAGCGTTAGTTTCACTGAGCTCGCCTCCGTTGTCACATAAATAGCGATCAATTGCGTGTATATTGAGACGCTAAAAACAACACCGCTGGGAGGATGAATATGCGAGTGTTCGAATCCGGAAATGACAGCCAGGTCGAGAGCCACCTAATTTCACTTTTTTTTCTCAAATTCGGCCACTGAAGGCTGTATGGCAAAATAGATAGTATATAAAAGCTATCTGGCTATAGATTCACCTATTGTTTTACGGTTCAGTTTTGGCTTGTCAGCTGTGTGTGGTGAAAAGCTTGCTACAGCGTAGACGGTATCAGTGGTGGATGGATGATGTGGCCCTCATCACACAGACAAACCGTTAAGAGTCGTGTCGTTTTGCCGTAGGTAGTCAACTACCGTCCTCTGTCTCTGTCCGTTCGATGAGATATCCTCCCCTTCACAATCGTATCTCTCACCGCAACACAACAAAAAAAAACCCGGTGTCCTCCGGTCTCGTGAAAACTGCTCAAAAGAAAGTGAATGACATCATCCGAACCGTGTCTCACAGCTGGCGGAACGTCCTGTGGACGAGCCGGGTTCTCTGTGAATGGGAATGGGTGGATTCGATTATGTTGAGCGGTGGCAAACCGGTCTATGGCCCGTGACTAGAACGGGCAAACGTGGTGAGGGATGAGCACCCATCTCAAATATAATAGTAATTGTTTGTAATTTGATTTAACTTTTATTTTTTCAGGAAACTCAATAAGAACAAATTATTTTTTTAAATGACGGCCTACCCCGGCCAAATCCGGAAGACGCTGGACCAATTATGCGCCCGCCCTATAGGATTCCCAATCACAGCCAGATGTGATACAGTCTGGATTCAAACCAGGGACTGTAGTGATGCCTCTTGCACTGAGATACAGTGCCTTTAGACCACTGCTGCCTCTGATCTGGAGGACTCACTAAACAGAGAACATCCCTGGTCATCCCTACTGCCTCTGATCTGGAGGACTCACTAAACAGAGAACATCCCTGGTCCTCCCTACTGCCTCTGATCTGGAGGGCTCACTAAACAGAGAACATCCCTGGTCATCCCTACTGCCTCTGATCTGGTGGACTCACTAAACAGAGAACATCCCTGGTCATCCCTACTGCCTCTGATCTGGTGGACTCACTAAACAGAGAACATCCCTGGTCCTCCCTACTGCCTCTGATCTGGAGGACTCACTAAACAGAGAACATCCCTGGTCATCCCTACTGCCTCTGATCTGGAGGACTCACTAAACAGAGAACATCCCTGGTCATCCCTACTGCCTCTGATCTGGAGGACTCACTAAACAGAGAACATCCCTGGTCATCCCTACTGCCTCTGATCTGGAGGACTCACTAAACAGAGAACATCCCTGGTCATCCCTACTGCCTCTGATCTGGAGGACTCACTAAACAGAGAACATCCCTGGTCATCCCTACTGCCTCTGATCTGGAGGACTCACTAAACAGAGAACATCCCTGGTCCTCCCTACTGCCTCTGATCTGG
This sequence comes from Oncorhynchus keta, assembly GCF_023373465.1. NCBI lineage: Eukaryota > Metazoa > Chordata > Actinopteri > Salmoniformes > Salmonidae > Oncorhynchus > Oncorhynchus keta. The sequence continues at coordinate 5,694,935 of NC_068455.1, read as the reverse complement.
AGGACTCACTAAACAGAGAACATCCCTGGTCATCCCTACTGCCTCTGATCTGGAGGACTCACTAAACAGAGAACATCCCTGGTCCTCCCTACTGCCTCTGATCTGGAGGACTCACTAAACAGAGAAAACAGAGAACATCCCTGGTCATCCCTACTGCCTCTGATCTGGTGGACTCACTAAACAGAGAACATCCCTGGTCATCCCTACTGCCTCTGATCTGGAGGACTCACTAAACAGAGAACATCCCTGGTCCTCCCTACTGCCTCTGATCTGGAGGACTCACTAAACAGAGAACATCCCTGGTCATCCCTACTGCCTCTGATCTGGAGGACTCACTAAACAGAGAACATCCCTGGTCATCCCTACTGCCTCTGATCTGGAGGACTCACTAAACAGAGAACATCCCTGGTCCTCCCTACTGCCTCTGATCTGGAGGGCTCACTAAACAGAGAACATCCCTGGTCATCCCTACTGCCTCTGATCTGGAGGGCTTTGTTTGTAAATTATGTCTGAGTTTTGGAGTGTGCCGCTGCTATCCTCAATACGTTTTAAAAAATGAAAATTGTGCCATCTGGTTTGCTTAATATAAGAAATTTGAGATTATGTATACTTTTACTTTTGATACTTAAGTACATTTAAAAACCAAATACTTTTAGACTTTTACTCAAGTAGTATTTTACTGGGTGACTTTTACTTGAGTAATTTTCTATTAAGGTATCTTTACTTTTACTCAAGTATGACAGTCGAGTACTTTTTCCACCACTGGTTAAAAAAACAAGCCCCAACTGGTAAAAATCGATTTGAACAGTCAACCAACTCCAGAACTCCAGTCTCTTTCCAGAGCTCAGATTTTCCGAACTGAAAATCACTAACGTCATGATTTGACCTCGTATTTTTCCCGAGTTGCCAGTTGTTTTCGAACACAGTGTGTATGACTCAACGCCCGGGAGGCAGCCCGGTTCCCAAAACGAATACAATCCATTTTCACCCGGTGCGAAACACGCCTACACGGGTGCCCGAGAGAGATTTATCGAGCCCCCCTCAATGAGTGAGGAGGGGAAAAAATGTTGATTACATCATCGTGCTAGTGCTACTGGCTGCCTCGGGTCCAAGAATCCCCCATCACCAATTGACTGACATACATGAGAGAGAGAGAGAGAGAGAGAGAGAGAGAGAGAGAGAGAGAGAGAGAGAGAGAGAGAGAGAGAGAGACAGAGAGAGAGAGACAGAGAGAGAGAGAGACACAGAGAGAGAGAGAGAGAGAGAGAGAGAGAGAGAGAGAGAGAGAGAGAGAGAGAGAGAGAGAGAGAGAGAGAGAGAGAGAGAGAGACAGAGAGAGAGAGAGACACAGAGAGAGAGAGAGAGAGAGAGAGAGAGAGAGAGAGAGAGAGAGACAGAGAGAGAGAGACAGAGAGACAGAGAGAGGGAATTTACCGAGAGATCTATGCTTTTATTTGTAACTTCCACTAGGAATCTTTATGGAGGACCCATATGCATTAAGCTACATCATAACACAAATAAATACTCGCTGCTTGGAAGATATATAAGGCGACGAGGATAAACAAATATTTGCGAGAATAAAAAAAAGAGGCACATACTGACCATAAAGGTTGATTTCTTTAGGATTGTTTTATCCATTGTGAAAACAAACAGATTTATTTTAAGGCAAAAGGTATACAGTCCATAACAAGCATGCAAGCATATTATTGCTTAACAACAACGTACATGAATTGCGAACTTTAATATGCTGCATAACGTATGTCTCATTCAGATAAGTAATAATGAAATGGACAAATATAACTCACTTTCAGCCATTATTTCAAGCCTCATTGTGATTATTTCATACGCACGTCATGCGTATGAAAGGCAGGTAGCCTAGTGGTTAGAGCGTTGGTCTTGTAACCAGTCAAGGTTGCAAGATCAAATCCTCGACTCGACAAGGATTTTTTTTTTTTATAAAAAAATGGTCGTTCTCCCCCTGAACAAGGTAGTTAATCCACTGTTCCTAGGTCGTCATTGAAAATAAGAATTTGTTCTTAACTGACTTGCCTGGTTAAATAAAGGTCCAAATTTAAACAAATGCATATTTTACATTGTAATCATTTAGCAGCCGCTCTTATCTAGAGTGACTTTCATCAGCTACCCTCAAGCCATGAACAATTAATCAAAAGGCCACCCGGAATATTTGCATTTCACAGTTGTTGTATTCGGCACCCATGACAACAGCTGGTTCCTTTATTTTTGTGGAGGGAAGTCAAGGTGAGGAGGAGGATAATTAAAGATAATGTTTGAAAAGGCATGGTTTCAGAAGACGGGCAGGGAGCTGACCTCCCGTAGGGGTGAGAGGGCCAAGAGACCTGAGGGGGCAGAACAGGGTGCTCAGGTTGGGGTGTAGGGTGCTCAGGTTGGAGTGTAGGGTGCTCAGGTTGGAGTGTAGGGTGCTCAGGTTGGGGTGTAGGGTGCTCAGGTTGGGGTGTAGGGTGCTCAGGTTGGAGTGTAGGGTGCTCAGGTTGGGGTGTAGGGTGCTCAGGTTGGGGTGTAGGGTGCTCAGGTTGGAGTGTAGGGTGCTCAGGTTGGGGTGTAGGGTGCTCAGGTTGGAGTGTAGGGTGCTCAGGTTGGGGTGTAGGGTGCTCAGGTTGGAGTGTAGGGTGCTCAGGTTGGAGTGTAGGGTGCTCAGGTTGGAGTGTAGGGTGCTCAGGTTGGGGTGTAGGGTGCTCAGGTTGGGGTGTAGGGTGCTCAGGTTGGGGTGTAGGGTGCTCAGGTTGGGGTGTAGGGTGCTCAGGTTGGAGTGTAGGGTGCTCAGGTTGGAGTGTAGGGTGCTCAGGTTGGGGTGTAGGGTGCTCAGGTTGGGGTGCTCAGGTTGGAGTGTAGGGTGCTCAGGTTGGGGTGTAGGGTGCTCAGGTTGGAGTGTAGGGTGCTCAGGTTGGAGTGTAGGGTGCTCAGGTTGGGGTGTAGGGTGCTCAGGTTTGGGTGTAGGGTGCTCAGGTTTGGGTGTAGGGTGCTCAGGTTGGGGTGTAGGGTGCTCAGGTTGGGGTGTAGGGTGCTCAGGTTGGGGTGTAGGGTGCTCAGGTTGGAGTGTAGGGTGCTCAGGTTGGAGTGTAGGGTGCTCAGGTTGGAGTGTAGGGTGCTCAGGTTGGAGTGTAGGGTGCTCAGGTTGGGGTGTAGGGTGTTCAGGTTGGAGTGTAGGGTGCTCAGGTTGGGGTGTAGGGTGCTCAGGTTGGGGTGTAGGGTGCTCAGGTTGGAGTGTAGGGTGCTCAGGTTGGAGTGTAGGGTGCTCAGGTTGGAGTGTAGGGTGCTCAGGTTGGGGTGTAGGGTGCTCAGGTTGGGGTGTAGGGTGCTCAGGTTGGGGTGTAGGGTGCTCAGGTTGGAGTGTAGGGTGCTCAGGTTGGAGTGTAGGTGCTCAGGTTGGGGTGTAGGGTGCTCAGGTTGGGGGTAGGGTGCTCAGGTTGGGGTGTAGGGTGCTCAGGTTGGAGTGTAGGGTGCTCAGGTTGGGGTGTAGGGTGCTCAGGTTGGGGTGTAGGGTGCTCAGGTTGGAGTGTAGGGTTCTCAGGTTGGAGTGTAGGGTGCTCAGGTTGGGGTGTAGGGTGCTCAGGTTGGAGTGTAGGGTGCTCAGGTTGGGGTGTAGGGTGCTCAGGTTGGGGTGTAGGGTGCTCAGGTTGGGGTGTAGGGTGCTCAGGTTGGGGTGTAGGGTGCTCAGGTTGGAGTGTAGGGTGCTCAGGTTGGGGTGTAGGGTGCTCAGGTTGGGGTGTAGGGTGCTCAGGTTGGGGTGTAGGGTGCTCAGGTTGGGGTGTAGGGTGCTCAGGTTGGGGTGTAGCGTTTGAGCCGAAGGTAGGCAGGGACAGTTCCTCTTGCGGTTTCTATAGATAAACCCCATGGTCTAATACTGGATTCGTAGTTCGACTGGAAGCCAATGGAGTGTGCAGAGGAGCGGGGAGACATGAGAGAACTTGGAAAGGTTGACAACAAAGTGGGCTGTTGCAAGGGTTTAATGGCAATAACATTTTTGGTCATTTAGCAGACTCTCTTATCCAGAGACTTACAGTAGTGAGTCATTTAGCAAACTCTCTTATCCAGAGAGACTTACAGTAGGGAGTCAATATTGACTCAAATACTTCTCGGATACCAGAGCTTGTGAATTCAATGAGACTTTTATCACACAGAATCTTTATTCTTAGTGCTTGGTTTTTATACAGTCTTACCCTTACATAACGTCATCACCCCTTTTTATGAATCTGGTTGTCTTACTTAGTTTCCATTCTCTAATTGTCTCAGACTGTGGGGCATAGATTATATTGGTGGCATGACATGCATACCCCCTTAGCTAATGTTCCTGTCCAAAGGTCTTTACAAGTTCAGATCTACAGTGTATATGTATGCTTAACTTATGTATGTGTGTGACCAGTAGCCTTCACAAGATCAGATATGGCCCAGAGCAGTCACATCTTGTTAGTTTACCTTGTCTCGCCTCATCTTCACAGATTCTGTTTACGTTCTGTTCTTTACATGTCCAATGGTCAATTCCATGTTGATCTAGCTTTGTACACTCACATGGGCTTCAGCCTTCATTCTGCTGACACATGTCTAATATTTAAGCTTATATTGATTATTCTTTTTACTTCAAAGATAACAGTATAGGTACTGAGAATCATCAGATGACTGGAAAATCTCCAACACCGCCTGGGTTTCAGAATGGGGGGCGTCATCCACATAGCAATGTTAGGAGAGACCATGTGAGGATATGACGGAGCCTAGTGACTTGTTGTATAGAGAGAAGAGGACCTAGAACCGAGCCCTAGAAGAGGACCTAGATCTGAGCCCTGGGGGACACCAGTAGTGAAAGTACGTGGTGCAGACACAGATCCTCTCCACGTCACCCTCACGTCAGGAGAGGGAGACCTGGAGGGGGTAGGGACTGAGTGGTTAGGGTTGGAGGAGAGGGGGACCTGGAGGGGGTAGGGACTGAGTGGTTAGGGTTGGAGGAGAGGGAGACCTGGAGGGGGTAGGGACTGAGTGGTTAGGGTTGGAGGAGAGGGATACCTGGAGGGGGTAGGGACTGAGTGGTTAGGGTTGGAGGAGAGGGAGACCTGGAGGGGGTAGGGACTGAGTGGTTAGGGTTGGAGGAGAGGGAGACCTGGAGGGGGTAGGGACTGAGTGGTTAGGGTTGGAGGAGAGGGAGACCTGGAGGGGGGTTACAGTGATATTAGTAGGAGAACAGAGACCTGGAGGAGGTTACAGTGAGATTAGTAGGAGAACAGAGACCTGGAGGGGGTTACATTGATATTAGTAGGAGAACAGAGACCTGGAGGGGGTTACAGTGAGATTAGTAGGAGAACAGAGACCTGGGGGGGGTTACAGTGAGATTAGTAGAACAGACTCTTGTACAGATGAGGTCAATCGTCTTGCCTGCCTTGTGAGTTGGAGATTATTAGTGTCTCTAAAGCCTACAGGGAGAGGTGCGAACAGGTATAGAAAAACACACACATAGTTGAGAAAACCACAAAAGAGCAAAACAAGATCATCTGTAAATAACTAGGTAAGATACTCAAGTGAGAGAGGGGAGACTCCTCGACCACATTTCCGCAGAACAGTGTTTCGCTGACGGTCTTAGTTGAGCAACAAAACTGACACGACCGTCACTTACATCTGCCCCTGTGGAACCAGGGGAGACTGAAGAACTAACGCTAATTACCGAGGAGCAGAGGTGAAGAGTTCCCTGCCGTGTACTAATCACTGATTGCCTAGGAAGAGGAGAAACCCCTCCAATACAGCTTCTGATAACCAAAACAAGTCACAAACTGCCCTGCCCCTTAATCCTGGTTGACGTGTCAGCAACTATCTGCAAATGACGAGCAGTCAGCAGTTCACACATCAAGTAGGCTTCTGGGAAGACAGGCAACACTTAAAGTAGATGGACCTAGCTAGCAAAAAGACAGTCCGAGACCACAACAGATAAAGACAACACGGCAGTACTAGACCACAACAGAAAAAGACAACAAGGCAGTACTACACCACAACAGGTAAAGGCAGTACTAGATCACAACAGAAAAAGACAAGGCAGTACTAGACCACAACAGAAAAAGACAAGGCAGTACTAGACCACAACAGATAAAGACAACAAGGCAGTACTACACCACAACAGGTAAAGGCAGTACTAGATCACAACAGAAAAAGACAAGGCAGTACTAGACCACAACAGATAAAGACAACAAGGCAGTACTAGACCACAACAGATAAAGACAACAAGGCAGTACTACACCACAACAGATAAAGACAACAAGGCAGTACTAGACCACAACAGATAAAGACAACAAGGCAGTACTACACCACAACAGATAAAGACAAGGCAGTACTACACCACAACAGATAAAGACAACAAGGCAGTACTAGACCACAACAGATAAAGACAACAAGGCAGTACTAGACCACAACAGATAAAGACAACAAGGCAGTACTACACCACAACAGAAAAAGACAACAAGGCAGTACTAGACCACAACAGATAAAGACAACAAGGCAGTCCGAGACCACAACAGAAAAAGACAACACAATTATACTTACTCCTGGGGATATCACGAGTCCTCTCGATATTGAATGAAGTAATGGCACCCTATTGCCTATATAGTGCACTATGGGCCATGGTAAAAGTAGTCTTCAGTCTCGTTTGGGCCACCACAAGCCCGCTAGAACAGCTTCAATGCACCTTGGCATAGATTCTAAGTGTCCGGAACTCTATTGGAGAGATGCAAATCTAATTCTTCCAAAAAGAAAGTCAATAACTTGATGTTTTGTTGATGCTGGTGGAAAACGCCATAATATATAATAATATATGCCATTTAGCAGACGCTTTTATCCAAAGCGACTTACAGTCATGTGTGCATACATTCTACGTATCTCATGCAACGCTCCAGAATCTCCCATAATTCAACTGGGTTGAGATCTGGTGACTGAGACGGACACACTTGTCAGTCTAAACAGTTTGCGCATATATTTTGACAAAATTTGATGTTTCGGCTGTTCGCTCACACAATACGTTTTCTCGAAGCAAGTCGAGCAAACCAAACATAGCATACGGACTGGAGGGAGGGAAGGACACACACACACACACACACACACACACACACACACACACACACACACACACACACACACACACACACACACACACACACACACACACACACACACACACACACACACACACACACTTTTTAAAAACCAAATGCTCTTTTGAGACCCTTCTTCCCAAATCACTGAGCTTCTAGCAAATGTAGTAAAAATATTTGGTAAAGTGGGGCATTTTTAATAGATGACCCTAAACACGATGGGATGTTAATTGCTGAATTAACTCAGGAATCACAACTGTGTGGAAGCACCTGCTTTCAATATACTTTGTATCCCTCATTTACTCAAAAGTGTTTCCTTTATTTTGGCAGTTACACGAGCAGCACATTGATGGCACACTTGTTCTACATGATGGCACTCGCCTTTAGCCTGGTCCAATTCAACCTCGTCCTGAAAATATATCTGGTACAAAAGTATAATTTAGAACCTGGAACAGATATAGCCCTTGGTTCACTCCAGATCTGACTGCCCTTGACCAGCACAAAAACATCCTGTGGCGTACTGCATTAGCGTCGAGTAGCCCCCGTGATATGCAACTTTTCAGGGAAGTTAGGAACCAATATACACATGCAGTTAGGAAAGCAAAGGTTAGCTTTTTCAAACAGAAATTTGCATCTCGTAGCACAAACTCCAAAAAGTTCTGGGACACTGTAAAGTCCATGGAGAATAAGAGCAGCTCCTCCCAGCTTCCCACTGCACTGAGGCTAGGAAACACTGTCACTACCAATAAATCCACTATAATTGAGAATTTCAAGAAGCATTTTTCTACAGCTGGCCATGCTTTCCACCTGGCTACCCATACCTCGGTCAACAGCCCTACACCCCCCACAACAACTTGCCCACGCCTCCCCCATTTCTCCATCACCCAAATCCAGATACCTGATGTTCTGAAAGAGCTGCAAAATCTGGACCCCTACAAATCAGCAGGGCTAGACAATCTGGACCCTCTCTTCCTAAAAGTATCTGCCAAAATTGTTGCAACCCCTATTTACTAGCCTCTTCAACCTCTCTTTCATATCGTCTGATATCCCCAAAGATTGGAAAGCTGCCGCGGTCATCCCCCTCTTCAAAAGGGGGAGACACTCTAGACCCAAACTGTTATAGACCTATATCCATCCTACCCTGCCTTTCTAAGGTCTTCGAAAGCCAAGTTAACAAACAGATAACAGACCATTTCGAATCCCACTGTACCTTCTCCGCTATGCAATCTGGTTTCAGAGCTGATCATGGGTGCACCTCAGCCACGCTTAAAGTCCTAAACGATATCATAACCATCATCAATAAGAGACAATACTGTGCAGCTGTATTCATTGACCTGGCCAAGGCTTTCGACTCTGTCAATCACCACATTCTTATCGTCAGACTCAACAGCCTTGGTTTCTCAAATGACTGCCTCGCCTGGTTCACCAACTACTTCTCAGACAGAGTTCAGTGTGTCAAATCAGAGGGCCTGTTGTCCGGACCTCTGGCAGTCTCTATGGGGGTGCCCCAGGGTTCAGTTCTCGGGCCGACTCTCTTCTCTGATTCTCTGATCCACCTCTAAGCAGACGACACCATTCTGTATACTTCTGGCCCTTCGTTGGACACTGTTAACTAACCCTAACCTCCAGACGAGCTTCAATGCCATACAACTCTCCTTCCGTGGCCTCCAACTGCTCTTAAATGCAAGTTAAACTAAATGCATGCTCTTCAACCGATTGCTGCCCACAACTGCCTGCCCGTCCAGCATCACTACTCTGGACGGTTCTGACTTAGAATATGTGGACAACTGCAAATACCTAGGTGTCTGGCTAGACTGTAAACTCTCCTTCCAGACTCACATCAAGCATCTCCAATCTAAAATTAAATCTAGAATCGGCTTTCTATTTCACAACAAAGCATCCTTCACTCCTGCTGCCAAACATACGTAAAACTGACCATCCTACCGATCCTCGACTTCGGTGATGTCATCTATAAAATAGCCTCCAACACTCTACTCAACAAATTGGATGCAGTCTATCACAGTGCCATCCGTTTTGTCACCAAAGCCCCATATACTACCCACCACTGCAACCTGTACGCTCTCGTTGGCTGGCCCTCGCTTCATACTCGTTGCCAAACCCACTGGCTCCAAGTCATCTATAAGTCTCTGCTAGGTAAAGCCCCCCCTTACCTCAGCTCACTGGTCACCATAGCAGCACCCACCCGTAGCACGTGCTCCAGCAGGTATATCTCTCTGGTCACCCCCAAAGCCAATTCCTCCTTTGGCCGCCTTTCCTTCCAGTTCTCTGCTGCCAATGACTGGAACGAAATGCAAAAATCACTGAAGCTGGAGATTCCCATCTCCCTCACTAACTTTAAGCACCAGCTCTCAGAGCAGCTCACAGATCACTGCACCTGTACATAGCCCATCTGTAAATAGCCCATCCAACTACCTCATCCCCATACTGTATTTATTATTCTTGCTCCTTTGCACCCCAGTATCTCTACTTGCACACTAATCTTCTGCACATCTACCATTCCAGTGTTTAATTGCTATATTGTAATTATTTCGCTATCACTGCCTATTTATTGCCTTACCACTCTTATTTGCAAACACTGTATATATACTTTTTTTCCATTGTATTATTGACTGTATGTTTTGTTTATTCCATGTGTAACTCTGTTGTTGGTGTCAAACTGCTACGCTTTATCTTGACCAGGTTGCAGTTGTAAATGAGAACTTTTTCTCAACTGGCCTACCTGGTTAAATAAAGGTGTTCTCAACTGGCCTACCTGGTTAAATAAAGGTGTTCTCAACTGGCCTACCTGGTTAAATAAAGGTGTTCTCAACTGGCCTACCTGGTTAAATAAAGGTGTTCTCAACTGGCCTACCTGGTTAAATAAAGGTGTTCTCAACTGGCCTACCTGGTTAAATAAAGGTGTTCTCAACTGGCCTACCTGGTTAAATAAAGGTGTTCTCAACTAGCCTACCTGGTTAAATAAAGGTGTTCTCAACTGGCCTACCTGGTTAAATAAAGGTGTTCTCAACTGGCCTACCTGGTTAAATAAAGGTGTTCTCAACTAGCCTACCTGGTTAAATAAAGGTGTTCTCAACTAGCCTACCTGGTTAAATAAAGGTGTTCTCAACTAGCCTACCTGGTTAAATAAAGGTGTTCTCAACTAGCCTACCTGGTTAAATAAAGGTGTTCTCAACTAGCCTACCTGGTTAAATAAAGGTGTTCTCAACTTGCCTACCTGGTTAAATAAAGGTGTTCTCAACTGGCCTACCTGGTTAAATAAAGGTGTTCTCAACTTGCCTACCTGGTTAAATAAAGGTGTTCTCAACTTGCCTACCTGGTTAAATAAAGGTGTTCTCAACTGGCCTACCTGGTTAAATAAAGGTGTTCTCAACTGGCCTACCTGGTTAAATAAAGGTGTTCTCAACTGGCCTACCTGGTTAAATAAAGGTGTTCTCAACTGGCCTACCTGGTTAAATAAAGGTGTTCTCAACTGGCCTACCTGGTTAAATAAAGGAGTTCTCAACTAGCCTACCTGGTTAAATAAAGGTTAAATAAATAAAATAATAATAATAATAATAACTTAACATACCTGGTTAAATACTAGACCTGGTTAAATGTGTTTTGGTCTGGTTATAAAGGTGTTCTCAACTGGCCTACCTGGTTAAATGAAACCTACCTGACAATGAATTGCCTACCTGGTTAAATAAAGGTGTTCTCAACGAAACTGGTTAAATAAAGGTGAACTTTACCTGGTTAAATGGAACAGAAGTAAAATAAAATAATAATAATAATAATAACTTAACATACACTATACTAGACCAATGTGTTTGGTCTAGTGCACTGAAATTAAAACAAGAATTTGGAACTGAACTGTTCACTGAATGACTAATCTCTGAATACACGGAATGACTACACTGAATGACTGTAATCTCTGAATGGCTGTACACTGAATTACTGTAATCTCTGAATGACTGTAATCTCTGAAGTAACCAGGTTTCCATCCAACCGTTTAAATGCGGATTAATTTACCTGACGCAGGTAAAAAGTCACGACATGGGGCTTAACGGAAACAGGAAATGGCGACAGATGGTGGGATCTTTTTTTTTTTGTGTCTGTAGAATTAATTATGCAAGAAATAGCCCTGGAAACACCTTCATGTGCAAATGTTGATATCGAGAAACAAACATGGGACAGGGCAGCTTATTTCTGCTGACATTTCATCTATTTTCATTCTAGCTTGATAAATTGTTTAATGGACAGTGTGTAGAGAAGTGTAAACCCAGAAAGGTTATAACACCACAGTAATCGATCAATTTTAATCAAATCAATGCCATTTGAGAGGTGATATTCTATACTCAAGTAAACACACAGTCAAGTGTCCCAATAGCCTGGGCCAATCAGAGGCCTATATACAGAATGATTATATAGCCTGTACATCAATTGGCTCCAACTCAGCGGCCGGCTAGGAACCCAGTTGGGTGTCCCGACTCCAGGCTCGTTTCCAAGGAGACGCTTGAACAGTCTAAAATGTACATGACAATGATTCACGCTGGTGCACGACGTCAATCCAACAAGACCCCCGATCATCATGAAACAGACATTACTCCGAGTGCAACTGTCCTGAGCTCTCTTTATTGGCATTCATAGGATAATATAAAATGTACTTATTTTTGCTTCATACAAGGTCAGTCAGTAGGTGTGACGACACACACCTATATACAGATAATACAAAATACATGGAATGTAAATGTTAAACATCAACCATGATTGAGTCCCAAATGGCACCCTATTCTCTACATAGGACTCTGGTCAAAAGTAGTGCACTACTTAGGGAATAGGGTGCTAATTATGACCAAAAAAAAAGGATTTATACACAATCCACCCCTCCATTACAGTGATTGGATGAGCTGCAGGACTGCTAAACATCCACTAGGTGGCATCATCGGGCCTTTAGGATTAAATGAATGTCTCCATATGGCTTTCAAAACAGCATCAAACTGTCTGTTTTAAAAGTCATATTTGTTTGAAAGTCACATCATTTTGTTTTCCTTCTTTGCAAACAATACTGAAGTAGATAAAGCGAAAAATTTCCCTTTTTCCATAAAAACTATTTGCTTACTGCTGTTAATGTGTAAGTGATGCACACCACATGGATTAGATTAACAGAAAATAATAATTTTAAAAATGTTCATTAGATTAACAAATAACACAAGCCTCAATGTGAACCTGGAAACATTTAAAATAACATTTCTCTTTTAGGGACACACATTAGTGACATAGTCCAGACAGATATAAAACATGTCTCTCCTACTTTACAACAGGGACAGCATAACCGTCATCACTGTACATTCTAATGAGACGCCTGATTTATATAGTAGCCTGATGATGCCAGTTTGTGCCAACTCCTTGTCACACCAAACAGTTTGTCTTGATAGGGACAGCAGTGGAGTAGGCAAGAGCACAAACAGATCTGAGACCAGGCTATAGAATGAGACAACAGATCCGAGACCAGGCTATAGAATGAGACAGCAGATCTGAGACCAGGCTATAGAATGAGACAGCAGATCTGAGACCAGGCTATAGAATGAGACAGCAGATCTGAGACCAGGCTATAGAATGAGACAGCAGATCTGAGACCAGGCTATAGAATGAGACAGCAGATCTGAGACCAGGCTATAGAATGAGACAGCAGATCTGAGACCAGGCTATAGAATAGACCAGGCTATAGAATGAGACAGCAGATCTGAGACCAGGCTATAGAATGAGACAGCAGATCTGAGACCAGGCTATAGAATGAGACAGCAGATCTGAGACCAGGCTATAGAATGAGACAGCAGATCTGAGACCAGGCTATAGAATGAGACAGCAGATCTGAGACCAGGCTATAGAATGAGACAGCAGATCTGAGACCAGGCTATAGAATGAGACAGCAGATCTGAGACTAGGCTATAGAATGAGACAGCAGATCTGAGACCAGGCTATAGAATGAGACAGCAGATCTGAGACCAGGCTATAGAATGAGACAGCAGATCTGAGACCAGGCTATAGAATGAGACAGCAGATCTGAGACCAGGCTATAGAATGAGACAGCAGATCTGAGACCAGGCTATAGAATGAGACAGCAGATCTGAGACCAGGCTATAGAATGAGACAGCAGATCTGAGACCAGGCTACTATGTTCAGAACACATCACTGATTCAACATCCATCACGAGCCTCAATGTGACTAGTCTGAACCACCTCTCAACCTCAAACACCACAAGCTCAAATGTTATCTTTACACATATAGAGCTACTCAACCTGAAATGATTCTGGTACAATTATAGAGACATTTTAACCACAGGAGGGACGAAACATAAACATAAGAATTATCAAATCAAAACACAGAGCTAATTTGCATCTGTACAGACGGACAAATCAAAACACATATCTAATTTGCATCTGTACAGACGGACAAATCAAAACACATAGCTAATTTGCATCTGTACAGACGGACAAATCAAAACACAGAGCTAATTTGCATCTGTACAGACGGACAAATCAAAACACAGAGCTAATTTTCATCTGTACAGACGGACAAATCAAAACACAGAGCTAATTTGCATATGTACAGACGGACAAATCAAAACACAGAGCTAATTTGCATCTGTACAGACGGACCAATCAAAGCACAGTATACCAGTGAGTTCTCAGCCTACCGTCTCACCAAAAAAAAAAAACAGATCAGCCATTCAGTTACAAAGGCTACTCTGAGTGACTGAACACAACATGGCCTTTCAGTTTCCAAAAACACCCTGTAAGAACAGGAAACTGGTGAGCAGGCAGGCCCCTTGAGTGAGTCGGGCTCAACCTCTGCCCTAAAAAACTCTACAAATAAATCTCTATCCTGACAGAGAACGATATCTTTGGGATAAATAAGCTTTTTTAGGTCCGCCAAGTCCTTCTGTCTGAGGAGCACAGCTCTGCACAGCAGAGGGAATGCCATGCGCACATCTTTTTTAAATTTATTTGTACAATTACAAAGTTCTCATTATCTAGTCGGTGTTATACCTGTAGCAAGAAAGTCAAGTTTAGCATTTTGGTAATCACAAAAAAAATATATGTATATACAGTACCAGTCAAAAGCTTGAACACACCTACTCATTCCAGGGTTTTTCCTTATTTTGACTATATTCTACATTGTAGAATAACAGTGAAGACATCAAAACTATGAAATAACGCATATGGAATCATGTAGTAACCAAACATTTCTTGAATTTTTTTTTTTTAATAAACTTAAAAATCAACATAAATGTTATATTTTATATTATTCAAAGCCAGTCACCCTTTGCCTTGATGACAGCTTTGCACACTCTTTGGCATTCTCTTAACCAGATTCATGAGGAATGCTTTTCAATTAAAACAGGTGTGCCTTGTTAAAAGTTGATTTGTGAAATTTCTTTCCTTCTTAATGCATTTGAGCAAATCAGTTATGTTGTGATATGGTAGCGGTGGTACACAGAAGATAGGGCTATTTGGTAAAAGACCAAGTCCACATTATGGCAAGAACAGCTCAAATAAGCAAAGAGAAACAACAGTCCATCATCACTTTAAGACATGAATGTCAGTCAATCTGGAAAACTTCAAGAACGTTGAAAGTTTCAAATGCAGTCGCAAAAACCATCGAGCTCTATGATGAAACTGGCTCTCATGAGGACCGCCACAGGAAAGGAAGACCCAGAGTTACCTCTGCTGCAGAGGATAAGTTCATTAGAGTTACCTGGCTGTCATGAGGACCGCCACAGGAAAGGAAGACCCAGACATAGAGTTAATGTCATGAGGACCGCTACAGGAAAGAAAGACCCAAGTTACCTCTGCCCAGAGGATAACTTCATTAGAACCTGGCTGTCATGAGGACCGCTTGAATTACCTCTGCTGCAGAGGATAAGTTCATTAGAGTTAACTGGCTGTCACGAGGACCGCTACAGGAAAGAAAGACCCAGAGTTACCTCACGACTTCATTAGAGTTACCTGGCTGTCATGAGGACCGCTACAGGAAAGGAAGACCCAGAATTACCTCTGCTCCAGAAGTTACAGGAAAGAAAGACCCAGAGTTATCATTAGAGTTACCTGGCTGTCATGAGGACCGCTACAGGAAAGGAAGACCCAGAATTACCTCTGCTGCAGAGGATAAGTTCATTAGAGTTAACTGGCTGTGAGGACCGCTACAGGAAAGGAAGACCCAAGTTACCTCTGCTGCAGAGGATAAGTTCATTAGAGTTACCTGGCTGCTACAGGAAAGGAAGACCCAGAGTTACCTCTGCTGCAGAGGATAAGTTCATTAGAGTTACCTGGCTCTCATGAGGACCGCCACAGGAAAGGAAGACCCAGAGTTACCTCTGCTGCAGAGGATAAGTTCATTAGAGTTACCTGGCTGTCATGAGGACCGCCACAGGAAAGGAAGACCCAGAGTTACCTCTGCTGCAGAGGATAACTTCATTAGAGCTACCAGCCTTAGAAATTACATCCCAAATAAATGCTTCACAGAGTTCAAGTAACAGACACATCTCAACATCAACTGTTCAGAGGAGACCGCGTGAATCAGGCTTTCATGGTGGAATTGCTGCAAAGAAACCACTACTAAAGGACACCAATCAGAAGAAGAGACTTGCTTGGGCCAAGAAACACAAGCAATGGATATTAGACCAACCACCGTGTCTTTGTGAGATGCAGAGAAGGTGAACGGATGATCTCCGTATGTGTGGTTCCCACCGTGAAGCATGGAGGAGGTGGTGTGATGGTGCTTTGCTGATGACCCTATTTTTTTTTAGAATTCAAGGCACACTTAACCAGCATGGCTACCACAGCATTCTGCAGCGATATGCCATCCCATCTGGTTTGCGCTTAGTGGGACTATCATTTGCTTTTCATCGGGACAATGACCCAACACACCTCCAGGCTGCGTAAGGGCTATTTGACCAAGAAGGAGAGTGATGGTGCGGCATCAGATGACCTGGTCTCCACAATCACCCGACCTCAACCCAATTGAGATGGTTTGGGATGTGAAGGAAAAGCAGCCAACAAGTGCTCAGCATATGTGGGAACTCCTTCGAAAAGCATTCCAGGTTAAGCTAGTTGAGAGAATGCCAAGAGTGTGCAAAGCTGACAAGGCAAAGGGTGACTACTTTGAAGAATATAAAATAAAATATTTACTCTACAATATAGAAAATAGTAAAAATAAAGAAAAAATACCCTTGAATGAGTAGGTGAGTTCAAACTTTTCACTGGTGTTGTATATTATCTTTTTGGGAGGGGGGTTCAGTACTAGGTTTTGCTTTTAAAAATGCGTCGGGGGAGAAAGATACACAGGTTTAAAAATGCCTCCTCAGTTGTGGTTGGAAGCGCATGAAGAGGACAGTAACGGCTGCAGCAGCTCCCAGGACGGCCACAAGTATTCCCAAGGAGGAGACAGACGAGCCGCCGTCAGGTCTGGAACTGGGGGGACCATTCATGGCCATGGTGGGCTGTTGGGAAACAGGGAAACGTCACTGGCAACAAAGTGACATGTTTACAACACATCAGAGTGTGTTCAGTAGGAACCAAAAGTGAAACGGTGCAAAACGCTTTGCTACAATGTTCCCGAATGAATACGACCAAACCTGCCGAAGATGTTGGTTGATTTTTTATATATATATATATATATATATATATATATATATATATATATATATATATATATATATCTACCGGGGTTAACTGCCTGTTCAGGGGCAGAACGACAGACTTGTACCTTGTCAGCTCAGGGGTTTGAACTCACAACCTTCCGGTTACTAGTCCAACGCTCTAACCACTAGGCTACCCTGCCGCCTCTACACTCTAACCACTAGGCTACCCTGCCGCCCCTCCACTCTAACCACTAGGCTACCCTGCCGCCCTCCACTCTAACCACTAGGCTACCCTGCCGCCCCTACACTCTAACCACTAGGCTACCCTGCCGCCTCTACACTCTAACCACTAGGCTACCCTGCCGCCTCTACACTCTAACCACTAGGCTACCCTGCCGCCTCTACACTCTAACCACTAGGCTACCCTGCCGCCCCTCCACTCTAACCACTAGGCTACCCTGCCGCCGCCCCACCACTCTAACCACTAGGCTACCCTGCCGCCCCACCACTCTAACCACTAGGCTACCCTGCCGCCCCACCACTCTAACCACTAGCCTACCCTGCCGCCCCACCACTCTAACCACTAGGCTACCTGCCACCTCTACACTCTAACCACTAGTCTACCCTGCCACCTCTACACTCTAACCACTAGGCTACCCTGCCGCCCCACCACTCTAACCACTAGGCTACCTGCCTCCCCTACACTCTAACCACTAGGCTACCCTGCCGCCCCTCCACTCTAACCACTAGGCTACCCTGCCGCCCCTCCACTCTAACCACTAGTCTACCCTGCCACCTCTACACTCTAACCACTAGGCTACCTGCCACCTCTACACTCTAACCACTAGTCTACCCTGCCGCCCCTCCACTCTAACCACTAGTCTACCCTGCCACCTCTACACTCTAACCACTAGGCTACCCTGCCGCCCCAGGCGGATTGAGAAGGTCCAGACGAGTGGAAAAGGACCCCCCACTCACCCTCTGCTGTACGCGTAGCTGCACATCCTCTCCTGCTGACCTGAAGAGCTCCACAGCAGCACTGTGTGACAGGTTCTCCAGCTTGTGACCATTTATCTACATAAAGACAAAAACAGAGCTTAATACATACTAATGTGATCAAATACTAGACCTAAAGTAGACTGTACCACGATAAGTTCATTTAGGATCTCCCTTCCGGAGATAAGACTGGAGTCTTCTGCAGTAGATGGCTTAAAGCGCAAGCATAATACACATTTTCCCCAGATAGACTATTTGATTAATTGATTTATTGATTCAAACATCACATTCCTCCTCCTAACCCCTCTGCCCCCCAAACTAGTCCACTAGTCGGCTCTCTAGCGGTTGAGCTAGTGGGGGAGAGGTTCTGCTCCCCAAGCTAGTCCACTAGTCGGCTCTCTAGAGGTTGAGCTAGTGGGGGCGAGGATTTCTGCTCCCCAAGCTAGTCCACTAGTCGGCTCTCTAGCGGTTGAGCTAGTGGGGGAGAGGTTTTCTGCTCCCCAAGGTCCACTAGTCTCTAGCGGTTGAGCTAGTGGGGGAGAGGTTTTCTGCTCCCCAAGCTAGTCCACTAGTCGGCTCTCTAGCGGTTGAGCTAGTGGGGGAGAGGTTCTGCTCCCCAAGCTAGTCCACTAGTCGGCTCTCTAGCGGTTGAGCTAGTGGGGGCGAGGATTTCTGCTCCCCAAGCTAGTCCACTAGTCGGCTCTCTAGCGGTTGAGCTAGTGGGGGAGAGGTTTTCTGCTCCCCAAGCTAGTCCACTAGTCGGCTCTCTAGCGGTTGAGCTAGTGGGGGAGAGGTTTTCTGCTCCCCAAGCTAGTCCACTAGTCGGCTCTCTAGCGGTTGAGCTAGTGGGGGAGAGGTTTTCTGCTTGACAAACTAAAAAATTGAAAGTCCATCTTTATCTTTACCGCCAATATCTTGTCTCCTTCTTGTAATCTTCCATCCAACGCTGCAGCTCCATTCTGTTTGATTTTGGCCACATAGATCCCACTGTCATTCAGAACATACTGCTGGTCCAGACCTCCCACAATGTTAAACCCCAGACCTGGAGAGAGAGAGGGGGGAGAAGAGAGGGAAGCGAGAGGGGGGGAGAAGAGAGGGAAGCGAGAGGGGGGGGGAGAAGAGAGGGAAGGAGAAGGGGGGAGAAGGAGAGGGAAGCGAGAAGGGGAGAGAAGAAGAGGGAGGGAAGGGGGGAGAAGAGAGGGAAGCGAGAGGGAGCGAGAAGAGAGGGAAGCGAGGGGGGAGAAGAGAGGAAGCGAGAGGGGGAAGAGAGGGAAGGAGGGGGAAGAGAGGGAAGCGAGAGGGGGGAGAAGAGAGGGAAGCGAGAGGGGGGAGAAGAGAGGGAAGCGAGAGGGGGAGAGAAGAGAGGGAAGCGAGAGGGGGGAGAAGAGAGGGAAGCGAGGGGGAGAAGAGAGGGAAGCGAGGGGGGAGAAGAGAGGAAGCGAGGGGGAGAAGAGAGGGAAGGAGGGGGAGAAGAGAGGGAAGCGAGGGGGAGAAGAGAGGGAAGCGAGAGGGGGGAGAAGAGAGGGGGGGAAGCGAGAGGGGGGAGAAGAGGGGAAGCGAGAGGGGGGAGAAGAGAGGGAAGCGAGAGGGGGGAGAAGAGGAGAAGCGAGAGGGGGAGAGAGAGGGAAGCGAGAGGGGGAGAAGAGAGGAGGGGAGAGGGGGAGAAGAGAGGGAAGGAGGGGGGAAGAGAGGGAAGCGAGGGGGGAGAAGAGAAGGAAGCGAGAGGGGGGAGAAGAGAGGGGAAGCGAGAGGGGGGAGAAGAGAGAGGAAGCGAGAGGGGGAAGAGAGGGAAGCGAGAGGGGGGAGAAGAGAGGGAAGCGAGAGGGGGGGAGAAGAGAGGGAAGCGAGAGAGAGGGGGAGAAGAGAGGGAAGCGAGGGGGGGAGAAGAGAGGGAAGAGGGAAGCGAGAGAGGGGGAGAAGAGAGGGAAGCGAGAGGGGGAGAAGAGAGGGAAGCGAGAGGGGGAGAAGAGAGGGGGAGAGGGGGGAGAAGAGGGAAGTGAGAGGGGGAGAAGAGAGGGAAGTGAGAGGGGGAGAAGAGAGGGAAGCGAGAGGGGGGGAGAAGAGTACAGTAAGTGAAAGTGAAAGTTAAAACAGCCTACTGATAACTGTCTGGATATTCAAAGAAGGAGAGGCCATAGAGAAATATAAAGCATTCTAATTCTATGGGAAAGGCAATGTAACTATGGTAATGCAGCCAGTAGTACATGTTGCAGACGGGTCCTGAGAGGTGTGGACTAGAGGTCGACCTCTAGTGTGGACTGAATGGGAAGTCTGCCGATTACAATGTTGGCATCTATTTGGGACAAAGTACAATCATAACCACTCCAATAATAGCCTATAAAAATGCCCTTCCATGCAGTCAGGCTTCTTGTCATGTCGTAAAGTCATGTCATAAATAATGTCGTAAAATAATGTCATAAAACTTGTGAACAAATGGTTCTGAGACAAAGATTTGCTAAGTACAGACACTTTTTACGGCTAAAATCTGACTTAAAATATTGGTAGGACAGGTAACTAATACTACTGTACAGGGATCAGGGATTGTCACTTCTGATTAGCTGAGAAATGCTATTGCGACAACATTGAATGAGTAAGAGACTAACATTAGCTAACTAGTTGCTAGATCGATTTATTTGGCTCAGTAAACTACAGGTGGAAAACTCAATATCAGTGGCGTTCAAGTTGCAACCTATTTGCAATGACCAGATTAGATACCAAGTTGACAAAAGTTTAATTTTAAATAAAAGACAAGCCAGCTGAGCTAGCGAGCAAGCAACAGCTTATGAGCTAGCTACCTAGTTAGCCAGGCCATCAGTTTGCAAGCTAGCTAGCTAGGTAGCTGTCAGGAGATGAGACTGAAAGCTATTTTCTTACCTTGTGGTCCTCTTTTCAACTGTATACCCAGCACCGTAGGCGCAGTATACTTTGTTGACCCGTTCATGATGTAAGGAAATCCCAAAGGCCAAGCTAAATAGCTGTTTTTTGGGGAGGGAGGGGGGGGTAGTTATAAATGTGAAGGTGAACTCATGCAGGAGTTGTGTGTGTGTCTGCTGCCTGCCTCGTCCTCTTCCTGCAGTTTGCTGCCCTCTGATGGACTACAACAACTACACTTCCCAGACGGGTCATCAAATCTACTGCTCTACTTATCATGACTTTTGGTTGAACCAACCAGAAATGTTTCTATCGGTCAAGTGCAAACAGGAAACAGAGGTTTCCAAAAGTGCAATGCAAGTGAGTTATGTACTATATAGCCATTACTCCTAACACACACACACAGTGTATTTTTGGCACACCAGAATGACATACATTTTCCAATGACACGCTGCGTGGTGTGTACGTTGGATTTATTTACGGTATGCGTCAAAACTATATGCGTAACGAAGGCTTTGACAGAAAGGGTAGCAGAAGGTGAATGTTGAACATGTGTTGCACAGATATCCAGATGATGCTGCGTAATAATTTTGCGCATTGACCTTGTGTCCGGAAGCGTAATAAAAGGAAAAAACAGCTTGTAACAACCAGTGGTTCTCAACCTGGGATGTATTTCACTAGGAACCAAACAGAACCAAACGGACAAAACGGGGCGGGACCTAACTGAATTTGTCCAATAGAAACTAGTTTTCATTTGCAAAACGTTTTCCATTTGGAGTGAACGATTCCCATTGCAAAACGTTTAGGACGAATGATTTACACCCCTGGCCTATCCACAGGGCGTATTCCTTATGAATGAATGCTCAGGTTTCCCCACCCGGTACAGATCTAGGATCAGCTTCTCCTCCCCGAATCCATTAATGGGTCAAATCCACAAACTGACCCAAGATCAGCATCTAGGCAGTTTCTGAAAAAGAAACCACTGATAACTATAGTCATAGATTGTATCAGCTCTCTTCACTCTTTATTGACAAAACTTCATTTTGAAAATAATACTTAAGTCTTTGGTAACATCTACAAAGTGATACATTGATTTAGCTACAACAGTTTACATTTCATTTTAGCTGCAGATCTGACTACTTCATAACATTTAACGGACCTTTAAAAATCGGCAAGACCTAGAGGATTAATACTGTAAAATGTCTAAACACATGTTACGATCTTAGCTAAATGAACCCTAGACCAGTTTACAGTCCACAGAGGCTCTCTCTCTCTATCCTTCTAGTCCATGTCCATTCAGCCTTGCAGACAGCATTGCAACAGAATAAAGTGTTTCAAAGCAAAAGCTACACGGATGTTCAGTCCATTGGTTACACACACACACAACATGCATCATAACCCTGAAAGGCTCATTTGTAATTATAGACATACAAAAACAATATACAGTCTACTTTGCTGCCGTCATGACATTGTGAAATGCTAAAAGGACACGCCCCCCCCTTTGTCCTTGAGACATTTCATGCAGAATAAATATGGTTACGTTCCCTAGAACTGCCGTTAAAAAGCAGATACCTCCTTCTCCGACACCGTTACATAGCCTAGTTCCTTGCCCTCATTTGTATAGATTAATACCACGTTTTAAATGACACAGTCAAATAATTAGATCTCTTTTTTTTTTTATTTACCTATAGCCTACAGGACATGCTGTGTAGGGCTTTTCACACCACGGAGCTAAACCGAGCCGGGCCTGGTTACCCATCCGCCACAGCTGCTGGAACCATGCTAGCTAGCACAGTTTGGTTCAGCACGGTAGTGTGAAAAGAGGTATGTGAGCTGCACCGCCCCCATCCAGATCATTGGCCCACAGTGTCAGTCAGGTGAAGTGAACTGGACTTTACATCCCAAAATGGCACCCTATTCCCTATGTAGTGCACTACTTTTGACCAGAGCCCTATGGCACCCTATTCCCTATGTAGTGCACTACTTTTCTTTGACAAGAGCCTATCAGAATAGGGTGCCATTTGGGACTGGGCGGTAGTCTCTCTGGAGTGTTAGATCATGCTCGGGGCCACGCTGTAGAGAGTGACATCCCCCACCACACGTAGCAGGGTGACGTCCTCAAACCCTCCGGCTCTGTGCTCATACTCCAGACAATGGTTCCCGTCCACGGCTACTTTAAACGAGTCCTCTTCCACTAGCACCTTTAGCTGCAGGGAGGGGGGCAGTCACAATAACAACTCAGAAATTAAATAACTGTTTGTGTTCAAATACAGAACTTTAAAAAATTGCAAATCTTTAATAGTGACAGATCTTTGTCAGAAAAATGTATTAGAGATTGTCATTCATTTAATTTACAGTATAGGTAAGTGATTATCTGTAGTTGAGGTCACAGTACATCTATATAAGTAATGTCACTACTTTATTTGTAATGGTTGACTTTCTCTACCCACATAACACCAGGGGACCCCATCCCTGCTCAATACTGTACCTCAAAACACCAGGGGACCCCAACCCTGCTCAATACTGTACCTCAAAACACCAGGGGACCCCAACCCTGCTCAATACTGTACCTCAAAACACCAGGGGACCCCAACCCTGCTCTGCCCCAACCCTACTGTACCTCAAAACGTTGTCCAGGAACGAAGGGGAAGCCTCCGTCTCTCTCCTCTGGACCCCAACACCCATCCAGGTGGGAGTTACGGACAACCTGTTGTTCATAGAAACGAGGGTTGAGGTGAAATACAACCTCTTCATCGTCCTCCTCGTCCTCCTCTTTTAAAAAGTCAACATGGAACCTGGAATAAAAAAATTTAAAAAACTGTTTTCATTTATCATCACCAATATACATAAAGACCATGCATTTGACTATAGATAAGGAGTATGAATGGATATACAGTGCCTTAGGAAAGTATTCAGACCCCTTGACTTTTTCCACATTTTATTATACATTACAGCCTTATTCTAAAACGGATTAACCCACTAATTTTTGGCCCCCTCATCAATCTATACACAATACCCGATAATAAAGCAAAAACAGGTTTTAGACATTTTAGCTCATTTATCAAATAAATTAAACTGAAATATCACATTTACATGAGTATCCAGACCCTTTACTCAGTACATTGTTGAAGCACCTTTGGCAGCGATTACAGCCTTCAGTCTTCTTGGGTGTGATGCTGCAAGCTTGGCACACCTGTATTTGGGGAGTTTTTCCCATTCTTCTCTGCAGATCCTCTCAAGCTCTGTCAGGTTGAATGGGGAGTGTTGCTGCACAGCTATTTTCAGGTCTCTCCAGAGATGTTTGATCAGGTTCAAGTCCGGACCCTGGCTGGGCCACTCAAAGACATTCAGAGACTTGTCCCAAAGCCACTCCTGCGTTGTCTTGCCAGTGTGCTTAGGATCGTTGTCCTGTTGGAAGGTGAACCTTCGCCCCAGTCTAAGGTCCTGAGTGCTCTGGAGCAGGTTTTCATCAAGGATCTCTCTGCACTTTCCTCTGTTCCTCTTTGCCTTGATCCTGACTAGTCTCCCAGTCCCTGCCGCTGAAAAACATCCCCACAGCATGATGCTGCCACCACCATGCTTCACCGTGGGTATGGTGCCAGGTTTCCTCCAGACGTGACGCTTGGCATTGAGGCCAAAGAGTTCAATCTTGGTTTAATCAGACCAGAGAATGTTGTTTCTCATGGTCTGAAAGTCTTTAGGTGCCTTTTGGCAAACTCTAAGCAGGCTGTCATGTGCCTTTTACTGAGGAGTGGCTTCCGTCTGGCCACTCTACCATAAAGACATAATTGGTGGAGTGCTGCAGAGATGGTTGTCCTTCTGGAAGGTTCTCCAATCTCCACAGAGGAACTCTGGAGCTCTGTCAGAGTGACCATCGGGTTGTCTCGGAGCTGTACGGACAATTCCTTTGACCTCATGGCTTGGTTTTTGCACCAATAAATATAATTTACCACAGGTGGACTCCAATCAAGTATAAACATCTCAAGGATGATCAATGGACACAGGATGCATCTGCGCTCAATTTCGAGTCTCATAGCAAAGGGTCCGAATACTTATGTAAATAAGATATGTTTTTTTAAATGTTTAATACATTTGCAAACATTTCCAAAAACCTGTTTTCACTTTGTCATTATGGGGTATTGTGATGTCATTATGGGATATTGTGATGTCATTATGGGATATTGTGATGTCATTATGGGATATTGTGATGTCATTATGGGGTATTGTGATGTCATTATGGGGTATTGTGATGTCATTATGGGGTATTGTGATGTCATTATGGGATATTGTGATGTCATTATGGGGTATTGTGTGTCTGATTGATGAGGATGTTTTTTTTTTTTATTGAATCCATTTTAGAATAAGGCTGTAACGTAACAAAACATGGAAATAGTCAAGAGGTCTGAATACTTGCTGAAGGCGCTGTACATAAAGACCATGCTTTTTATAAGATAAGGTGTAAGGAGCGGAATGAATGTGCAAATGAATGAACAGATAAATGAATGGATTAATTCATTAATGGATGGATGAATGGTGTGTGTGCGTACCTACCTTTCTCCTCCAACAATGGGTTCCCCTACAATGGTGATCAACAGCCTGGACATGATGCCAGCATGGAGAGGCAGTTCGTACGGCACCGGCTGAAACAGACGTTATATTTACATGACATGTCGTCGTCGTCATCATCAGATGCACTACCGGAAGTGTCTCAGGAATAATACAATAACAGGTGTAAACTGTCTTATCAACATATCTAATGTAAAAAGTGCACATTTTAAAAGATACCACAGTACTTCACCCTAATTACGGCACTGGAAAAGCACCATATAAATCCAATCAATTGTTATTATTAGTTACCACGTCCAGAGTGGTCAGTAGTGACACTAAAACATAGCCCTCAGACCAATATAATGCTATTGCAGTATCTAGAATATCAACAGCATTTTTTCCCCCCAGCAAATCCTTAGCCTGATCCACCATCCTGACCATTGCACTCAGTGTAAGCTGGTGAGATCGGGATGGCCACACAAGGCTAGAAACCCCTCCAAAGAGCCACACTGCGTGTACAGAGATGCTGCAGGGAAGCCGAGGATAGAAATGCACCAGGAAGGAAGCAAATGTGTAGTGTTTTAAAATCATGTATTTACTCACCAACATGCCTCCTGGAGCTGCCGATCCCCCATATGGTCCCATGGGACCTGGACCGAAAGAGCCAGGATGACCGGGCTGGGGAGGGAAAACTCCACCGCCCCCAGGACTCCATGATCCAGGGGGGATTGGAGGGAAGGCCCCACCAGGGAACCCAGGGAAGGTGCCTCCTCCAGGGGGGAAGGCAGCTCCTGGACCTCCAGGCCCATACATCCCCCCACCAGGCTGGGCTCCTGGGTAAGGCACGTTAGGATAGGGTCCTGGGGGTGCTCCAGGGCTAGTCTGGAAGGGTTCAGATGGGTACTGCATTGGGCCTCCAGGGAAATGACCAGGGGTCCCACCAGGGGGGAACTGTCCAGGGAACTGTCCCGGTGCTCCGGGCCCGGCTGGGTACTGTCCAGGTGCTCCGGGCCCGGCTGGGTACTGTCCAGGTGCTCCGGGCCCGGCTGGGTACTGTCCAGGTGCTCCGGGCCCGGCTGGGTACTGTCCCGGTACCCCTGGTCCGGGCGGGAACCCACCGGGGGCAGAGGGAGCTCCAGGATACTGCCCTGGGGCTCCGGGACCAGAAGAGAACGGTCCTTGGCTTCCAGGGAACTGCCCTGGGGCCCCTGGACCAGACTGTGGCCCCCCAGGGAATCCCCCAGGAGCAGAGGGCTGTGTTGGGGCTCCAGGAGCTGCACCAGGCCATCCTGGGTTAGTGGGAGGAGGGGCGGTTGGGTTGGGGTTACTCGCTTTCTCAGCTTGGCCCGGGACATCGTCCGCTATGGCATCTGCCAGCTGCATACCAGAAATGAACTTCCATTGGTACCATGATCGTCACCAACACATTTACCAGCTTAAATAAAAGGTATACATTGATGATAAACTTGATTGATAAAAATAACTCACCGAGAAATCCATGTCCTGAAAGGTAATGGGGGTAATATAAAGTTAGGTCTGAAGCTAACCATAGACCATCACTTGACATATAACAGTCTGAAGTAGCTAGTTCGCTGGCGAGCTATCACAAGCTACCTAGCTATAAGCTTTTTATTCAACTGGATGGATTACAGGCTGGTTAGTGTTGCACACATGCAGAGAGCTAGAAGCTAGCGGCGTGGCTAGTGGCTCGATGTACACTTACGTAGTTAACTAGCTAACAAACACAAGCTAGCTAGCTGATTAGACATCTTTATAATGTTCAACGATCAAAGTACAATCAAGACATGTTTTAACAGTACGGTAGCTAGATTATTCAACGTTACCTCGACAAAAAAAAAGAAGAGGGACGTCTTTCAACAAATCCTAAAGTTAGACACAAAAAAAAAGAATGTACCAGGTTGAGATTAAAAATACTGTACCAAAAAAACTCCCGAAAGGAAACGCACGGTCTGCACACGCCTCGAATTATGACGTCGACGGGTGGAACCGAATGGGTGCGTTCCAGAGTCACGTGCATTTTCCTTGAATTGAAGCGAGTCAGCAATTGAAGATTACCGCAGAGTAACATTTTAGCTTTTTTTTTTTAAAGAATAAAATAAGTAAATCTACATTTTTTTTTCTCCCCTCAACTTTATATGAGTAAAACTCAATTAGTACAGTATGAAATGATGGGAAAATATGTCAATTGAAAGACTGCCTATTTGCGTGGTGCGGTATACTGTTTTGTTCGCTGGAGATCCATGTGTTTCAGTAAACTTGGCTTCATAGTCATGGTTATCAACTGTACCGCAGAAATGGAACCTAAATCACAGAAAATAGATGTTGTGGTGGCAGCTGCAGAGATGTACGAGATTTTACTGCAGATGAGGTGTGTTGAATGATAGTGTTCCGTGGTGATGTGCGGATTGACTCATAACTCGCCGATTAGCAGGGGCGGGCGGCTTTAGGGCCAGTAATATTGTGTGGATGAATAAAGAGAAAACTATACCTTAAAAAATCCATCAATGAATAATTATTGTGCATTTTATATCTGTAGCCTACATTGAGGTTTTTCTTTAACTATTTTAGGTTATCTGGCAATGGGGCGGCAGGGTAGACTAGTGGTTAGAGCGTTGTACTAGTAAATTGTGAGTTCAAACCCCTGAGCTGACAAGGTACAAATCTGTCGTTCTGCCCCTGAACAGGCAGTTAACCCACTGTTCCTAGGCCGTCATTGAAAATAAGAATAAGTTCTTAACTGACTTGCCTAGTTAAATAAAGGTAAAAAATAAAAAATGGTGCATAAGCTTTAGAGCCAAACTGTAAACACTCCAAATACGACATTCGCCAAATGGGAAGAACAAATTAACATCGATCCACGGACGCTAAAGTGGCAATGTCGGAGATGAATTCAATAAGAGAAAAGCTGCGAAATGCAGAGTTGAAAATAAAGAGAAGGCAGGCCCAGAAAAGTAATGTTTGGAAAAGAGCATTAGTGAGGTCGGACATTGGAGCCAGGGGCAGACTGACTGGTTAGGGTGGTGAATCGGAGCCAGGGGCAGACTGACTGGTTAGGGTGGTGAATCGGAGCCAGGGGCAGACTGACTGGTTAGGGTGGTGAATCGGGCAGACTGACTGGTTAGGGTGGTGAATCGGAGCCAGGGGCAGACTGACTGGTTAGGGTGGTGAATCGGAGCCAGGGGCAGACTGACTGGTTAGGGTGGTGAATCGGGCAGACTGACTGGTTAGGGTGTGAGTGAATCGGAGCTGGGGGCAGACTGACTGGTTAGGGTGGTGAATCGGAGCCGGGGGCAGACTGACTGGTTATTGGGGTGGTGAATCGGAGCCGGGGGCAGACTGACTGGTTAGGGTGGTGAATCGGAGCCGGGGGCAGACTGACTGGTTAGGGTGGTGAATCGGAGCCGGAGGCAGACTGACTGGTTAGGGTGGTGAATCGGAGCCGGAATCGGGCAGACTGACTGGTTAGGGTGGTGAATCGGGCGGGGCAGACTGACTGGTTAGGGTGGTGAATCGGAGCTGACTGGTTAGGGTGGTGAATCACAGACAGGCAGACTGGTTGGCAGACTGACTGGTTAGGGTGGTGAATCGGGCAGACTGACTGGTTAGGGTGGTGAATCGGAGGGGGGGGCAGACTGACTGGTTAGGGTGGTGAATCGGAGCCAGGGTGGGGGGCAGACTGACTGGTTAGGGTGGTGAATCGGAGGGTGGTGCCGGGGGCAGACTGACTGGTTAGGGTGGTGAATCGGGGGCAGACTGACTGGTTAGGGTGGTGAATCGGAGCCAGGGGCAGACTGACTGGTTAGGGTGGTGAATCTGATTGGTTAGGTGGTGGGGCAGACTGACTGGTTAGGGTGGTGAATCGGAGCCAGGGGCAGACTGACTGGTTAGGGTGGTGAATCGGGCAGACTGACTGGTTAGGGTGGTGAATCGGAGCCAGGGGCAGACTGACTGGTTAGGGTGGTGAATCGGAGCCGGGGGCAGACTGACTGGTTAGGGTGGTGAATCGGGCAGACTGATTGGTTAGGGTGGTGAATCGGGCAGACTGATTGGTGAGGGTGGTGAATCGGGCAGACTGATTGGTTAGGGTGGTGAATCGGGCAGACTGACTGGTTAGGGTGGTGAATCGGAGCCAGGGGCAGACTGACTGGTTAGGGTGGTGAATCGGAGCCGGGGCAGACTGACTGGTTGGGGTGGTGAATCGGGCAGACTGATTGGTTAGGGTGGTGAATCGGGCAGACTGATTGGTTAGGGTGGTGAATCGGGCAGACTGATTGGTGAGGGTGGTGAATCGGGCAGACTGATTGGTTAGGGTGGTGAATCGGGCAGACTGATTGGTTAGGGTGGTGAATCGGGCAGACTGATTGGTTAGGGTGGTGAATCTGGCAGACTGATTGGTTAGGGTGGTGAATCGGGGGGCAGCTGGTTAGGGTGGTGAATCGGAGGCAGACTGACTGGTTAGGGTGGTGAAGCAGCTGACATACATGGTTACTTCAAAAAAAAAAATGCAAATACAATCGGAGCCAGGGGAGACTGACTGACATGTTGCAGACTGACTTTGGGGTATTGACACTGGAATCGGGCAGACTGCTGGTTAGAATCGGGCAGACTGATTGGTGAGGGTGGTGAATCGGGCAGACTGCTAGGTGGTGTAAAGAGCAGACCGGACCTCATCAGGCTAGTGTTATCAGGGACCTCATAGGTGGAGAATGGACCTCATCAGGCTAGTGTTATCAGGGACCTCATAGGTGGAGAATGGACCTCGTCAGGCTAGTGTTATCAGGGACCTCATCGGTGGAGATTGGACCTCATCAGGCTAGTGTTATCAGGGACCTCATCGGTGGAGAATGGACCTCATCAGGCTAGTGTTATCAGGGACCGCATCGGTGGAGACAGAGAATGGACCTCATCAGGCTAGTGTTATCAGGGACCACATCGGTGGAGAATGGACCTCATCAGGCTAGTGTTATCAGGGACCGCATCGGTGGGGAATGGACCTCATCAGGCTAGTGTTATCATCGGGGACCTCATCGGTGGGGAATGGACCTCATCAGGCTAGTGGACCTCATCAGGCTAGTGTTATCAGGGACCAGAATCATCAGGTGGAGAATGGACCTCATCAGGCTAGTGTTATCAGGGACCACATCGGTGGAGACAGAGAATGGACCTCATCAGGCTAGTGTTATCAGGGACCGCATTGGTGGAGACAGAGAATGGACCTCATCAGGCTACTGTTATCAGGGACCTCATCGGTGGAGACAGAGAATGGACCTCATCAGGCTAGTGTTATCAGGGACCACATCGGTGGAGAATGGACCTCATCAGGCTATGTTATCAGGGACCGCATCGGTGGAGACAAAGAATGGACCTCATCAAGCTAGTGTTATCAGGGACCACATCGGTGGAGACAAAGAATGGACCTCATCAAGCTAGTGTTATCAGGGACCACATCGGTGGAGACAAAGAATGGACCTCATCAAGCTAGTGTTATCAGGGACCGCATTGGTGGAGAATGGACCTCATCAGACTAGTGTTATCAGGGACCTCATCGGTGGGGAATGGACCTCATCAGGCTAGTGTTATCAGGGACCGCATCGGTGGGGAATGGACCTCATCAGGCTAGTGTTATCAGGGACCACATTGGTGGAGAATGGACCTCATCAGACTAGTGTTATCAGGGACCTCATCGGTGGAGACAGAGAATGGACCTCATCAGGCTAGTGTTATCAGGGACCGCATCGGTGGAGAATGGACCTCATCAGGCTAGTGTTATCAGGGACCACATTGGTGGAGACAGAGAATGGACCTCATCAGGCTAGTGTTATCAGGGACCGCATTGGTGGAGACAGAGAATGGACCTCATCAGGCTACTGTTATCAGGGACCGCATCGGTGGAGACAGAGAATGGACCTCATCAGGCTAGTGTTATCAGGGACCACATCGGTGGAGAATGGACCTCATCAGGCTCGTGTTATCAGGGACCGCATCGGTGGGGAATGGACCACATCAGGCTCGTGTTATCAGGGACCTCATCGGTGGGGAATGGACCTCATCAGGCTAGTGTTATCAGGGACCGCATCGGTGGGGAATGGACCTCATCAGGCTAGTGTTATCAGGGACCACATTGGTGGAGAATGGACCTCATCAGGCTTGTGTTATCAGGGACCTCATTGGTGGAGACAGAGAATAGACCTCATCAGGCTAGTGTTATCGGGGACCTCATTGGTGGAGACAGAGAATGGACCTCATCAGGCTAGTGTTATCAGGGACCTCATCAGTGGAAACAGAGAATGGACCTCATCAGGCTACTGTTATCAGGGACCACATCAGTGGAGAATGGACCTCATCAGGCTAGTGTTATCAGGGACCTCATCGGTGGAGAATGGACCTCATCAGACTAGTGTTATCAGGGACCTCATCGGTGGAGACAGAGAATGGACCTCATCAAGCTAGTGTTATCAGGGGCCGCATCGGTGGAGAATGGACCTCATCAGACTAGTGTTATCAGGGACCTCATTGGTGGAGACAGAGAATGGACCTCATCAGGCTAGTGTTATCAGGGACCTCATCGGTGGGAGAGAATGGACCTCATCAGGCTAGTGTTATCAGGGACCACATCGGTGGAGAATGGACCTCATCAGGCTAGTGTTATCAGGGACCGCATCGGTGGGGAATGGACCTCATCAGGCTAGTGTTATCAGGGACCTCATCGGTGGAGAATGGACCTCATCAGGCTAGTGTTATCAGGGACCGCATCATGGAGAATGGACCTCATCAGGCTAGTGTTATCAGGGACCTCATCGGTGGAGAATGGACCTCATCAGGCTAGACATCGGTGGGAGACAGAGAATGGAAAGAATGGACCTCATCAGGCTAGTGTTATCAGGGACCTCCACATCGGTGGAGACAGAAGAATGGACCTCATCAAGCTAGTGTTATCAGGGACCGCATTGGTGGAGAATGGACCTCATCAGGCTAGTGTTATCAGGGACCTCATCGGTGGGGAATGGACCTCATCAGGCTAGTGTTATCAGGGACCTCATCGGTGGAGACAGAGAATGGACCTCATCAGGCTAGTGTTATCAGGGACCACATTGGTGGAGAATGGACCTCATCAGCTAGTGTTATCAGGGACCTCATCGGTGGAGACAGAGAATGGACCTCATCAAGCTAGTGTTATCAGGGACCGCATCGGTGGAGAATGGACCTCATCAGACTAGTGTTATCAGGGACCTCATTGGTGGAGACAGAGAATGGACCTCATCAGGCTAGTGTTATCATTGGTGGAGAATGGACCTCATCAGACTAGTGTTATCAGGGACCTCATCGGTGGAGACAGAGAATGGACCTCATCAGGCTAGTGTTATCATCGGTGGAGAATGGACCTCCAGGGACCACATCGGTGGAGACAGAGAATGGACCTCATCAGGCTAGTGTTATCAGGGACCACATCGGTGGAGAGAATGGACCTCATCCTCATCAGGCTCGGTGGAGACAGAGAGTGGACCTCAGGATCCGCATGGTGGGGAATGGACCTCATCAGGCTAGTGTTATCAGGGACCTCGGTCGGTGGGGAATGGACCTCATCAGGCTAGTGTTATCAGGGACCACATCGGTGGAGAATGGACCTCATCAGGCTAGTGTTATCAGGGACCGCATCGGTGGGGAATGGACCTCATCAGGCTAGTGTTATCAGGGACCTCATTGGTGGAGACAGAGAATGGACCTCATCAGGCTAGTGTTATCAGGGACCTCATTGGTGGAGACAGAGAATGGACCTCATCAGGCTAGTGTTATCAGGGACCTCATCAGTGGAAACAGAGAATGGACCTCATCAGGCTAGTGTTATCAGGGACCACATCAGTGGAGAATGGACCTCATCAGGCTAGTGTTATCAGGGACCTCATCGGTGGAGAATGGACCTCATCAGGCTAGTGTTATCAGGGACCTCATCGGTGGAGAATGGACCTCATCAGGCTAGTGTTATCAGGGACCTCATCGGTGGAGACAGAGAATGGACCTCATCAAGCTAGTGTTATCAGGGACCGCATCGGTGGAGAATGGACCTCATCAGACTAGTGTTATCAGGGACCTCATTGGTGGAGACAGAGAATGGACCTCATCAGGCTAGTGTTATCAGGGACCTCATTAGTGGAAACAGAGAATGGACCTCATCAGGCTAGTGTTATCAGGGACCACATCGGTGGAGAATGGACCTCATTAGGCTAGTGTTATCAGGGACCGCATCGGTGGGGAATGGACCTCATCAGGCTAGTGTTATCAGGGACCTCATCGGTGGAGAATGGACCTCATCCAGCTAGTGTTATCAGGGACCGCATCGGTGGGGAATGGACCTCATCAGGCTAGTTTTATCAGGGACCTCATCAGGCTAGTGTTATCAGGGACCTCATCAGTCGAAACAGAGAATGGACCTCATCAGGCTAGTGTTATCAGGGACCACATCGGTGGAGAATGGACCTCATCAGGCTAGTGTTATCAGGGACCGCATCGGTGGGGAATGGACCTCATCAGGCTAGTGTTATCAGGGACCTCATTGGTGGAGACAGAGAATGGACCTCATCAGGCTAGTGTTATCAGGGACCTCATCGGTGGAGAATGGACCTCATCAGGCTAGTGTTATCAGGGACCTCATCGGTGGAGAATGGACCTCATCAGGCTAGTGTTATCAGGGACCGCATCGGTGGAGAATGGACCTCATCAGGCTAGTGTTATCAGGGACCACATCGGTGGAGACAGAGAATGGACCTCATCAAGCTAGTGTTATCAGGGACCGCATTGGTGGAGACAGAGAATGGACCTCATCAGGCTAGTGTTATCAGGGACCGCATTGGTGGGGACAGAGAATGGACCTCATCAGGCTACTGTTATCAGGGACCTCATCAGGCTAGTGTTATCAGGGACCGCATTGGTGGAGACAGAGAATGGACCTCATCAGGCTACTGTTATCAGGGACCTCATCAGGCTAGTGTTATCAGGGACCACATCGGTGGATAATGGACCTCATCAGGCTAGTGTTATCAGGGACCGCATTGGTGGAGACAGAGAATGGACCTCATCAGGCTACTGTTATCAGGGACCTCATCAGGCTAGTGTTATCAGGGACCACATCGGTGGATAATGGACCTCATCAGGCTAGTGTTATCAGGGACCGCATCGGTGGGGAATGGACCTCATCACGCTACTGTTATCAGGGACCTCATCAGGCTAGTGCTATCAGGGACCACATTGGTGGAGAATGGACCTCATCAGGCTTGTGTTGTCAGGGACCTCATTGGTGGAGACAGAGAATGGACCTCATCAGGCTAGTGTTATCGGGGACCTCATTGGTGGAGACAGAGAATGGACCTCATCAGGCTTGTGTTATCAGGGACCTCATCAGTGGAAACAGAGAATGGACCTCATCAGGCTACTGTTATCAGGGACCAC
Organism: Oncorhynchus keta; assembly: GCF_023373465.1. Classification (NCBI taxonomy): domain Eukaryota; kingdom Metazoa; phylum Chordata; class Actinopteri; order Salmoniformes; family Salmonidae; genus Oncorhynchus; species Oncorhynchus keta. The sequence continues at coordinate 5,660,309 of NC_068455.1, read as the reverse complement.
ATCAGTGGAGAATTGACCTATTCAGGCTAGTGTTATCAGGGACCTCATCAGGCTAGTGTTATCAGGGACCGCATTGGTGGAGACAGAGAATGGACCTCATCAGGCTACTGTTATCAGGGACCTCATCAGGCTAGTGTTATCAGGGACCACATCGGTGGATAATGGACCTCATCAGGCTAGTGTTATCAGGGACCGCATTGGTGGAGACAGAGAATGGACCTCATCAGGCTACTGTTATCAGGGACCTCATCAGGCTAGTGTTATCAGGGACCACATCGGTGGATAATGGACCTCATCAGGCTAGTGTTATCAGGGACCGCATCGGTGGGGAATGCACCTCATCAGACTAGTGTTATCAGGGACCTCATTGGTGGAGACAGAGAATGGACCTCATCAGGCTAGTGTTATCAGGGACCTCATCAGTGGAAACAGAGAATGGACCTCATCAGGCTAGTATTATCAGGGACCACATCAGTGGAGAATGGACCTCATTAGGCTAGTGTTATCAGGGACCGCATCGGTGGGGAATGGACCTCATCAGGCTAGTGTTATCAGGGACCTCATCGGTGGAGTCAGAGAATGGACCTCATCAAGCTAGTGTTATCAGGGACCTCATCGGTGGAGAATGGACCTCATCAGGCTAGTGTTATCAGGGACCGCATCGGTGGGGAATGGACCTCATCAGGCTAGTGTTATCAGGGACCTCATCGGTGGAGAATGGACCTCATCAAGCTAGTGTTATCAGGGACCGCATCGGTGGGGAATGGACCTCATCAGGCTAGTGTTATCAGGGACCTCATCAGGCTAGTGTTATCAGGGACCTCATCAGTCGAAACAGAGAATGGACCTCATCAGGCTAGTGTAATCAGGGACCACATCGGTGGAAAATGGACCTCATCAGGCTAGTGTTATCAGGGACCGCATCGGTGGGGAATGGACCTCATCAGGCTAGTGTTATCAGGGACCTCATTGGTGGAGACAGAGAATGGACCTCATCAGGCTAGTGTTATCAGGGACCTCATCGGTGGAGAATGGACCTCATCAGGCTCGTGTTATCAGGGACCTCATCGGTGGAGACAGAGAATGGACCTCATCAAGCTAGTGTTATCAGGGACCTCATCAGTGGAAACAGAGAATGGACCTCATCAGGCTAGTGTTATCAGGGACCACATCGGTGGAGAATGGACCTCATTAGGCTAGTGTTATCAGGGACCGCATCGGTGGGGAATGGATCTCATCAGGCTAGTGTTATCAGGGACCTCATCGGTGGAGAATGGACCTCATCCAGCTAGTGTTATCAGGGACCGCATCGGTGGGGAATGGACCTCATCAGGCTAGTGTTATCAGGGACCGCATCTGTGGGGAATGGACCTCATCAGGCTAGTGTTATCAGGGACCTCATCAGGCTAGCGTTATCAGGGACCTCAACAGTCGAAACAGAGAATGGACCTCATCAGGCTAGTGTTATCAGGGACCTCATCAGGCTAGTGTTATCAGGGACCTCATCAGGCTAGTGTTATCAGGGACCACATCGGTGGAGAATGGACCTCACCAGGCTAGTGTTATCAGGGACCGCATCGGTGGGGAATGGACCTCATCAGGCTAGTGTTATCAGGGACCACATCGGTGGAGACAGAGAATGGACCTCATCAAGCTAGTGTTATCAGGGACCTCATTGGTGGAGACAGAGAATGGACCTCATCAGGCTAGTGTTATCAGGGACCGCATTGGTGGAGACAGAGAATGGACCTCATCAGGCTAGTGTTATCAGGGACCTCATCGGTGGAGACAGAGAATGGACCTCATCAAGCTAGTGTTATCAGGGACCACATCGGTGGAGAATGGACCTCATCAGGCTAGTGTTATCAGGGACCGCATTGGTGGAGACAGAGAATGGACCTCATCAGGCTACTGTTATCAGGGACCTCATCAGGCTAGTGTTATCAGGGACCACATCGGTGGGGAATGGACCTCATCAGGCTAGTGTTATCAGGGACCTCATCAGTGGAAACAGAGAATGGACCTCATCAGGCTAGTGTTATCAGGGACCACATCGGTGGAGAATGGACCTCATTAGGCTAGTGTTATCAGGGACCGCATCGGTGGGGAATGGACCTCATCAGGCTAGTGTTATCAGGGACCTCATCGGTGGAGAATGGACCTCATCCAGCTAGTGTTATCAGGGACCGCATCGGTGGGGAATGGACCTCATCAGGCTAGTGTTATCAGGGACCTCATCAGTGGAGAATGGACCTCATCAAGCTAGTGTTATCAGGGACCGCATCTGTGGGGAATGGACCTCATCAGGCTAGTGTTATCAGGGACCTCATCAGGCTAGCGTTATCAGGGACCTCATCAGTCGAAACAGAGAATGGACCTCATCAGGCTAGTGTTATCAGGGACCTCATCAGGCTAGTGTTATCAGGGACCTCATCAGGCTAGTGTTATCAGGGACCACATCGGTGGAGAATGGACCTCATCAGGCTAGTGTTATCAGGGACCACATCGGTGGGGAATGGACCTCATCAGGCTAGTGTTATCAGGGACCACATCGGTGGAGACAGAGAATGGACCTCATCAAGCTAGTGTTATCAGGGACCTCATTGGTGGAGACAGAGAATGGACCTCATCAGGCTAGTGTTATCAGGGACCGCATTGGTGGAGACAGAGAATGGACCTCATCAGGCTAGTGTTATTAGGGACCTCATCGGTGGAGACAGAGAATGGACCTCATCAAGCTAGTGTTATCAGGGACCACATCGGTGGAGAATGGACCTCATCAGGCTAGTGTTATCAGGGACCACAAAACAGAGAGTAGCAGGAAGGAACAGAGAGTAGCAGGAAGAAACAGAGAGTATCAGGAAGGAACTGAGAGTAGCAGGAAGAAACTGAGAGTAGCAGGAAGAAACAGAGAGTAGCAGGAAGAAACAGAGAGTAGCAGGAAGGAACAGAGAGTAGCAGGAAGAAACAGAGAGTAGCAGGAAGAAACAGAGAGTAGCAGGAAGAAACAGAGAGTAGCAGGAAGAAACAGAGAGGAGCAGGAAGAAACAGAGAGTAGCAGGAAGAAACAGAGAGTAGCAGGAAGAAACAGAGAGTAGCAGGAAGGAACAGAGAGTAGCAGGAAGAAACAGAGAGTAGCAGGAAGGAACAGAGAGTAGCAGGAAGAAACAGAGAGTAGCAGGAAGAAACAGAGAGTAGCAGGAAGAAACAGAGAGTAGCAGGAAGAAACAGAGAGGAGCAGGAAGAAACAGAGAGTAGCAGGAAGAAACAGAGAGTAGCAGGAAGAAACAGAGAGGAGCAGGAAGAAACAGAGAGTAGCAGGAAGAAACAGAGAGTAGCAGGAAGAAACAGAGAGTAGCAGGAAGAAACAGAGAGGAGCAGGAAGAAACAGAGAGTAGCAGGAAGAAACAGAGAGTAGCAGGAAGAAACAGAGAGTAGCAGGAAGGAACAGAGAGTAGCAGGAAGAAACAGAGAGTTGCAGGAAGGAACAGAGAGTAGCAGGAAGAAACAGAGAGTAGCAGGAAGAAACAGAGAGTAGCAGGAAGAAACAGAGAGTAGCAGGAAGAAACAGAGAGTAGCAGGAAGGAACAGAGAGTAGCAGGAAGAAACAGAGAGTAGCAGGAAGGAACTGACTTTACTACTTATTCTACAAATAAATAGTATTCTCTAAAAAATACAATGTTTTTTAAAAGTCAGAGTATGTTTTAGTATTTTCTTGTTAATACCTGCGTTCTGTTTTGTATGATGTAACAATGTAAATTGTTGATCTGTATTTTGAATTGATGATTGATGATTGTGGACTTCAGGAAACAGCAGAGGGAACACCTCCCTATCCACATCGATGGAACAGTAGTGGAGAGGGTAGCAAGTTTTAAGTTCCTCGGCATACACATCACAGACAAACTGAATTGGTCCACTCACACAGACAGCATCGTGAAGAAGGCGCAGCAGCGCCTCTTCAACCTCAGGAGGCTGAAGAAATTCGGCTTGTCACCAAAAGCACTCACAAACTTCTACAGATGCACAATCGAGAGCATCCTGGCGGGCTGTATAAGGCTCTCCAGAGGGTAGTGAGGTCTGCACAACGCATCACCAGGGGCAAACTACCTGCCCTCCAGGACACCTACACCACCCGATGTTACAGGAAGGCCATAAAGATCATCAAGGACAACAACCACCCGAGCCACTGCCTGTTCACTCCGCTATCATCCAGAAGGCGAGGTCAGTACAGGTGCATCAAAGCTGGGACCGAGAGACTGAAAAACAGCTTCTATCTCAAGGCCATCAGACTGTTAAACAGCCACCACTAACATTGAGTGGCTGCTGCCAACACACTGACACTGACTCAACTCCAGCCACTTTAATAATGGGAATTGATGGGAAATGATGTAAATATATCACTTGCCACTTTAAACAATGCTACCTTATATAATGTTACTTACCCTACATTATTCATCTCATATGCATACGTATATACTGTACTCTATATCATCGACTGCATCCTTATGTAATACATGTATCACTAGCCACTTTAACTATGCTACTTTGTTTACATACCCATCTCATATGTATATACTGTACTCCACACCATCTACTGTATCTTGCCTATGCTGCTCTGTACCATCACTCATTCATATATCCTTATGTACATATTCTTTATCCCCTTACACTGTGTATAAGACAGTAGTTTTGGAATTGTTAGTTAGATTACTTGTTGGTTATTACTGCATTGTCGGAACTAGAAGCACAAGCATTTCGCTACACTCGCATTAACATCTGCTAACCATGTGTATGTGACAAATAAAATTTGATTTGATTTGATTTGAATGAAAAAATAAATATCCCCCCCACAAAAAACAAAAACAAAACACATGACAGTTAACTAGCTAATAAAGGGCTATATTTGATTATTTTGTACAAAGACTGTGAAACAAGACACTTAGCTGTCATCTCTGTGGTCAAAAACTCAGTTAAGAAAGCAGTCAAGCCCTGGTTGGAACAAAAACCTGACCAATGGCGTTTCAATAGACTGCTACAGGCTATGTTCATTGGCTTGAATTTCCCCCTGTTTTATATAATTATAGTAAGCAGTTGCGAGAGCAACATTTTATTTTGGAAAGCAAATCTGGATAATTGTTGTGAGAGGCAGAGGAGACAGCCGTGTTTGTGAGAGTGCAGTCATTTCTGAGTCTGGACATGGAGTACAAGCATTTCGCTACACTCGCATTAACATCTGCTAACCATGTGTATGTGGCCAATAAAATTTGATTTAGTACGTATTTCTTGAGAGGAACAAAAATCTCTGCTCTCGGATTAATTTACTGCGCGCGGCACTGCAGTTCTGCTCGTTCAAAATCACGCTCACAAACCCTCACGTTTAATTTGCACGCATCACGCTGGCCTGCGCTCCTCTGCTCGCTCGACCACAGTTCTTCTCAATTCCATTTAAGGAGCTTTATTGGCATGGGAAACATTGCCAAAGCAAGGGAAATAGATAAACAAAAGGGATATAAACAATAAAAAAATTAACAGTAAACATTACACAAAAGTTCCAAAAGAATGAAGACATTTCAAATGTCATATTATGTCTAATTTTCCCCTGTTTTGTAACGATGTGCAAATAGTTAAAATAAATAAATATGGTTTGTATTTACAATGGTGTTTGTTCTTCACTGGCTGCCCTTTGGTGGCAACAGGTCATACATATTGCTGCTGTGATGGCACACTGTGGTATTTCACCCAATAGAATTTATTACATTTAAAAAAAAATGTTTTATGGGTCTGTGTAATGTGTAGCATTGGGGAAAGTAGTGGTATGTGTTAATTGTAAGGGTGCCCATGGGGCTGTGGATCAGAAATGTCCCATGCCAGAGAGGCAGGTTGAGGTTTCCATGGTTGGAGTAGTACAGAAGTTGACCTATGCTGAGGCAGTGAAGAAAGTAGAGGAAGATGGGTCAAGGTGGAGGGATCCTGAGAGGAGGGGTGTGACTAGTAGATCTGTACCAGAACAGAGGGAGGGATCCTGAGAGGAGGGGTGTGACTAGTAGATCTGTACCAGAACAGAGGGAGGGATCCTGAGAGGAGGGGTGTAGTAGATCTGTACCAGAACAGTAGGAGGGATCCTGAGAGGTGTGATACCAGAACAGAGGAGGGATCCTGAGAGGAGGGGTGTGACTAGTAGATCTGTACCAGAACAGAGGGAGGGATCCTGAGAGGAGGGGTGTGACTAGTAGATCTGTACCAGAACAGTAGGGAGGATCCTGGATGACTAGTAGATCTGTACCAGAGGGAGGGATCCTGAGAGGAGGGGTGTGACTAGTATATCTGTACCAGAACAGAGGGAGGGATCCTGAGAGGAGGGGTGTGACTAGTAGATCTGTACCAGAACAGAGGGAGGGATCCTGAGAGGAGGGTGTAGTAGATCTGTACCAGAACTCCCGAGAGGAGGGGTGTGACTAGTAGATCTGTACCAGAACAGAGGAGGGATCCTGAGAGGAGGGGTGTAGATCTGTACCAGAACAGAGGAGGGATCTGTAGATCTGTACCAGAACAGAGGGAGGGATCCTGAGAGGAGGGTGTGACTAGTAGATCTGTACCAGAACAGTAGGAGTGATCCTGAGAGGAGGGGTGTAGTAGATCTGTACCAGAACAGAGGAAGGATCCCGAGAGGAGGGGTGTGACTAGTAGATCTGTACCAGAACAGAGGGAGGGATCCTGAGAGGAGGGTGTGACTAGTAGATCTGTACCATAACAGAGAGGGAGGGATCTGTACCAGAACCTGAGAGGAGGGGTGTGACTAGTAGATCTGTACCAGAACAGAGGGAGGGATCCTGAGAGGGGGAGGGGTGACTAGTAGATCTGTACCAGAACAGAGGGAGGGATCCTGAGAGGAGGGTGTGACTAGTAGATCTGTACCATAACAGAGGAGGGATCCAGAGGGGTCAGGGATCCAGAGGGAGAGGAGGAGGGGTGTAGTAGATCTGTACCAGAACAGAGGGAGGGATCCTGAGAGGAGGGGTGTTAGTAGATCTGTACCAGAACAGAGGGAGGGATCCTGAGAGGAGGGGTGTGACTAGTAGATCTGTACCAGAACACAGAACAGAGCGATAAACCAACAAGTGATATATGCTTCAGTAAGATTGGATTTATAGCATTTATAGCAATGGCTATCAACTGTACTGCAGGGATGGAACGTAAGTTGCAGAAAATGGAGGTTGGGAAAGGGGGATACCTAGTCAGTTGTCCAACTGAATGTGTTCATCTGAAATGTGTCTTCTGCATTTAACCCAACCCCTCTGAATCAGAGGTTGTGGTGGCTGCTACAGAGCAGTATTTGGGTGTGCGAGACTTGACATCAGAAGAGTTACAGGGTGTGAAGTGGTGGTGTCCCATCCTTTCAGGTTGTTGGCCTGAAGTAGGACTAAATATATTTAAATAGTGGAGTAGGGTGGTGTTAGTTAGATGGTAGGGTATTTGATTATTTATTTATTTATTTATTTATCAAGCAACGTGTAAGGGAGTTGTACTCCCAGCCAGGTAGGTGGCGGTAATGCGACATTTATTGGATGCCAACCTCCGTTAAACCTCATCGAAGAAGAACATTGCAGAAGAACATTGCAGTCTTGAATGCAGCCCAAGTATAATCAAATATTTGTATAACTAAACCAAGATAGACCACAGCCTGTCGTTTCCAATAGGAATAAATGAGTCATAGTTTGCGGAACAAGCAAGGAGGTGAGCAGAGCCAAGAACGAGCGAGCGAGATCCTATTTACCTGTTATAGCATGTATCTGCATATTTCCATTAGGGAACGCCTACTATGTGAAGTTCACGCTAAGCACTCCTAAACAATGCGATTTAAAAAAATAAAAATAATAATAACTTAGTCCACTCTGTTCAAAACAGATTCTAGTTTTGGCAACATAAATTTGTAATGAGATCACATGTTTAATTGACGAGGAAATGTGCAGAATGCAAAATCCATCTCCTTCCATAATCTCCCCACCGCCGGGCCACTGGGCTTCCTACTCACTACCATATTTGGTCACGAGTGGAAACGCCAAGCGGATGCTTCACATTTATAACATCCGGTGAAATATCTGTCTCGTTGTTCTATCTGTTATGTTCTTCCAATGTCCCATGATTCCGTGTTGCGGCTGTCCACGTCAAGCTCTGTCTGTGACAACACAGCACCGAGCTGAGATGGCAGACCTAGTACTTTATCTGAAACGGTATATACATACACGATAAAGACAACTGATATAATAGACCGGATAATCTTCTCATTAATGTTACGCGGATGATCTAGTGTCGAAGTTTGTTTAGATTCGTAAATCCACGGGATCAATTTGACTGCAAGTGAGTGACACATTCAGCTAGCAAGTCTACGTTAGCATACCAGCTAACTAGCTGTCCGGCCAACTACTGTAGCTAGCTTGACAACCAGTTTCACTCTACCAAATTGACAACTTCACAAAGGTGACAAAGCTAGTTTTAAGAAGTGCTGAATTGTCTGAAGGTAGGGTCGAAGTTGATCGCCACCTTATCAGCTAACTAGCTAGCCTAGCCAGTGTTGGGCCTTTTTGTTATTGTTTAGCTAGCTTACTAGCTAACGTTAGTTATTCTCAAAGATGTCATCGTGGCTGGGTGGACTGGGCTCCGGCCTGGGCCAGTCTCTCGGCCAGGTCGGGGGAAGCCTCTCCTCATTCACCGGACAAATATCAACCTTCACCAAAGATATGCTTCTGGAAGGAGTTGAAGAAGTTGGAGGTGAGTAAAACCAGAAGCTATCAACTGTACAGGAGGTACCTCACAGCCACACTCAGGTCAGCAGGAAACTAATAGCTAGAAGCTATTTAACTGAGCTGTTTCAGTTCTTCGGTGAGCAAGTTCAGGGCTACTACACAATTGTGAAACGTCTGGGTGAGGTTTGAGAACCACTGCACTACAGGACATGTTGCTGGTTGGTTATTCTATAACCGGACTACAGTAAACCGGATCAGGATAGCTTTCTATTTGAGCTATGATCAGGTTCCAAGATTGCAATATGACCATAACATATCAGCATCAATGTAAACGTTTAATGGAGAAAATGCATCCTGTTAGAGTTTGACATTATAACATGCGAATAGCATTTGATTTCTTATGTATGTGTGTATGTATTTATGTATGTATACACTTCCGGTCAAAAGTTTTAGAATACCTACATATTCAATGGTTTTAATGTATTTTTACTATTTTCTACATTGTAGAATAATAGTTAAGGCATCACCACTATGAAGTAACACATATGGAATCATGTAGTAACCAAAAAAGTGTTAAACAAATCCAAATATATTTTATGTTTTAGATTCTTCAAAGTAGCCAGCCTTTGCCTTGATGACAGCTTTACACACTCTTGGCATTCTCTCAACCAGCTTCACCTGGACTGCTTTTCCAACAGTCTTGAAGGAGATCCCACATGTGCTGTGCACTTGTTGGCTGCTTTTCCTTCACTCTGTCGTCCGACTCATCCCAAACCATCTTAGTTGGGTTGAGGTCTGGTGATTGTGTTGGCCAGGTCATCTGATGCAGCACTCCACCACTCTCCTTCTTCAAATAGCCCTTGCACATCCTGGAGGTGTGTCGGGTTATTGTCCTGTTGAAAAACAAATGATAGTCCCACTAAGGCCAAACCAGATGGGATGCCGTATTGCTGCAGAATGCTGTGGTAGCCATGCTTGTTAAGTGTGCCATAAATAAATCACAGACAGTTTCACCAGCAAAGCACCATCACACCATTTGTATTTATTTTATTTAACCTTTATTGAACTAGGCAAGTCAGTTAAGAACAAATTCTTATTTAAAGTGACGACCGAACCATGACACCTCCTCCTCCATGCTTCACGGTGGGAAATACAAATGCGGAGATCATCTGTTCACCCACACGGCATCTCACAAAGACACGGCGGTTGGAAACAAAAATCTTAAATTTGGACTCAGACCAAAAGGACAAATTTCCACCGGTCCAATGTCAATTGCTCGTGTTTCTTGGCCCAAGCAAGTCTCTTCTTCTTATTGTTGGCCTTTAGTAGAGGTTTCTTTGCAGAAATTCGACCATGAAGGCCTGATTCACACAGTCTCCTCTGAACAGTTGATGTTGAGATGTGTCTGTTACTTGAACTCTGTGAAGCATTCATTTGGGCTGCAATTTCTGAGGCTGGTGACTCTAATGAACTTATCCTCTGCAGCAAAGGTAACTCTGGGTCTTCCATTTCTGAGGCGGTCCTCATGAGAGCCTGTTTCATCATAGCGCTTGATGGTTTTTGCAACTGCACTTGAAGAAACTTTAAAAGTTATTAAAATGTTCCGTATTGACGGACCTTTATGTCTTCAAGTAATGATGGACTGTCGTTTCTCTTTGCTTATTTGAGCTGTTCTTGCCATAATATGGACTTGGTCTTTTACCAAATAGGGCTATCTTCTGTATACCACCCGTACCTTGTCACAACACAACTGATTGCCTCAAACGCATTAAGGAGGAAAGAAATTCCACAAATTAAATTTTAATAAGGCACACCTGTTAATTGAAATGCATTCCAGGTGACTACCTCATGATGCTGGTTGAGAGTGCCAAGATTGTGCAAAGCTGTCATCAAGGCAAAGGGTGGCTATTTGAAGAATCACAAATATAAAATATATTTTGATTTGTTTTTACACTTTTTATGGTTACTACATGATTCCATATGTGTTATTTCATAGTTTTGATATCTTCACTATTATTCTACAATGTAGAAAATAGTAAAAATAAAGAGAAACTCTTGAACTGCTAAATGACTTAAATGTAATGTAATGTAATGAATGAGTAGGTGTGTCCCTAATTTTGACTCGTACTGTATATATAATTTTTTTTGTAATACATTTCTGTCTCCATACTTTAGTGTGTGGGGGGCTTTCACTCATCCACTTACTTTGACCAGAAAGACTAACTGTTGTCATAAGTAAACAATGCTTGACAGACAGACAGACCGACGGACAGGAACCACAGAGAACTTTGATCACTACGTTCCAACCGACACATACTGTACGCAAAGCAAGATTCCGCATGACTCATGTCAGTAACTCTTGGAGGGCTGTTTCACTTCTGAAATTAACACACAGCCGACAGTACTTTTTGTTGTTGTTGTATTAAATAAACATATTAACTATTGAGAACTAGGCTAATTGGACTGAAAATATGTTTTGAATTGTAGGATTTAGTTAGAAAATCTATTTTGTTTGTGGGGATCATGTAGAAGAGTGCCGGTGAAGGCATGTTTGTTTGTGGAGTTCGTGTAGAAGAGTGCTGGTGAAGGCATGTTTGTTTGTGGGATCGTGTAGAAGAGTGCTGGTGAAGGCATGTTTGTTTGTGGGGTTCGTGTAGAAGAGTGCTGGTGAAGGCATGTTTGTTTGTGGGGATCGTGTAGAAGAGTGCTGGTGAAGGCATGTTTGTTTGTGGGGATCGTGTAGAAGAGTGCTGGTGAAGGCATGTTTGTTTGTGGGGATCGTGTAGAAGAGTGCTGGTGAAGGCATGTTTGTTTGTGGGGATCGTGTAGAAGAGTGCCGGTGAAGGCATGTTTGTTTGTGGGGATCGTGTAGAAGAGTGCCGGTGAAGGCATGTTTGTTTGTGGGGATCGTGTAGAAGAGTGCCGGTGAAGGCATGTTTGTTTGTGGGGATCGTGTAGAAGAGTGCCGGTGAAGGCATGTTTGTTTGTGGGGATCGTGTAGAAGAGTGCCGGTGAAGGCATGTTTGTTTGTGGGGATCGTGTAGAAGAGTGCTGGTGAAGGCATGTTTGTTTGTGGAGTTCGTGTAGAAGAGTGCTGGTGAAGGCATGTTTGTTTGCCTTTAGAATGCTGTTTTGTCATGTGAAACAGTTTTAAGCACATCTCTTCATATGTGTCCACATGTAGTTGTCAACCCCGGTAGTGCCTCATAGCTGCCGGATAGATAAAATACCTCATCACCTTCCAGACAATATCAGATTCCCTCAGAATGGCAGGAGCCTATTTTTTTTTTTAAAAAGCACAGAAATCAATATTATATCAGGATTTCCCGCCTGTGACATCTGTAAATGAAGATGTGGTCCTTCTGTAGCACAGTTGGTAGAGCATGGCGTTGTAACACCAGGGTAGTGGGTTCGATTCCCGGGACCACCCATACGTAGAATGTATGCACACATGACTGACTGTAAGTCGCTTTGGATAAAAGCGTCTGCTAAAATGGCATATATAAGATAGTTGCTCAGTGAAAATCCATATTTGGTGAGTAATTAACGTATTTTTCACATTTTATAACCCTTGAGCAGAGCTGTCTAATGGGAGTTTAATCTAGGTTCAGGACTGTTGCTGTCTAATGGGAGTTTAATCTAGGTTCAGGACTGTTGCTGTCTAATGGGAGTTTAATCTATGTTCAGGACTGTTGCAACAGGATGAGGTTAGGAGTTCTGGCTTGTAAGGCCTCTAGGTAGCCAGGAAGGATGTGTTAAGATGAGGGGGTCTAGAAGAGATATATATATATATATATATATATATAAGGAAAACATTAGGAACAAGTCACATGTCACAACATAGCCAGGAAGGATGTGTTAAGATGAGGGGGTCTAGAAGAGATATATATATATATATATATATATATAAGGAAAACATTAGGAACAAGTCACATAAAGGTGCAGACTTGACAGAGTAGAGACAGGTGACTAATGGGGATCAGATGGGTCTATGATCCATATTGACAGTAACATACACATACAATAGTGCGGTGTTTTCCATGAGTTTGCCTACATCTCCAGCACCTGAGGAATTGACCTGGACGTGCGCGCGTGTGTTTTTTCTTCAGCTTTTGTAGTTGATAACGTACCTCAACTACAAAAACGTAGAAGACTGCCAGCAGAAACACATTTTCTGAGTTTTATCATCATTACCAACTGAGGGCACAGATATACAATGTAGAACAACTGACAAAATCATAACAGAAGGGCACTTGTATCATCATCATATCACGCACAGTGGAAGGAGGAAGGATAGGGCCGCCCATCACAACGAATAAACTGAACCGGGCCCCGTTTTCCCTAAAGCGTTTTAACACCATGTTAATCGCTAGAACCTTTTTGCAGGAGCAATTGTTGAAATCTCAGAGCTGTGTCCCAAAACCATTGTTATTAAAGTTGCACTTGAACACAGCTTGTAATCTAACGCCTGCCTCAGACCACTTGTAGAGAACAGCGAAGTGCGTCGTTGGAGGCGCCGTGTCATTTTATACACAAAAGATCTCCCCTTAACACAGAATCACGTGGTTTATCCATCTGTCTGTGACACCGATAGCTTCAGGACAAAGTTGACTACAAATACAAAGTTGCCAAAATGTTTTTTTTTTGCAATTGTTACAAACAAGCGACCATGTAAAATGATGCTTCAAATGAAAACCCGAAATGACTGAATTAAAATAAATAATAAATAAATAATAATAAATTAAAATAAACAGTAGTCTATAGGCTTATTTCAATCCATTTAATGTTCAATCAATTGAGTTCTGTTTTTTGCTGCTTGTAGGCTACTGTGTGTAATTTGTCTCAATATATTTCATGATGTGTGGCCTAACGTGCGTAATGATGTGCCAAACTAGGGATTTTGGGAATTTTCATTGGGTAAGCATTAGAATAAGCTGCCTCCATATGGTAATATCTCTCTAGGAGCTGGTCCGTCGTCAGTATTGGGGAAATAATTATAATGATAAGAAAATATTTGAATGGAGAAATCTGATCTGAGAGCAGCGTTCCCTTTTCCATCGAGCCTGTCGAGATAGACACACAAGACACGCAACGCACTTAGTGACCGTTCTCTCTGCATGTTACATCTTCGGGCCGTTGTGGGAAAGATCGTTAAAACACCAACATTCTGTCACTGTCTGGAAACCGGCGCCTGGTAAATAGGAAGGAGCATGCAGATTATATGCAGATTATATGGGGAATAAAAGGGGTGAAGAAGGTAGGGAGGGGGGTAGAGGAGAGGCACAGGTGGGGGAGGAAGGGGCCGGGGCCTAGGGTAGAGGAACGGGAGTGGGGGGGAAGGGGCGGGGCCTAGGGTAGAGGTATGGGAGTGGGGGAAGGGGCGGGGCCTAGGGTAGAGGAACGGGAGTGGCGGGAAGGGGCGGGGCCTAGGGTAGAGGAACGGGAGTGGGGGGAAGGGGCGGGGCCTAGGGTAGAGGTGTGGGGGAAGGGGCGGGGCCTAGGGTAGAGGAACGGGAGTGGCGGGAAGGGGTGGGGCCTAGGGTAGAGGTATGGGAGTGGGGGAAGGGGCGGGGCCTAGGGTAGAGGAACGGGAGTGGGGGAAGGGGCGGGGCCTAGGGTAGAGGAACGGGAGTGGGGGGAAAGGGGCGGGGCCTAGGGTAGAGGAACGGGAGTGGAGGGAAGGGGCGGGGCCTAGGGTAGAGGAACGGGAGTGGGGGAAGGGGCGGGGCCTAGGGTAGAGGTGTGGGGAAGGGGCGGGGCCTAGGGTAGAGGAACGGGAGTGGCGGGAATGGGCGGGGCCTAGGGTAGAGGAACGGGAGTGGCGGGAAGGGGCCGGGGCCTAGGGTAGAGGAACGGGAGTGGGGGGGAAGGGGCGGGGCCTAGGGTAGAGGTGTGGGGGGAAGGGGCGGGGCCTAGGGTAGAGAACGGGAGTGGCGGGAAGGGGCGGGCCTAGGGTAGAGGTATGGGAGTGGGGAAGGGGCGGGGCCTAGGGTAGAGGAACGGGAGTGGGGGAAGGGGCGGGGCCTAGGGTAGAGGAACGGGAGTGGGGGGAAAGGGGCGGGGCCTAGGGTAGAGGAACGGGAGTGGGGGGAAGGGGCCGGGGCCTAGGGTAGAGGAACGGGAGTGGGGGGAAGGGGCCGGGGCCTAGGGTTGAGCTATGGGTGTGGGTAGGGGTGTCCAGTGTGGGGGGGAAGGAGCCCAGCCCCTTCCCCCCCACACTGGACACTGGAGTCCTGTAGGAGTGCCATGGCCCTAAACAACAGTCAGCGTCTCTAAAGTACAGGTACTGGGGCACATGCCAACTAACGGAAATACACGCCACTATTTAATTCCAAACTGTTTTGCTAATTAACCTATAGACCGATAACCATGACTGTGTTTACATCGACTGATATTTCTGTAATTGAAAACATTCTCCCGGACAATTTAGCTGGCAAATACTTTATTTATCGGCTATTCACTTTTTTTAATCGGCCAAAAACCGACAATTACCCGGCTAACAACAACCCTGTATATTAAGACAGTAGGTACAATTACTGGCTAACAACAACCCTGTATATTAAGACAGTAGGTACAATTACTGGCTAACAACAACCCTGTATATTAAGACAGAGGGTACAATTACTGGCTAACAACAACCCTGTATATTAGGACAGTAGGTACAATTACTGGCTAACAACAACCCTGTATATTAGGACAGAAGGTACAATTACTGGCTAACAACAACCCTGTATATTAAGACAGAGGGTACAATTACTGGCTAACAACAACCCTGTATATTAGGACAGAGGGTACAATTACTGGCTAACAACAACCCTGTATATTAGGACAGAGGGTACAATTACTGGCTAACAACAACCCTGTATATTAGGACAGAGGGTACAATTACTGGCTAACAACAACCCTGTATATTAGGACAGAGGGTACAATTACTGGCTAACAACAACCCTGTATATTAGGAGAAGACACACCCAGTACAAATAAAGTGTTGAACTAAAACTTGATTGGTTTAGCAAATCTTATTTTGCGAGGATGCATGGCTGTGATTGGTAGTCCAATTGTTACATTCCACAGTATCTCTTTCCTTTCAGATGCTTCCACCGAGCTGCTGGTGTCCAGTTCTAAGCACGAGCAAGTGGAGGCTGAGGTACGAGGGTTCTTACCGTGATAGGTGACACGTTTCCAACACACAACATTTTAAAGCCTAATCCTGGACTAAAAAAACAATTTTAATTCAGATTCTCCGTTGAGTTACGCTTTGAAATCCAGGACTAGATTTAAAAGTGTTTGTGACCGCAGTCGCAAAAAGTATATATTTGTAACAGATTCCATGTGTGTGTATTGGAGTCTGATAGTTGGTTATGTACGCTCTCCTGTTTCTCTGTGTTACACTATGAGGGTTTTTAAGGGTAAAAAAAACAACATTTTTTTGGCAAAATAGTATATATTTTTTGGACAACTTCAAACTTCAAAGAGTAGGTCTGATGGTAATTTGGGATATCAGCCCCACTCTCGCTTGGGGAACAAAAGAGGACCCCCCACTATGTCATGTTATACTCGGACCACCTATTTATCAGTTATTTAAATCAATATTTAAATGAGGTGAAAAGGGAGACTGGAGGAGGACTTAAATTATTTTTCTTTTCATCTTGTTTCAGTACGTGCGTTTAAAGAGGATCCATGCCGAGCTGGAGGAGAAGCTGGAGGCCTCAGAGATCCAGAATAAACAGCAGTCAGCTGAGTACAGGACCATGATGCAACAGAAAGATGTACGGTCTGATACATAGAACTATATTATTATTATTATTATTATTATATTACTCAATGAAATGTGAAAATGTCCTCCTCTTGGAATATGGATAGATAGCTACAGTTCTTCCGAGGGAGTGTTTCACAACGTGCCGGTATCTATCTTTTTTTGTACCTTTAAACCTGCAAGTTACTGGATGTGTCCGCGCCACTTCTAAACTGTGTCGTCGTGTCACCTGTCCAGGTGGAGGTCAGTCACCTGAAAGCCCGTCAGAGTGGACTACAGGAAGAGGTTCAGAAACTACAGCGCTCTGCTCAATCGGCTACTTCCGACTCTGCCGTACTTCCTGTCACCACCGCCGCCTCCTCCTCCTCCACCACCACCGCCTCTTCCTCTTACATGTCCCGCCCCCTGGGGGCCCCCCACCACCACCAGGGTTTCCATGGCAGCGACGAGATGGACTTCGGTGACGTGATCTGGTCCCAGCAGGAGATCAACCGTCTGTCTACGGAGGTGATGAGGCTGGAGGCTGAGGTCTCCCATTGGAGACGCGTGTCTCAGGTAGGGTGTTTATTTATTTACAACGTCGTTCATTACCTCCACTATAACACATTTTTATCTATTACTGTTTTACTGTACGGATTCTAAAGGTTTCGTGTCAAATTCCTATTTAAAAAAAAAAAAAATCCTTGGTATGAAATTCAGAGGTTTCTTCTCTAGTAATACATACACGTAAAAACCAAAATGTTTTAATTGAGGGATGGAATCACATCTTAATTCTGATATTTCTATTTTTTTTTTCAGGCATCCGTAGCCCCAGGGGCAGGAAACGGTGACCAGGGAGAAGTCCTGAAGCTTCAGAGGATCATCAAGGTGGGAGTTTGCATGTGCTTTCTCCTTGGGAGTCTAGGCTGGGTTACTGTAAAACAGGGCTCTCCAACCCTGTTCCTGGAGAGAAACCCTCCTGTAGGTTTTAACTCCAACCCTGTTCCTGGAGAGATACCCTCCTGTAGGTTTTAACTCAAACCCTGTTCCTGGAGAGAAACCCTCCTGTAGGTTTTCACTCCAACCCTGTTCCTGGAGAGATACCCTCCTGTAGGTTTTAACTCCAACCCTGTTCCTGGAGAGATACCCTCCCGTAGGTTTTAACTCCAACCCTGTTCCCGGAGAGATACCCTCAGATCAGGTACCGCTAGATTAGGGTTTGAGTGAAAACGAACAGGATGGGTAGCTCTCCAGGAACAGGGTTGGAGTGAAAACCTACAGGAGGGTTTCTCTCCAGGAACAGGGTTGGAGTGAAAACCTACAGGAGGGTCTCTCTCCAGGAACAGGGTTGGAGTGAAAACCTACAGGAGGGTCTCTCTCCAGGAACAGGGTTGGAGTTAAAACCTACAGGAGGGTCTCTCTCCAGGAACAGGGTTGGAGTTAAAACCTACAGGAGGGTCTCTCTCCAGGAACAGGGTTGGAGTTAAAACCTACTGGAGGGTGTCTCTCTAGGAACAGGGTTGGAGTTAAAACCTACTGGAGGGTGTCTCTCCAGGAACAGGGTTGGAGAGCCCTGATGTAGACCTATTTTACCAACTGTTTATGTAAAAAGGGCTTTATGAATCAAATGTTAAAAAATATTGTTTTAAACCCTGCTTGGAATAAGAGAGACTGACCGTCTCTATTCCTCTTTCTGTGGAACATTCTATATGATTCTATTCTACTGGAACAGGAGCTGCGTGAGGAGATGGGTCGTGAGGTAGATGAGCACCAGCATGAGTTAGCAGCTCTGCAGGACGCTCAGAGACAGAAGATGGCCGACGTCATCCGGCGCCACCGGGACGAGCTGGCAGAGTACGAGGAGAGGATAGAGGAGCTGGAGGAACAGAAACAGACTGGAGGAGAGGAGGAGGAACAGACTGGAGGTGAGGAGGAGGAACAGACTGGGAGGGAGGGACAGACTGGGAGGGAGGGAGGAACAGGGACAGACTGGGAGGGAGGAACAGGGACAGACTGGGAGGGAGGGAGGAAGAGGGACAGACTGGGAGGGAGGGAGGAACAGGGACAGACTGGGAGGGAGGGAGGAACAGGGACAGACTGGGAGGGAGGGAGGAACAGGGACAGACTGGGAGGGAGGGAGGAACAGGGACAGACTGGGAGGGAGGGAGGAACAGGGACAGACTGGGAGGGAGGGAGGAACAGGGACAGACTGGGAGGG
This sequence comes from Oncorhynchus keta, assembly GCF_023373465.1. Taxonomy (NCBI): domain Eukaryota; kingdom Metazoa; phylum Chordata; class Actinopteri; order Salmoniformes; family Salmonidae; genus Oncorhynchus; species Oncorhynchus keta. The sequence continues at coordinate 5,641,612 of NC_068455.1, read as the reverse complement.
AGGAACAGGAACAGACTGGGAGGGAGGAACAGGAACAGACTGGGAGGGAGGGAGGAACAGGAACAGACTGGGAGGGAGGGAGGAACAGGAACAGACTGGGAGGGAGGGAGGAACAGGGACAGACTGGGAGGGAGGGAGGGAGGGAGGAACAGGGACAGACTGGGAGGGAGGGAGGAACAGGGACAGACTGGGAGGGAGGGAGGAACAGGGACAGACTGGGAGGGAGGAAGGAACAGGGACAGACTGGGAGGGAGGAAGGAACAGGGACAGACTGGGAGGGAGGAACAGGGACAGACTGGGAGGGAGGAACAGGGACAGACTGGGAGGGAGGAACAGGAACAGACTGGGAGGGAGGGAGGAACAGGGACAGACTGGGAGGGAGGGAGGAACAGGGACAGACTGGGAGGGAGGGAGGAACAGGGACAGACTGGGAGGGAGGGAGGAACAGGGACAGACTGGGAGGGAGGGAGGAACAGGGACAGACTGGGAGGGAGGAACGGGGACAGACTGGGAGGGAGGGAGGAACGGGGACAGACTGGGAGGGAGGGAGGAACAGGGACAGACTGGGAGGGAGGGAGGAACAGGGACAGACTGAAATATCACACAAGTATTCAGACCCTTTACTCAGTACTTTGTTGAAGCACCTTTGACAGCGATTACAGCCTCAAGTCTTCTTGGGTATGATGCTACAAGCTTAGCACACCTGTATTTTGGGAGTTTCTCCCATTCTTCTCTGCAGATCCTCTCAAGCTCTGTCAGGTTGGATGGGGCGCTGGATGGGGCGCTGCACAGCTATTTTCAGGTCTTTAGAGATGTTCGATCTGGCTGGGCCACTCAAGGACATTCAGAGACTGACGATCAGAGACTTGTCCCGAAGCAACTCTTGCGTTATCTTGGCTGTGTGCTGAGGGTCGTTGTCCTGTTGGAAGGTGAACCTTCACCCCAGTCTGAGTTCCTGAGTGCTCTGGAGCAGGTTTTCTTTAAGGATACCGCTGTACTTTGCTCTGTTCATCTTTCCCTTGATCCTGACTAGTCTCCCAGTCCCTGCCTCTAAAAACATCCCCACAGCATGATGCTGCCACCACCATGCTTCACCGTAGGGATGGTGCCAGGTTTCCTCCAGACATGATGCTGCCACCACCATGCTTCACCGTAGGGATGGTGCCAGGTTTCCTCCAGACATGATGCTGCCACCACCATGCTTCACCGTAGGGATGGTGCCAGGTTTCCTCCAGACATGATGCTGCCACCACCATGCTTCACCATAGGGATGGTGCCAGGTTTCCTCCAGACATGATGCTGCCACCACCATGCTTCACCGTAGGGATGGTGCCAGGTTTCCTCCAGACATGATGCTGCCACCACCATGCTTCACCGTAGGGATGGTGCCAGGTTTCCTCCAGACATGATGCTGCCACCACCATGCTTCACCGTAGGGATGGTGCCAGGTTTCCTCCAGACATGATGCTGCCACCACCATGCTTCACCGTAGGGATGGTGCCAGGTTTCCTCCAGACATGATGCTGCCACCACCATGCTTCACCGTAGGGATGGTGCCAGGTTTCCTCCAGACGTGATGCTGCCACCACCATGCTTCACCGTAGGGATGGTGCCAGGTTTCCTCCAGACATGATGCTGCCACCACCATGCTTCACCGTAGGGATGGTGCCAGGTTTCCTCCAGACATGATGCTGCCACCACCATGCTTCACCGTAGGGATGGTGCCAGGTTTCCTCCAGACATGATGCTGCCACCACTATGCTTCACCATAGGGATGGTGCCAGGTTTCCTCCAGACATGATGCTGCCACCACTATGCTTCACCGTAGGGATGGTGCCAGGTTTCCTCCAGACGTGATGCTGCCACCACCATGCTTCACCGTAGGGATGGTGCCAGGCTTCCTCCAGACGTGACGCTTGGCATTCAGGCCAAAGCGTTCAATTTTTGTTTCATCAGGCCAGAGAATCTTGTTTCTTTAGGTGCCTCTTTAGTCCTTTAGGTGCCTTTTGACAAACTCCAAGTGGGCTGTCATGTGCCTTTTTCCTGAGAAGTGGCTTCCATCTGGCCACTCTACCATAAAGACCTGATTGGTGGAGTGCTGCGGAGATGGTTGTCCTTCTGGAAGATTGTCCCATCTCCACAGAGGAACTCTGGAACTCTGTCAGAGTGACCACCGGGTACTTGGTCACCTCCCTGACCAAGGCCCTTCTCCTCAGATTGCTCAGTTTGGCCGGGCGGCCAACTCTCGGAAGAATCATTGGTTCCAAACTTGTTCCATTTAAGAACGATGGAGGCCAGTGTGTTCTTGGGGACCTTCTATGCTACAGAAATGTTTTAGTAACCTTCCCCAACCTGTTTTTACTTTGTCACTATGGGGTATTGTGATGTCACTATGGGGTATTGTGATGTCACTATGGGGTATTGTGATGTCACTATGGGGTATTGTGATGTCACTATGGGGTATTGTGATGTCACTATGGGGTATTGTGTGTAGATTGATTTAAAAAAATGTATTTAATCCATTTTAGAATGAGGCTGTAACGTAACAAAATGTTGACAAGGGGAAGAGTCTCAATACTCTCCCTATGCACTGTACCTGTGACTGATTTCTCCACCCTGACCTTAGACTCTCACACGTTTCCCTTACGTGTTACCCTCTGTATCCAAACCCTTCCAGCTTCTAGTTCAGCCACAGCCAACGCTCTTCAGGAGTCCTCCATACTCTCAGACCTCCAGGACACTATCCAGTCCCTGCAGGAGGCAGCGAAGGAGCGGCTGAACGAGGAGCAGGATGAGCAGCTGAAGGAGCTGACAGCTAACCTGGAGGAGGCAGGGAAGAGACAGGCCACGCTGCAGCAGGAGAAAGAGGAGGCGCAGGCAGAGAACGCTGAGCTGCTGCAGAACTACACTCGACTGCAGACGTCTGTCACAGAGCTCCAGTCACGTGTCCAGGAACAGGAGGGGAAAGCCCGGAACAAGGCTCAGCTAGACCAGGAGATACAGGGGCTGAGGAATGCTCTCGCAGGTACAGTCTCAGTATTTATTCCCCCCAAAAATGATTGAACATTTATTTATAACAGGTAAGATATATTGTGAGACTTAGGTCTCATTTACAAATGTATAATACAATATAAATATACACAAAGTATAGTGAGGGTAAACTGAAATTCAGATTTTCCGTTCAGGTTACTGATTGAATTGAAATGAAAGGGAATTGATTCTATCCCTTGAGTGGGTTTTAGTTATTTGTCAAAAGCTCAAGTTAACTCCAGCTTCTTTTTTTGGTCATCTTTTTCAAGGTGCAGAGAAGGAGATCTCTCGGCTGAAGAGTGTTCAGGTATCTATCCTGATTCACGTAATGTATTTACAATGTGGTTGAAATCTGTAGTTTATTCTGTGATCGTTCCTGCTTCAAATGATTGTGTCGATTGTTTTGGAACAGAGTGAAACAAAGATGGAGTTGGAACACGCTGACATTCTAGAACTCAACACCGTCATCGGGACGTTGAGGAAGGAGACGGTGGGTGTTTTGGAACAGAGTGAAACAAAGATGGAGGTGGAACACGCTGACATTCTAGAACTCAACACCGTCATCGGGACGTTGAGGAAGGAGACGGTGGGTGTTTTGTTTTACTCTCAAATGGAAACTTCACTTGGGAAATTACTTTTTTTATATTTGTTTTTATACAAGTTAACACAACTTAAAGATCTATATGACTTGATTTCTGTTTGCTCATGGTCATCATTGTAAAAGAAGAATTTGTTCTTAACTGACTTGCCTAGTTACAATAAGGTTAAATAAAATAAAAAATATAAATGTATGTATGTATATATGTATGTATATATATATTTGTGTGTGTATGTGTATATATATGTGGATATACACAGAGTACCAGTACTGAGTAATGATACCTAGGCTATATACACAGAGTACCAGTACTGAGTAATGATAACTTGGTTATATACACAGGGTACCAGTACTGAGTAATGATAACTAGGTTATATACACAGGGTACCAGTACTGAGTGATGATAACTAGGCTATATACACAGAGTACCAGTACTTAGTAATGATAACTAGGTTATATACACAGAGTACCAGTACTGAGTAATGATAACTTGGTTATATACACAGGGTACCAGTACTGAGTAATGATAACTAGGCTATATACACAGGGTACCAGTACTGAATCAATGAGTAATGATAACTAGGCTCTATACACAGAGTACCAGTACTGAATCAATGAGTAATGGTAACTAGGCTATATACACAGGGTACCAGTACTGAGTAATGATAACTAGGCTCTATACACAGGTTACCAGTACTGAGTAATGATAACTAGGTTATATACACAGGGTACCAGTACTGAGTAATGATAACTAGGTTATATACACAGGGTACCAGTACTGAGTAATGATAACTAGGTTATATACACAGGGTACCAGTACTGAGTAATGATAACTAGGTTATATACACAGGGTACCAGTACTGAGTAATGATAACTAGGTTATATACACAGGGTACCAGTACTGAGTAATGATAACTAGGTTATATACACAGGGTACCAGTACTGAGTAATGATAACTAGGCTATATGCACAGGGTACCAGTACTGAGTCAATGAGTAATGATAACTAGGCTATATACACAGGGTACCAGTACTGAGTAATGATAACTAGGCTATATACACAGGGTACCAGTACTGAGTAATGAGTAATGATAACCATGCTATATACACAGGGTACCAGTACTGAGTAATGAGTAATGATAACTAGGCTATATACACAGGGTACCAGTACTGAGTCAATGAGTAATGATAACTAGGCTCTATACACAGGGTACCAGTACTGAGTCAATGAGTAATGATAACTAGGCTATATACACAGGGTACCAGTCCTGAGTAATGATAACTAGGCTATATACACAGGGTACCAGTACTGAGTAATGATAACTAGGCTATATACACAGGGTACCAGTACTGAGTAATGATAACTAGGCTATATACACAGGGTACCAGTCCTGAGTAATGATAACTAGGCTATATACACAGGGTACCAGTCCTGAGTAATGATAACTAGGCTATATCCACAGGGTACCAGTACTGAGTGATGATAACTAGGCTATATACACAGGGTACCAGTACTGAGCAATGATAACTAGGTTATATACACAGGGTACCCGTACTGAGTAATGATAACTAGGCTATATACACAGGGTACCAGTACTGAGTCAATGAGTAATGATAACTAGGCTATATACACAGGGTACCAGTACTGAGTCAATGAGTAATGATAACTAGGCTATATATATTGAGTAATGATAACTAGGCTATATACACAGGGTACCAGTACTGAGTAATGATAACTAGGCTATATACACAGGGTACCAGTACTGAGTAATGATAACTAGGCTATATACACAGGGTACCAGTACTGAGTAATGATAACTAGGCTATATACACAGGGTACCAGTACTGAGTCAATGAGTAATGATAACTAGGCTATATACACAGGGTACCAGTACTGAGTAATGATAACTAGGCTATATACACAGGGTACCAGTACTGAGTAATGATAACTAGGCTATATACACAGGGTACCAGTACTGAGCAATGATAACTAGGTTATATACACAGGGTACCCGTACTGAGTAATGATAACTAGGCTATATACACAGGGTACCAGTACTGAGTCAATGAGTAATGATAACTAGGCTATATACACAGGGTACCAGTACTGAGTCAATGATAACTAGGCTATATACACAGGGTACCAGTCCTGAGTAATGATAACTAGGTTATATACACAGAGTACCCGTACTGAGTCAATGAGTAATGATAACTAGGCTATATACACAGGGTACCAGTATTGAGTAATGATAACTAGGCTATATACACAGGGTACCAGTACTGAGTAATGATAACTAGGTTATATACACAGGGTACCAGTACTGAGTAATGATAACCAGGCTATATACACAGGGTACCAGTACTGAGTAATGATAACTAGGCTATATACACAGAGTACCCGTACTGAGTCAATGAGTAATGATAACTGGGCTATATACACAGGGTACCAGTACTGAGTAATGATAACTAGGCTATATACACAGGGTACCAGTACTGAGTAATGAGTAATGATAACTAGGCTATATACACAGGGTACCAGTAATGATAACTAGGCTATATACACAGGGTACCAGTACTGAGTAATGATAACTAGGCTATATACACAGGGTACCAGTACTGAGTAATGATAACTAGGCTATATATACAGGGTACCAGTACTGAGTCAATGAGTAATGATAACTAGGCTATATACACAGGGTACCAGTACTGAGTAATGATAACTAGGCTATATACACAAGGTACCAGTACTGAGTAATGATAACTAGGCTATATACACAGGGTACCAGTACTGAGTCAATGATAACTAGGCTATATACACAGGGTACCAGTACTGAGTAATGATAACTAGGCTATATACACAGGGTACCAGTACTGAGTAATGATAACTAGGCTATATACACAGGGTACCAGTACTGAGTCAATGAGTAATGATAACTAGGCTATATACACAGGGTACCAGTACTGAGTAATGATAACTAGGCTATATACACAGAGTACCAGTACTGAGTAATGAGTAATGATAACTAGGCTATATACACAGAGTACCCGTACTGAGTCAATGCGTAATGATAACTAGGCTATATACACAGGGTACCAGTACTGAGTCAATGAGTAATGATAACTAGGCTATATACACAGGGTACCAGTACTGAGTAATGATAACTAGGCTATATACACAGGGTACCAGTACTGAGTACTGAGTAATGATAACTAGGCTATATACACACAGGGTACCAGTACTGAGTACTGAGTAATGATAACTAGGCTATATACACAGGGTACCAGTACTGAGTAATGAGTAATAATAACTAGGCTATATACACAGAGTACCAGTACTGAGTAATGAGTAATGATAACTAGGCTATATACACAGAGTACCAGTACTGAGTAATGATAACTAGGCTATATACACAGAGTACCAGTACTGAGTAATGAGTAATGATAACTAGGCTATATACACAGAGTACCAGTACTGAGTAATGAGTAATGATAACTAGGCTATATACACAGAGTACCAGTACTGAGTAATGATAACTAGGCTATATACACAGAGTACCCGTACTGAGTAATGATAACTAGGCTATATACACAGAGTACCAGTACTGAGTAATGATAACTAGGCTATATACACAGGGTACCAGTACTGAGTAATGAGTAATGATAACTAGGCTATATACACAGGGTACCAGTACTGAGTAATGATAACTAGGCTATATACACAGAGTACCAGTACTGAGTAATGAGTAATGATAACTAGGCTATATACACAGAGTACCAGTACTGAGTAATGATAACTAGGCTATATACACAGAGTACCAGTACTGAGTAATGATAACTAGGCTATATACACAGAGTACCAGTACTGAGTAATGATAACTAGGCTATATACACAGGGTACCAGTACTGAGTCAATGATAACTAGGCTATATACACAGAGTACCAGTACTGAGTAATGATAACTAGGCTATATACACAGAGTACCAGTACTGAGTAATGATAACTAGGCTATATACACAGAGTACCAGTACTGAGTAATGATAACTAGGCTATATACACAGAGTACCAGTACTGAGTAATGATAACTAGGCTATATACACAGAGTACCAGTACTGAGTAATGATAACTAGGCTATATACACAGAGTACCAGTACTGAGTAATGATAACTAGGCTATATACACAGAGTACCAGTACTGAGTAATGATAACTAGGCTATATACACAGAGTACCAGTACTGAGTAATGATAACTAGGCTATATACACAGGGTACCAGTACTGAGTAATGATAACTAGGCTATATACACAGGGTACCAGTACTGAGTAATGATAACTAGGCTATATACACAGGGTACCAGTACTGAGTCAATGCGTAATGATAACAGGAGTATGTGATAATTGAGGTAGATAGGTACATAGGAATAAAGTGTTAGATTGTAATCAGTTGCCTCAGAGAGGGTGAGGGCCCTGCGAAGGATTTTCTACATTGCCGTTTGCTGTTCGACGAGAGCTATTTTCAGTTGAACTATTTCATTATTGTTGACCATTTTATTTTTATATATTTATTTTTTTTCTTCCTCAGAGGAATCTACAGGAGAGGCTTGCCAGGGCCGAGGAGAGAGTGGAGGCAGACAGCCTTGATGGAGGGGAGTCGTCCCCATCCGCCACAGAGCAGCTATCAGGGCTGAGGGCAGAGCTCGAGAAGAGCGAGCAGTCGTTGAGCGACATCCAGGAGGAACGAGATACCCTCCTCAACGAACTGGACGAACTGGACCGACAGAACCAGCAGGCTACACAGGTCTGGTTTGCATTTGTACAGGCTACACAGGTCTGGTTTGCATTTGTACAGACGACACTGTGGGGTTTGCATTTGTACAGACGACACTGTGGGGTTTGCATTTGTACAGACGACACTGTGGGGTTTGCATTTGTACAGACGACACTGTGGGGTTTGCATTTGTACAGACGACACTGTGGGGTTTGCATTTGTACAGACGACACTGTGGGGTTTGCATTTGTACAGACGACACTGTGGGGTTTGCTTGGTTTTTTTTGAGCAGGGAAATGGGTCATTTCATTGTGAATTTATTTAAAGACGAGGTTTACGTGATCAGATTATGGTTTGTCACTCACATTTGTGTTATGCCGTACAAACAAGTCTCCAAAGTTTATATTAGTCAGATGCGCGGCAAAGTAACACGACTGAGACAAGGTTATGGACATGCTGTTTCATTGTGTTGCGTCTCCACGTTACAGCATGTCATCTCGGTGAAGGAGCAGCTCTCTGTTCAGCTGAAGGAATCTGAAGCTGTTGTGGCTCGGCTCCAATCAGAGCTCAGTACCACCGCCGACCAGAGGGTGGCGCTGCAGCAAGAGCTAAAGGCCCAGCAGGAGAAACTGAGCCACAGTGCCTTCACTCTCAATGATCTACACATGGGCAAGCAGCAGCTGGAGGACACCGTTAAGGAGCTGAGAGACAAACTTGGACGGGCAACAGAGATGGGCAAAGAGGCACGCAGGGAGACCCAGGAGTTCCAGAGAACCATACAGGAGAGGGAGGAGCAGCTGTCGGCTGCCCGGGCAGAGCTGTGTGAGGCTGGGGAGAGAGGGAGAGAATCCGGGGCGTCCATAGAGCAGCTGGAAGTGCTCAGGAGAGAACTGGCAGAGATGAGGAGCTCCCAGGAGAAGATGATGTCAGAAGACTACGAGATGAAGATGGAGAAGCAGAGGCTGAAGACGGAGGCTGAGCAGGCCCAGGGGAGGATAGAGGAGCTGGCCAGGCAGGTCAGGGAGGTCCAGGCTGCTCTCACCAGGACCGTCCTGGAGAAGGACACTCGTATCAAGGCTCTGAAGCTGGAGAAGAGCCAGCTGGAAGGGGAACTGGGCCAGGCAGAGAAGGGCCTGCAGGAGCAGACCAGGCAGTACCAGCAGACCATCGAGGAGCTGACCGCTGCTCGCTCCATGGACGCCTCGGCACTACAGGTGCACTGTTGTTTTAATCAATCTATATACATTTAATTATTCTAGATATTTTCAAGCTATATTCTGATGTTATTGAACAGAGAGAGGTTATGTTAGTGGGCAGGTACAGAGAGAGGTTATGTTAGTGGGCAGGTACAGAGAGAGGTTATGTTAGTGGGCAGGTACAGAGAGAGGTTATGTTAGTGGGCAGGTACAGAGAGAGAGGTTATGTTAGTGGGCAGGTACAGAGAGAGGTTATGTTAGTGGGCAGGTACAGAGAGAGGTTATGTTAGTGGGCAGGTACAGAGAGAGGTTATGTTAGTGGGCAGGTACAGAGAGAGGTTATGTTAGTGGGCAGGTACAGAGAGAGGTTATGTCAGTGGGCAGGTACAGAGAGAGAGGTTATGTTAGTGGGCAGGTACAGAGAGAGGTTATGTTAGTGGGCAGGTACAGAGAGAGGTTATGTCAGTGGGCAGGTACAGAGAGAGGTTATGTCAGTGGGCAGGTACAGAGAGAGGTTATGTTAGTGGGCAGGTACAGAGAGAGGTTATGTTAGTGGGCAGGTACAGAGAGAGGTTATGTCAGTGGGCAGGTACAGAGAGAGGTTATGTTAGTGGGCAGGTACAGAGAGAGGTTATGTTAGTGGGCAGGTACAGAGAGAGGTTATGTCAGTGGGCAGGTACAGAGAGAGAGGTTATGTTAGTGGGCAGGTACAGAGAGAGGTTATGTTAGTGGGCAGGTACAGAGAGAGAGGTTATGTTAGTGGGCAGGTACAGAGAGAGGTTATGTTAGTGGGCAGGTACAGAGAGAGGTTATGTTAGTGGGCAGGTACAGAGAGAGGTTATGTTAGTGGGCAGGTACAGAGAGAGGTTATGTTAGTGGGCAGGTACAGAGAGAGGTTATGTTAGTGGGCAGGTACAGAGAGAGAGGTTATGTTAGTGGGCAGGTACAGAGAGAGGTTATGTCAGTGGGCAGGTACAGAGAGAGAGGTTATGTTAGTGGGCAGGTACAGAGAGAGGTTATGTTAGTGGGCAGGTACAGAGAGAGGTTATGTTAGTGGGCAGGTACAGAGAGAGGTTATGTTAGTGGGCAGGTACAGAGAGAGAGAGGTTATGTTAGTGGGCAGGTACAGAGAGAGGTTATGTTAGTGGGCAGGTACAGAGAGAGGTTATGTTAGTGGGCAGGTACAGAGAGAGGTTATGTTAGTGGGCAGGTACAGAGAGAGGTTATGTTAGTGGGCAGGTACAGAGAGAGGTTATGTCAGTGGGCAGGTACAGAGAGGTTATGTCAGTGGGCAGGTACAGAGAGAGGTTATGTCAGTGGGCAGGTACAGAGAGAGAGGTTATGTCAGTGGGCAGGTACAGAGAGAGGTTATGTTAGTGGGCAGGTACAGAGAGAGAGGTTATGTTAGTGGGCAGGTACAGAGAGAGAGGTTATGTCAGTGGGCAGGTACAGAGAGAGAGAGGTTATGTTAGTGGGCAGGTACAGAGAGAGAGGTTATGTTAGTGGGCAGGTACAGAGAGGTTATGTTAGTGGGCAGGTACAGAGAGAGGTTATGTCAGTGGGCAGGTACAGAGAGAGGTTATGTTAGTGGGCAGGTACAGAGAGGTTATGTTAGTGGGCAGGTACAGAGAGAGAGGTTATGTTAGTGGGCAGGTACAGAGAGAACAAAAGAGGGGCAATAATCTGCTGACCCTCGGCCGTTCTTTGAAGGAGTTTGACCCATGTGTGCCGGAGGCTGCTGCATTAGGATGCTGTTAGACCAGCCAGGACACCTAGTATCTTCATTCATCATTAGACCAGCCAGGACACTTAGTATCTTCATTTATCATTAGACCAGCCAGGACACTTAGTATCTTCATTTATCATTAGACCAGCCAGGACACTTAGTATCTTCATTTATCATTAGACCAGCCAGGACCAGTATCTTCATTTATCATTAGACCAGCCAGGACACTTAGTATCTTCATTTATCATTAGACCAGCCAGGACACTTAGTATCTTCATTTATCATTAGACCAGCCAGGACACTTAGTATCTTCATTTATCATTAGACCAGCCAGGACACTTAGTATCTTCATTTATCATTAGACCAGCCAGGACACTTAGTATCTTCATTCATCATTAGACCAGCCAGGACACTTAGTATCTTCATTTATCATTAGACCAGCCAGGACACTTAGTATCTTCATTTATCATTAGACCAGCCAGGACACTTAGTATCTTCATTCATCATTAGACCAGCCAGGACACTTAGTATCTTCATTTATCATTAGACCAGCCAGGACACTTAGTATCTTCATCATTAGACCAGCCAGGACACTTAGTATCTTCATTTATCATTAGACCAGCCAGGACACTTAGTATCTTCATTTATCATTAGACCAGCCAGGACACTTAGTATCTTCATTTATCATTATCTTAGACCAGCCAGGACATTTATCTTCATTTATCATTAGACCAGCCAGGACACTTAGTATCTTCATTTATCATTAGACCAGCCAGGACACTTAGTATCTTCATTTATCATTAGGATGCTGTTAGACCAGCCAGGGTATCTTCATTCATCATTAGACCGGCCAGGACACTTAGTCTTCATTTATCATTAGACCAGCCAGGACATTAGTATCTTCATTTATCATTAGACCGGCCAGGACACTTAGTATCTTCATTTATCATTAGACCAGCCAGGACACTTAGTATCTTCATTTATCATTAGACCGGCCAGGACACTTAGTATCTTCATTTATCATTAGACCGGCCAGGACACTTAGTATCTTCATTTATCATTAGACCGGCCAGGACTTAGTATCTTCATTTATCATTAGACTTAGTATCTTCATTTATCATTAGACCGGCCAGGACACTTAGTATCTTCATTTATCATTAGACCGGCCAGGACACTTAGTATCTTCATTTATCATTAGACCGGCCAGGACACTTAGTATCTTCATTTATCATTAGAACAGCCAGGACACTTAGTATCTTCATTTATCATTAGACCAGCCAGGACACTTAGTATCTTCATTTATCATTAGACCAGCCAGGACACTTAGTATCTTCATTTATCATTAGGATGCTGTTAGACCGGCCAGGACACTTAATATCTTCATTTATCATTAGGATGCTGTTAGACCAGCCAGGACACTTAGTATCTTCATTTATCATTAGGATGCTGTTAGACCAGCCAGGACACTTAGTATCTTCATTTATCATTAGGATGCTGTTAGACCAGCCAGGATACTTAGTATCTTCATTTATCATTAGGATGCTGTTAGACCAGCCAGGACACTTAGTATCTTCATTCATCATTAGACCGGCCAGGACACTTAGTATCTTCATTTATCATTAGACCAGCCAGGACACTTAGTATCTTCATTTATCATTAGACCAGCCAGGACACTTAGTATCTTCATTTATCATTAGACCAGCCAGGACACTTAGTATCTTCATTTATCATTAGACCAGCCAGGACACTTAGTATCTTCATTTATCATTAGACCAGCCAGGACACTTAGTATCTTCATTCATCATTAGACCAGCCAGGACACTTAGTATCTTCATTTATCATTAGACCAGCCAGGACACTTAGTATCTTCATTTATCATTAGACCAGCCAGGACACTTAGTATCTTCATTTATCATTAGACCAGCCAGGACACTTAGTATCTTCATTTATCATTAGACCAGCCAGGACACTTAGTATCTTCATTTATCATTAGACCAGCCAGGACACTTAGTATCTTCATTTATCATTAGACCAGCCAGGACACTTAGTATCTTCATTTATCATTAGGATGCTGTTAGACCAGCCAGGACACTTAATATCTTAATGTATCTATCTTCATTATCATATTTATCAGTCTTCATTTCATATTAATCTGTCTTCATTTCATATTAATCTGTCTACATTATCATGTTATCTGTCTACATTATCATGTTTATCTGTCTACATTATCATGTCTACCTGTCTACATTATCATATTTATTTGTCTACATTATCGTGTTTACCTGTCTACATTATCATATTTATTCGTCTCCATTGCCATGTTTGCTTGTCTACATTATCATGTTTATCTGTCTACATTATCATGTTTACCTGGCTACATTATCATATTTATTCGTCGCCATTATCGTATTTATGTCTTCATTGTCATATTTATCTGACTACATTGTCATATTTATCTGACTACATTATCATATTTATCCGTCTTCATTATCATATTTGTCCGTCTTCATTATCATATTTGTCCGTCTTCATTATCATATTTATCCGTCTTCATTATCATATGTATCCGTCTTCATTATCATATTTATCCATCTTCATTATCATATTTATCTGACTACATTATCATATTTATCCGTCTTCATTATCATATTTGTCCGTCTTCATTATCATATTTGTCCGTCTTCATTATCATATTTATCCGTCTTCATTGTCATATTTATCCGTCTTCATTGTCATATTTATCTGACTACATTATCATATTTATCTCTCTTCATTATCATATTTATCCGTCTTCATTATCATATTTATTCGTCTCCATTATCGTATTTATCCGTCTTCATTATCATATTTATCTAGAAAGTTGTTTTTAATCTTTCACACTTTGTTTATTATTTTAATTTAATTTGTTAAGCGTTGACTTTGAACCAAATGTTTTGTATTTAAAGTGCTATATAAATAAAGTTTGATTTGATTGCTTGCAGACGGAGCATGAGCGGACAGTGAGGCTGAATCAGGAGAAGGATCTGGAGATATCCCAGCTTAAAAGAGACGTGGAGCAGATGTCCTCCGACCACAGAGACACCAACGAGATGCTGTCCATCACCGTGGCAGGACAGAAACAGCTGTCCGACCTCCTCCAGGTCAGCTGACCTACCATAGAGTTAGATAGAGGACTCATCTTTTGTCTTATAACGGGTGTATATATATATATATATATATATATATATATATATATATCCATGAGTCCTTTTTATCTAACTCTGTGACAGACCTTTTTGACATTTTAAAGGGTCAATCTGTAGTTAAAACCAATTACAAAGCGGTCACGCCCCGCCACCTTTCGGGGGTATTAAGGATAGATATGGCTGCCGAAATGTTACGACTCTCATAATTCGTAGACCAAGCTATGGAGACAAGGACTGACTACAAGATCAACATGATAAATGTAAACATGTGTTGGAGCTATACAGCGTTTGTTTACAATTACATTGTTTACAAACAATGGAGTGAAACGTTTGCGTTCCGATTGGGTTAGACAGTTGAACGAAGCTCATGAGACATTTATAAGTTTTATATATATATATATAGTTTTTTATAATCAATGCCTATGTATCATTCATTTATAAGTCCAAAAAATGCATGTAGGAATTGCAGATTGCACCTTTAAAAATAAAATATATATATTTTTAATGATTCTAAATGTGAATCTCCAGGAGAAGGACTCCTTCACGGAGAGTCTGAGAGCCAACATGGCCGCCACCCAGAGGGAGCTGGAGGCCGGGGTCCAGGCAGCCACCCAGGAGGCTGAGACCCTGAGAGGAGCTCTGGAGGAGAAGGACAAGCAGCTGGGAGGCATGAAGGAAGACAACAGCCACCTGAAGGTAGGTCTACAATATGTATGACATGGGTAAACGTGCAATATATCTGTTATGCAATTCATTATGGTTTATTTGGATAGTGCCGAGTACACGTTGAGACACATGTTGAGTGTGTAATGTACAGTGTCTATTTTGTATACAGCAGTACTGTGTGCCTAAGTTACTTTTCCCCTCGGGGAAACTAAAGTTCATCCTCAACTCCTCTCTTGCCCTTCTCACTGAACTACCCGGCCTGCCATGACTGAACTACCCGGCCTGCCATGACTGAACTACCCGGCCTGTCATGACTGATCTACCCGGCCTGCCATGACTGATCTACCCGGCCTGCCATGACTGATCTACCCGGCCTGTCATGACTGATCTACCCGGCCTGCCATGACTGATCTACCCGGCCTGTCATGACTGATCTACCCGGCATGTCATGGCTGATCAACCTACCCGGCCTGCCATGACTGATCTACCCGGCCTGTCATGACTGATCTACCCGGCCTGTCGTGGCTGATCTACCGACCCGGCCTGCCATGACTGAACTACCCGGCCTGCCATGACTGAACTACCCGGCCTGCCATGACTGAACTACCCGGCCTGCCATGACTGAACTACCCGGCCTGCCATGACTGAACTACCCGGCCTGCCATGACTGAACTACCCGGCCTGCCATGACTGATATACCCGGCCTGTCGTGACTGATCTACCCGGCCTGTCGTGACTGAACTACCCGGCCTGTCGTGACTGAACTACCCGGCCTGTCGTGACTGAACTACCCGGCCTGTCGTGACTGAACTACCCGGCCTGCCATGACTGAACTACCCGGCCTGCCATGACTGAACTACCCGGCCTGTCATGACTGAACTACCCGGCCTGCCGTGACTGATATACCCGGCCTGTCGTGACTGATCTACCCGGCCTGTCGTGACTGAACTACCCGGCCTGTCGTGACTGAACTACCCGGCCTGTCGTGACTGAACTACCCGGCCTGTCGTGACTGAACTACCCGGCCTGTCGTGACTGAACTACCCGGCCTGTCGTGACTGATCTACCCGGCCTGTCGTGACTGATATACCCGGCCTGTCGTGACTGATATACCCGGCCTGTCGTGACTTATCTACCCGGCCTGCCAATACTGAACTACCCGGCCTGCCATGACTGAACTACCCGGCCTGCCATGACTGATCTACCCGGCCTGCCATGACTGATCTACCCGGCCTGCCATGACTGATCTACCCGGCCTGCCATGACTGATCTACCCGGCCTGCCAATACTGAACTACCCGGCCTGCCATGACTGATCTCCCCGGCCTGTCAATAAATACTGATCTACCCGACCTGCCAATACTGATCTACCCGGCCTGTCGTGACTGATCTACCCGGCCTGCCAATACTGATCTCCCCGGCCTGCCATGACTGATCTACCCGGCCTGCCAATACTGATCTACCCGGCCTGCCATGACTGATCTACCCGGCCTGCCATGACTGATCTACCCGGCCTGCCAATACTGATCTACCCGGCCTGTCATGACTGATCTACCCGGCCTGTCGTGACTGATCTACCCGGCCTGTCATGACTGATCTACCCGGCCTGTCGTGACTGATCTACCCGGCCTGTCGTGACTGAACTACCCGGCCTGTCGTGACTGATCTACCCGACCTGCCAATACTGATCTACCCGGCCTGTCGTGACTGATCTACCCGACCTGCCAATACTGATCTACCCGACCTGCCAATACTGATCTACCCGGCCTGTCGTGACTGATCTACCCGGCCTGTCAATAAATACTGATCTACCCGACCTGCCAATACTGATCTACCCGGCCTGTCGTGACTGATCTACCCGACCTGCCAATACTGATCTACCCGACCTGCCAATACTGATCTACCCGGCCTGTCGTGACTGATCTACCCGGCCTGTCATGACTGATCTACCCGGCCTGTCGTGACTGATCTACCCGGCCTGTCATGACTGATCTACCCGGCCTGTCATGACTGAACTACCCGGCCTGTCATGACTGATCTACCCGGCCTGTCATGACTGATCTACCCGGCCTGTCGTGACTGATCTACCCGGCCTGCCATGACTGATCTACCCGGCCTGTCATGACTGATCTACCCGGCCTGCCATGACTGATCTACCCGGCCTGTCATGACTGATCTACCCGGCCTGCCATGACTGATCTACCCGGCCTGTCGTGACTGATCTACCCGGCCTGCCGTGACTGATCTACCCGGCCTGCCATGACTGATCTACCCGGCCTGCCATGACTGATCTACCCGGCCTGCCAATACTGATCTACCCGGCCTGTCGTGACTGATCTACCCGACCTGCCAATACTGATCTACCCGGCCTGTCGTGACTGATCTACCCGGCCTGTCGTGACTGATCTACCCGGCCTGTCGTGACTGATCTACCCGGCCTGTCGTGACTGATCTACCCGGCCTGTCGTGACTGATCTACCCGGCCTGTCGTGACTGATCTACCCGGCCTGTGCCATGACTGATCTGACTGATCTACCCGGCCTGTCGTGACTGAACTACCCGGCCTGTCTGCCGTGACTGATCTACCCGACCTGCCAATACCTGTCGTGACTGATCTACCCGGCCTGTCGTGACTGATCTACCCGGCCTGTCAATAAATACTGATCTACCCGGCCTGTCGTGACTGATCTACCCGGCCTGTCGTGACTGATCTACCCGGCCTGTCAATAAGTACTGATCTACCCGACCTGCCAATACTGATCTACCCGGCCTGTCAATAAATACTGATCTACCCGACCTGCCAATACTGATCTACCCGGCCTGCCAATACTGATCTACCCGGCCTGTCGTGACTGATCTACCCGGCCTGTCAATAAATACTGATCTACCCGGCCTGTCATGACTGATCTACCCGACCTGCCAATACTGATCTACCCGGCCTGTCGTGACTGATCTACCCGGCCTGTCATGACTGATCTACCCGGCCTGTCATGACTGATCTACCCGCCTGCCTGATCTGACTCTACCCGGCCTGTCATGACTGATCTACCCGGCCTGTCATGACTGATCTACCCGGCCCCGGACCCTGTCATGACTGATCTACCCGGCCTGTCATGACTGATCTACCCGGCCTGTCATGACTGATCTACCCGGCCTGTCATGACTGATCTACCCGGCCTGTCATGACTGATCTACCCGGCCTGTCATGACTGATCTACCCGGCCTGTCATGACTGATCTACCCGGCCTGTCATGACTGATCTACCCGGCCTGTCATGACTGATCTACCCGGCCTGTCGTGACTGATCTACCCGGCCTGTCAATAAATACTGATCTACCCGGCCTGTCATGATTGTCCATCTAATCATTAGTTATTATTATTTTTTTTAAAAATTGCATTGTACCCCCCCACCACCACACCACTTTAAAAGTTATTTTAGATGATTCATTAACGTAATGAAAAATGCAATAAAAGTGTAATAACTGATGATCACCCTATCAGGAGGAGATCGATCGCCTCAGGGACCAGCAGAACAGACCCCAGCCCTCCGGCCTGTCCGAGCCACGCACCCTGGACATCATCACAGGTAAATAGAATTTGCTGTTCTGCTGTTGTGTATAATATGATGTGATTTCGTCTGTGTATATTGTTATGGCTCCAGGCTTTCCCTTGGTGGCACCAGCCCATGATTTGGGGTCACACCCCACAAAAGTTTTGTAGCCGTCACATAATAAATACATTTCGAATCAAACTTTATTCGTCACGTGCGCCGAATACAACAAGTGAAATGCAGTGAAATGCTTACAGGCCCTAACCAATGGTGCAATTTGTAAGTAAAAAATCGGTATTAGGTGAAAAATAAATAAGTAAAGAAATAAAAAACTACAATAAATTACAGTGAAAAATAACAGTAGAGGCGCTACACGCGGTAGATGCGCTACATGCGGTAGAGGCGCTACATACGGTAGAGGCGCTACATACGGTAGAGGCGCTGACTGACATGCGGTAGACCCGGCGCTACACGCGGCCTAGAGGCGCTACATACGGTAGAGGCGCTACATGCGGTAGAGGCGCTACATGCGGTCATGAGAGGCGCTACATGCGGTAGAGGCGCTACACGCGGTAGATGCGCTACATGCGGTAGAGGCGCAGCAGAACACGCGGGTAGATGCGCTGGACATCATACGGTAGAGGCGCTACACACGGTAGAGGCGCTACATACGGTAGAGGCGCTACATGCGGTAGAGGCGCTACATGCGGTAGAGGCGCTACACGCGGTAGATGCGCTACATGCGGTAGAGGCGCTACATACGGTAGAGGCGCTACATACGGTAGAGGCGCTACATACGGTAGAGGCGCTACATACGGTAGAGGCGCTACATACGGTAGAGGCGCTACATACGGTAGAGGCGCTACACACGGTAGAGGCGCTACATACGGTAGAGGCGCTACATACGGTAGAGGCGCTACATACGGTAGAGGCGCTACATACGGTAGAGGCGCTACACACGGTAGAGGCGCTACACACGGTAGAGGCGCTACACACGGTAGAGGCGCTACACACGGTAGAGGCGCTACACACGGTAGAGGCGCTACACACGGTAGAGGCGCTACACACGGTAGAGGCGCTACACACGGTAGAGGCGCTACACACGGTAGAGGCGCTACACACGGTAGAGGCGCTACACACGGTAGAGGCGCTACACACGGTAGAGGCGCTACACACGGTAGAGGCGCTACACACGGTAGAGGCGCTACACACGGTAGAGGCGCTACACACGGTAGAGGCGCTACACACGGTAGAGGCGCTACACGCGGTAGAGGCGCTACACGCGGTAGAGGGGCTACACGCGGTAGAGGCGCTACACGCGGTAGAGGCGCTACACGCGGTAGAGGCGCTACACGCGGTAGAGGCGCTACACGCGGTAGAGGCGCTACACGCGGTAGAGGCGCTACACGCGGTAGAGGGGCTACACGCGGTAGAGGGGCTACACGCGGTAGAGGGGCTACACGCGGTAGAGGGGCTACACGCGGTAGAGGGGCTACACGCGGTAGAGGGGCTACACGCGGTAGAGGGGCTACACGCGGTAGAGGGGCTACACGCGGTAGAGGGGCTACACGCGGTAGAGGGGCTACACGCGGTAGAGGCGCTACACGCGGTAGAGAGGCTACACACAGGAACCGGTTAGTGGGCTGATTGAGGTAGTATGTACATGTAGATATGGTTAAAGTGACTATGCATATGTGATAAACAGAGAGTAGCAGCAGCGTAAAAGAGGGGTTGGTTGGGGGGGGCGCACACAATGTAGATTGTCCGGGTAGCCATTTTGATTACCTGTTCAGGATTCTTATGGCTTGGGGGTAAAAACTCTTGAGAAGCCTTTTGGTCCAAGACTTGGCGCTGACTTTATATGAGTCATCTTATAAAGTAATTATGAAGTCGTTCACAATACTATATTAGGAAGGGTAATAGACTAGTGGAATCGTATTCAGTAAATACGTTGCTATATCGAACAGTCCAAACAGGAATGCATGATTAAAATATATATATAATCCAATGATTGTTATGAGTTTTGGGTTGAATATTATGCAAATGTTTTGTTATATCTTACTGTCAAAATAGCGCTCCAGATTTTTTTTGGGGGGTTCGATTGAGATTAATTTTCCTTCATCTTTTATGTACGATGCACTAACAGTTTTTATATAGGCCTAATTCGATTGGTTCTAATTTATCACCTGAGGAAGTAGAAACTCAAAACACATTAGCTATGTCGCTAACTTTTTAAATATAACACCATGTATTAATCTAACAGTAAATGTAAATCCTAATTTAAAAAAAATACCTAGCAATGTGGCCGAGTTCACTTGTGATGGCCGTCGTGCTACGTATTTCAAAGCCCTGTCAGATCAGATGTCTTTTTGTTTTGTTAAATAGGTGTGCTTTGCGCTCGGTAATGAGCGTTAAAGAAATAAACATTACACCTACAAGAAAGCGTTGACACTTCCAAAGTAGTAGTTTTCACGCACTTCTGAGAGGCGTGAGAAGACTCGGTCATTACAGCAGCCGGTCCCAGCGCACCGGGCACAGCAGTAGGGCAGACACTTTCATTACAGCGATCATGAGAATAATGCCTTTTTACTGTTTCATCAAATTCATGGTTTTATCCGCCTCAGAAAATAGGACGTTTTGATTCAGGTGACCAGGTAGAATGTTCAGTGCGAACAATTAAAAATTTAACTCACGCAAAGGGTCGCAAAAATACCTTTTTTTTTTTATTAATTTTTTTAAATCGCCGTCTCATAAGCCTGCAGAAAGGAATTGCCTCATTGACGACAGTCACATTCAGATTTACATAAAATGTTAATCACAGAACTGGAGAATGAGATCAGCCAGCTGAAGAGCACCAGAGACGGACTGGAGGAGGAGGGCCACTCCCTGAAGAGGAGAGTGGAGGAGCAGCGAGGTCACCTCCTCTCCTCCCAGCAGTCTCTCCTGGCGCAGCAGAATGAGTTGGAGCAGGCCCACCAACGCCACGAGCAGAGCAGAGAGAACTACGATAGGCTGATCCACGCCAAGGACGAGGAGATTGGGCGCCTGCAGCAGGAAGTAGATCACCTCGGCCACACCCACTCCTCCCAGGAACAGGAAGTGGTCATCCTCCAACAGGAAGACAAGACCCAGTCGTCCCTGAATAACGGAGAGAACGACAACGAGAAACATGACCTGTCAAAGGTGGAGATAAACCGTCTGGTGAAGGTATTTCCTGCATTTTATTATTTAATATTATAATAATAATCGAATAAATAACCCGATTTCTGTTAAATGACAACAACAACAAAAATGAAAATAAATGTAATGAAATCATCCGTCGAACTTGACTTGAGCAACTGTGGCCTTCTTGCTAATAAACCTGAAGGGCATCAAGGAGAAGGAGACTGAAATCAGCCAGCTGAATGAGAAGAACCTGAACCTGACCAGACAGCTGGCCCAACTGGTGGTCTCCAGAGAGGAGATTGGGAAACTCTCCCAGATGCTCTTGCAGAAGGTATGTTGTTTTTTTAAAAAAGGGCAATATGCAGTTGAAACAACTGTTTTCGTAAAAAAAAAAGCCGAGGGATGGGGCTGGAGAAATGTAACGTCTGGACCCTACTATGGATACGAGGACTTGGCCATCCGTGATATCAAATGTATAGTTTAACCATGTTTTGAGGTCGATGTAACAGTTTGTCTTATTGAAGGATACCGATTTGTATTCCTCTCAAGGACCTGGAGATCCAGGCACTGCATGCTAGAGTCTCCCTGGGGGGCCACAGCCAGGACGTGATGTTCCTCCAGCAGCAACTGCAGGCTTACGCCGTGGAGAGAGAGCAGGTCAGAGTAAACTTTATTTGCCAAGTAGACTGTATGTACAAATACTACTACTACTACATCTACATGCTATATGTAGATGAATACAACTACTACTACTACATGTATACTAGATGTAGACTAATACTACATATATACTACTACTACTACTACATCTATATACTATATGTAGACAAATACTACTACTACACTACCGTTCAAAAGTTTGGGGTCACTTAAAAATGTCCTTTTTTGAGCCGTTTCCAGCTACAATAGTCATTTACAACATTAACAACATCTACACTGTATTAATGATCAATTTGATGTTATTTTAAAAATGGACCAAAAAATTTGCTTTTCTTTCAAAAACAAGGACATTTCTAAGTGACCCCAAACCTTTAAACGGTAGTGTATATCTGTAGTAGTAGTATTTGTCTACATATAGATGTATAGATGTAGTAGTAGTCATTTAGTCATTTAGGTCAACATTGGATCACTCAGAGATCCTCACTGAACTTCCGGAGAGAGTTTGCTGCACTGAAAGTAAAGGGGCTGAATAATTTTGCACGCCCAATTTTTCAGTTTTTGATTTGTTAAAAAAGTTTGAAATATCCAATAAATGTCGTTCCACTTCATGATTGTGTCCCACTTGTTGTTGATTCTTCACAAAAAAATACAGTTTTATATCTTTATGTTTGAAGCCTGAAATGTGGCAAAAGGTCGCAAAGTTCAAGGGGGCCGAATACTTTCGCAAGGCACTGTAGAGGTAGTAGTAATCTACATATAGTATATAGATGTAGTAGTAGTCTGTATATAGAGGTAGCAGTAATCTACATATAGATGTAGTAGTAATCTACATATAGTATATAGATGTAGTAGTAGTCTGTATATAGAGGTAGTAGTAATCTACATATAGTATATAGAGGTAGTAGTAATCTACATATAGTATATAGAGGTAGTAGTAATCTACATATAGTATATAGATGTAGTAGTAGTCTGTATATAGAGGTAGTAGTAATCTACATATAGTATATAGATGTAGTAGTAGTCTGTATATAGAGGTAGTAGTAGTCTGTATATAGAGGTAGCCTACATATAGTATATAGAGGTAGTAGTAGTCTGCATATAGAGGTAGTCTACATATAGTATATAGAGGTAGTAGTAATCTACATATAGTATATAGAGGTAGTAGTAATCTACATATAGTATATATATGTAGTAGTAGTCTGTATATAGCGGTAGTAGTAGTCTACATATAGTATATAGAGGTAGTAGTAAACTACATATAGTATATAGAGGTAGTAGTAGTCTACATATAGTATATAGAGGTAGTAGTAGTCTACATATAGTATATAGAGGTAGTAGTAGTCTGTATATAGCGGTAGTAGTAGTCTATATATAGTATATAGAGGTAGTAGTAGTCTACATATAGTATATAGAGGTAGTAGTAGTCTACATATAGTATATAGCAGTAGTAGTAGTCTACATATAGTATATAGAGGTAGTAGTAGTCTACATATAGTATATAGAGGTAGTAGTAGTCTACATATAGTATATAGAGGTAGTAGTAGTCTGTATATAGCGGTAGTAGTAGTGTACATATAGTATATAGATGTAGTAGTAGTCTGTATAAAGCGGTAGTAGTAGTCTACATATAGTATATAGCAGTAGTAGTAGTCTACATATAGTATATAGAGGTAGTAGTAATCTACATATAGTATATAGCAGTAGTAGTAGTCTACATATAGTATATAGAGGTAGTAGTAGTCTACATATAGTATATAGAGGTAGTAGTAGTCTACATATAGTATATAGAGGTAGTAGTAGTCTACATATAGTATATAGAGGTAGTAGTAGTCTACATATAGTATATAGATGCAGTAAAAACAGAACAATAAGAGGATATAATAAACAAATTGACACATTTTTTTTTTTTAAATATGTAAAGTGTGTAAAGTGACTGTGTAAAATTGGTGAATGTGTGTAGAATTTGGAATTGTTAAAGTAAAATGTGTTTCTGTTAATTTAGGTGCTGGCGGTGCTGAATGAGAAGACGAGGGAGAACAGTCAGCTGAGGGGGGACTACCAGCGCATCATGGACATTGTAGCAGGGAAGGAAGCTGTGCTCCTCAAGGTCCAGCAGGAGAACCAGAGGTTGTCCACCATGTCTGACCCCTCAGGCAGCCAGGAGATGTTCAGAGAGACCATCCAGAACCTGTCCCGGATCATCAGGTGTAGTTGTGTTGTACATTCGGTGCAGAAATACAGTAACTCAATTGGTAGAACAAGGCCCTTGCTACTCCAGGATAGTGGATTCCTTTCCCGGGAGTGCAAGGCCATTTGAATAAAAGTGTCTGCTAAATTATATACACTACCGTTCAAGAGTTTGGGGTCCATAAAAAAATATAAAAAAGTGTGGTATCTGAGAATGGCCAATAAAAAGAAAAGATTAAGATGGGAAGAATAACACAGACACTGGAGAGAGGAACTCTACCTAGAAGGACAGCATCCAGGAGTCACCTCTTCACTGTTGAGACTGGACAGAGGAACTCTACCTAGAAGGCCAGCATCCCAGAGTCAACTCTTCACTGTTGAGACTGGACAGAGGAACTCTGCCTAGAAGGCCAGCATCCTGGAGTCACCTCTTCACTGTTGAGACTGGACAGAGGAACTCTGCCTAGAAGGACAACATCCTGGAGTCGCCTCTTCACTGTTGAGACTGGACAGAGGAACTCTGCCTAGAAGGACAACATCCTGGAGTCGCCTCTTCACTGTTGAGACTGGACAGAGGAACTCTGCCTAGAAGGCCAGCATCCCGGAGACGCCTCTTCACTGTTGAGACTGGACAGAGGAACTCTGCCTAGAAGGACAGCATCCTGGAGTCGCCTCTTCACTGTTGAGACTGGACAGAGGAACTCTGCCTAGAAGGACAACATCCTGGAGTCGCCTCTTCACTGTTGAGACTGGACAGAGGAACTCTGCCTAGAAGGACAACATCCTGGAGTCGCCTCTTCACTGTTGAGACTGGACAGAGGAACTCTGCCTAGAAGGACAACATCCTGGAGTCGCCTCTTCACTGTTGACGTTGAGACTGGACAGAGGAACTCTACCTAGAAGGACAACATCCCGGAGTCTCCTCTTCACTGTTGAGACTGGACAGAGGAACTCTGCCTAGAAGGACAACATCCTGGAGTCGCCTCTTCACTGTTGAGACTGGACAGAGGAACTCTGCCTAGAAGGACAGCATCCTGGAGTCGCCTCTTCACTGTTGAGACTGGACAGAGGAACTCTGCCTAGAAGGACAGCATCCTGGAGTCGCCTCTTCACTGTTGAGACTGGACAGAGGAACTCTGCCTAGAAGGACAACATCCTGGAGTCGCCTCTTCACTGTTGAGACTGGACAGAGGAACTCTGCCTAGAAGGACAACATCCTGGAGTCGCCTCTTCACTGTTGAGACTGGACAGAGGAACTCTGCCTAGAAGGCCAGCATCCCGGAGACGCCTCTTCACTGTTGAGACTGGACAGAGGAACTCTGCCTAGAAGGACAGCATCCTGGAGTCGCCTCTTCACTGTTGAGACTGGACAGAGGAACTCTGCCTAGAAGGACAACATCCTGGAGTCGCCTCTTCACTGTTGAGACTGGACAGAGGAACTCTGCCTAGAAGGACAACATCCTGGAGTCGCCTCTTCACTGTTGAGACTGGACAGAGGAACTCTGCCTAGAAGGACAACATCCTGGAGTCTCCTCTTCACTGTTGACGTTGAGACTGGACAGAGGAACTCTGCCTAGAAGGCCAGCATCCCGGAGTCGCCTCTTCACTGTTGACGTTGAGACTGGACAGAGGAACTCTGCCTAGAAGGACAGCATCCCGGAGTCTCCTCTTCACTGTTGACGTTGAGACTGGACAGAGGAACTCTGCCTAGAAGGACAGCATCCCGGAGTCTCCTCTTCACTGTTGACGTTGAGACTGGACAGAGGAACTCAGCCTAGAAGGCCAGCATCCCGGAGTCTCCTCTTCACTGTTGACGTTGAGACTGGACAGAGGAACTCTGCCTAGAAGGCCAGCATCCTGGAGTCTCCTCTTCACTGTTGACGTTGAGACTGGACAGAGGAACTCTGCCTAGAAGGCCAGCATCCCGGAGTCGCCTCTTCACTGTTGACGTTGAGACTGGACAGAGGAACTCTGCCTAGAAGGCCAGCATCCCGGAGTCGCCTCTTCACTGTTGAGACTGGACAGAGGAACTCTGCCTAGAAGGCCAGCATCCCGGAGTCGCCTCTTCACTGTTGAGACTGGACAGAGGAACTCTGCCTAGAAGGCCAGCATCCAGGAGTCTCCTCTTCACTGTTGAGACTGGACAGAGGAACTCTGCCTAGAAGGACAGCATCCCGGAGTCGCCTCTTCACTGTTGACGTTGAGACTGGACAGAGGAACTCTGCCTAGAAGGCCAGCATCCCGGAGTCGCCTCTTCACTGTTGACGTTGAGACTGGACAGAGGAACTCTGTCTAGAAGGACAGCATCCCAGAGTCGCCTCTTCACTGTTGACGTTGAGACTGGACAGAGGAACTCTGCCTAGAAGGCCAGCATCCCGGAGTCTCCTCTTCACTGTTGACGTTGAGACTGGACAGAGGAACTCTGCCTAGAAGGCCAGCATCCCGGAGTCTCCTCTTCACTGTTGACGTTGAGACTGGACAGAGGAACTCTGCCTAGAAGGCCAGCATCCCGGAGTCGCCTCTTCACTGTTGACGTTGAGACTGGACAGAGGAACTCTGCCTAGAAGGCCAGCATCCAGGAGTCTCCTCTTCACTGTTGACGTTGAGACTGGACAGAGGAACTCTGCCTAGAAGGCCAGCATCCCGGAGTCTCCTCTTCACTGTTGACGTTGAGACTGGACAGAGGAACTCTGCCTAGAAGGCCAGCATCCAGGAGTCGCCTCTTCACTGTTGACGTTGAGACTGGACAGAGGAACTCTGCCTAGAAGGCCAGCATCCCGGAGTCGCCTCTTCACTGTTGACGTTGAGACTGGACAGAGGAACTCTGCCTAGAAGGCCAGCATCCCGGAGTCAACTCTTCACTGTTGACGTTGAGACTGGACAGAGGAACTCTGCCTAGAAGGCCAGCATCCCGGAGTCGCCTCTTCACTGTTGACGTTGAGACTGGACAGAGGAACTCTGCCTAGAAGGCCAGCATCCCGGAGTCTCCTCTTCACTGTTGACGTTGAGACTGGACAGAGGAACTCTGCCTAGAAGGCCAGCATCCCGGAGTCGCCTCTTCACTGTTGACGTTGAGACTGGACAGAGGAACTCTGCCTAGAAGGCCAGCATCCCGGAGTCGCCTCTTCACTGTTGACGTTGAGACTGGACAGAGGAACTCTGCCTAGAAGGCCAGCATCCAGGAGTCTCCTCTTCACTGTTGACGTTGAGACTGGACAGAGGAACTCTGCCTAGAAGGCCAGCATCCCGGAGTCACCTCTTCACTGTTGACGTTGAGACTGGACAGAGGAACTCTGCCTAGAAGGCCAGCATCCCGGAGTCTCCTCTTCACTGTTGACGTTGAGACTGGACAGAGGAACTCTGCCTAGAAGGCCAGCATCCCGGAGTCTCCTCTTCACTGTTGACGTTGAGACTGGACAGAGGAACTCTGCCTAGAAGGCCAGCATCCCGGAGTCGTCTCTTCACTGTTGACGTTGAGACTGGACAGAGGAACTCTGCCTAGAAGGCCAGCATCCCGGAGTCGTCTCTTCACTGTTGACGTTGAGACTGGACAGAGGAACTCTGCCTAGAAGGCCAGCATCCCGGAGTCGTCTCTTCACTGTTGACGTTGAGACTGGACAGAGGAACTCTGCCTAGAAGGCCAGCATCCCGGAATCTCCTCTTTACTGTTGACGTTGAGACTGGACAGAGGAACTCTGCCTAGAAGGCCAGCATCCCGGAGTCGCCTCTTCACTGTTGACGTTGAGACTGGACAGAGGAACTCTGCCTAGAAGGCCAGCATCCCGGAGTCGCCTCTTCACTGTTGACGTTGAGACTGGACAGAGGAACTCTGTCTAGAAGGCCAGCATCCCGGAGTCGCCTCTTCACTGTTGACGTTGAGACTGGACAGAGGAACTCTGCCTAGAAGGCCAGCATCCCGGAGTCGCCTCTTCACTGTTGACGTTGAGACTGGACAGAGGAACTCTGCCTAGAAGGCCAGCATCCCGGAGTCGCCTCTTCACTGTTGACGTTGAGACTGGACAGAGGAACTCTGCCTAGAAGGCCAGCATCCCGGAGTCACCTCTTCACTGTTGACGTTGAGACTGGACAGAGGAACTCTGCCTAGAAGGCCAGCATCCCGGAGTCGCCTCTTCACTGTTGACGTTGAGACTGGACAGAGGAACTCTGCCTAGAAGGCCAGCATCCCGGAGTCACCTCTTCACTGTTGACGTTGAGACTGGACAGAGGAACTCTGCCTAGAAGGCCAGCATCCCGGAGTCACCTCTTCACTGTTGACGTTGAGACTGGACAGAGGAACTCTGCCTAGAAGGCCAGCATCCCGGAGTCGCCTCTTCACTGTTGACGTTGAGACTGGACAGAGGAACTCTGCCTAGAAGGCCAGCATCCCGGAGTCTCCTCTTCACTGTTGACGTTGAGACTGGACAGAGGAACTCTGCCTAGAAGGCCAGCATCCCGGAGTCGCCTCTTCACTGTTGACATTGAGACTGGACAGAGGAACTCTGCCTAGAAGGCCAGCATCCCTGAGTCTCCTCTTCACTGTTGACGTTGAGACTGGACAGAGGAACTCTGCCTAGAAGACCAGCATCCCGGAGTCGCCTCTTCGCTGTTGACGTTGAGACTGGTGTTTTGCGGGGTACTATTTAATGAAGCTGCCAGTTGAGGACTTGTGAGGCGTCTGTTTCTCAAACTAGACTCTCTAATGTACTTGTCCTCTTGCTCAGTTGTGCACCGGAGCCTCCCACTCCTCGTTCTATTCTGGTTAGGGCCAGTTTGCGTTGTTCTGTGAAGGGAGTAGTACACAGATCTTCAGTTTCTTGGCAATTTGCATGGAATAGCCTTCATTTCTCAGAACAAGAATAGACTGACGAGTGTCAGAAGAAAGTTCTTTGTTTCTGGCCATTTTGAGCCTGTAATCGAACCCACAAATGCTGATGCTCCAGATACTCAACTAGTCTAAAGAAGGCCAGTTTTATTCCTTCTTTAATCAGTGTTCAGCTGTGCTAACATAATTGCAAAAGGGTTTTCCAATGATCAATTAGCCTTTTGATTGTTGCTGATAATGGGCCTCTGTACGCCTATGTCGATATTCCATATAAAATCAGCCGCGTCCAGCTACAACAGTCATTTACAACATTAACAATGTCTACACTGTATTTCTGATCAATTTGATGTTATTTTAATCGACAAAAAATGTGCATTTCTAAGTGACACCAAACTTTTGAACGGTAGTGTATATATATATATATATGTATGTGTAATAAATTGTTATTATATATATAATGTGTTTTGGTGCCAGCTTGCCCCTTCTAGTGTACTGTGCCCTACTTGGTAATGTCATGTATCCATGTGCTGTTTAATTATATTCTCCTGTCCTTGAGTATGCAAATACAATTTCATTTTCTTATTATTATTGTCATCATCATCGTTGTTGTTGTTGTTGTTGTTATTATCAGAGAGAAGGACATTGAGATCGACGCGCTGACCCAGAAGTGCCAGACCCTGGTGTCCGTGCTGCAGGCAGGAGACTCTGGAGGCGTCAGCTCCAACCAGTTTGAAGAGCTGCTGCAGGACAGGGACACATTGAAACAACAGGCAAGACAAGATATTTAGCATTTTGTCTGTTTTTACAGAACTGTGCCTGCCTTGTGTCATAAAACCTTCTCACGGGACATAAAAACATTATATATATATATTTTTTTTTTTACCTTTATTTTACTAGGCAAGTCAGTTAAGAACAAATTCTTATTTTCAATGACGGCCTAGGAACAGTGGGTTAACTGCCTGTTCAGGGGCAGAACGACTGATGTCAGCAGAACGACCTTGTCAGCTCGGGGATTCGAACTTGCAACCTTTCGGTTACTAGTCCAACGCTCTAACCACTAGGCTACCCTGCCGCTCCACAGATGAGGAATCACTGTTTTTAAAGTGTGCAATTCCATGTATAAAGGTATCTTTAATGTTTATATTGGAAGATGCCTAATGTAGCTGTGGCTAATGTAGCTGAGGCTAATGTAGCTGAGGCTAATGTAGCTGAGGCTAATGTAGCTGAGGCTAATGTAGCTGAGGCTAATGTATCTGTGGCTAATGTAGCTGTGGCTAATGTAGCTGTGTCTAATGTATATATTGGAAGGTGCCTAATGTATCTGTGTCTAATGTAGCTGTGTCTAATGTAGCTGTGTCTAATGTAGCTGAGACTAATGTAGCTGAGGCTAATGTAGCTGTGGCTAATGTAGCTGTGGCTAATGTAGCTGAGGCTAATGTAGCTGTGGCTAATGTATATATTTGAAAGTGGCTAATGTAGCTGTGGCTAATGTAGCCGAGGCTAATGTAGCTGTGTCTAATGTATGTATTGGAAGGTGCCTAATGTAGCCGAGGCTAATGTAGCTGAGGCTAATGTATGTATTGGAAGGTGCCTAATGTAGCTGAGGCTAATGTAGCTGAGGCTAATGTAGCTGAGGCTAATGTATGTATTGTAATTTATCCAGGTGAAGAAGATGGAGGAGTGGAAGATGCAGGTGATCACCACGGTAAAGAACATGCAGCATGAATCTGGACAGCTGGTAGAGGAGCTCCACAAGCTACAGGGACAGGTAACCATCATAATACATTAAAGTAATGAATCATGTATAATATGTAATGATAATGAGCCTGCCCAGCAGTAATAATGGTAAGATAAAGGACTAACTCAAAGTCACCCCCATACGATTGGTGAAGTCACCCCCATACGATTGGCGAAGTCACCCCCAAACGATTGACGAAGTCACCCCCAAACGATTGGCGAAGTCACCCCCATACGATTGGTGAAGTCACCCCCAAACGATTGACGAAGTCACCCCCAAACGATTGGCGAAGTCACCCCCAAACGATTGGCGTAGTCACCCCCAAACGATTGACGAAGTCACCCCCAAACGATTGGCGAAGTCACCCCCAAACGATTGGCGTAGTCACCCCCAAACGATTGGCGAAGTCACCCCCAAACGATTGGCGTAGTCACCCCCAAACGATTGGCGAAGTCACCCCCAAACGATTGGCGAAGTCACCCCCAAACGATTGGCGAAGTCACCCCCAAACGATTGGCGAAGTCACCCCCAAACGATTGGCGAAGTCACCCCCAAACGATTGGCGAAGTCACCCCCAAACGATTGGCGTAGTCACCCCATACGATTGGCGAAGTCACCCCCATACGATTGGTGAAGTCACCCCCAAACGATTGGCGAAGTCACTCCCATACGATTGGCGAAGTCACCCCCAAACGATTGGCGAAGTCACCCCCAAACGATTGGCGTAGTCACCCTAAACAGAAACTCTAGACATCACCATAGACCCTGTAGACATCACCGTAGACCCTATAGACATCACCGTAGACCCTATAGACATCACCATAGACCCTATAGACATCACCGTAGACCCTATAGACATCACTGTAGACCCTATAGACATCACCGTAGACCCTATAGACATCACCGTAGACCCTATAGACATCACCGTAGACCCTATAGACATCACTGTAGACCCTATAGACATCACCGTAGACCCTATAGACATCACCGTAGACCCTATAGACATCACCGTAGACCCTATAGACATCACCATAGACCCTGTAGACATCACCATAGACCCTATAGACATCACCATAGACCCCGTAGACATCACCATAGACCCCGTAGACATCACCATAGACCCTATAGACATCACCATAGACCCTGTAGACATCACCATAGACCCTATAGACATCACCATAGACCCCGTAGACATCACCATAGACCCCGTAGACATCACCATAGACCCTATAGACATCACCATAGACCCTGTAGACATCACCATAGACCCTATAGACATCACCATAGACCCTGTAGACATCACCATAGACCCTGTAGACATCACCATAGACCCTGTAGACATCACCATAGACCCTATAGACATCACCATAGACCCTGTAGACATCACCGTAGACCCTATAGACATCACCATAGACCCTGTAGACATCACCATAGACCCTGTAGACATCACCATAGACCCTATAGACATCACCATAGACCCTATAGACATCACCATAGACCCTATAGACATCACCATAGACCCTATAGACATCACCATAGACCCTGTAGACATCACCATAGACCCTGTAGACATCACCGTAGACCCTATAGACATCACCATAGACCCTATAGACATCACCATAGACCCTGTAGACATCACCATAGACCCTGTAGACATCACCATAGACCCTATAGACATCACCATAGACCCTATAGACATCACCATAGACCCTATAGACATCACCATAGACCCTGTAGACATCACCATAGACCCTATAGACATCACCAAAGACCCTATAGACATCACCGTAGACCCTATAGACATCACCGTAGACCCTGTAGACATCACCATAGACCCTATAGACATCACCATAGACCCCGTAGACATCACCATAGACCCTATAGACATCACCATAGACCCCGTAGACATCACCGTAGACCCTATAGACATCACCATAGACCCTATAGACATCACCGTAGACCCTGTAGACATCACCATAGACCCCGTAGACATCACCATAGACCCTGTAGACATCACCATAGACCCTATAGACATCACCATAGACCCTGTAGACATCACCATAGACCCTGTAGACATCACCATAGACCCTATAGACATCACCATAGACCCTGTAGACATCACCATAGACCCTATAGACATCACCGTAGACCCTATAGACATCACCATAGACCCTATAGACATCACCATAGACCCCATAGACATCACCATAGACCCCGTAGACATCACCATAGACCCTATAGACATCACCATAGACCCTGTAGACATCACCATAGACCCTATAGACATCACCGTAGACCCTATAGACATCACCATAGACCCTATAGACATCACCATAGACCCCATAGACATCACCATAGACCCCATAGACATCACCATAGACCCCGTAGACATCACCATAGATGTGTGTTTGCATCGTAAATCATAACGTTTTATGGGTACATGATCACGATAGGACAAAGGTTGACATCGCCCAACCCCTTCTGTCAACTACAACGTGACGAGTCGGCCAGCCCGCTGAACCTACTAGTGATTATCAATTCAGCAGCCTTATTGGGATGAATAAAGGACTGTTTGTCTCTGATCCTGTAGGTGGATGCAGACAACGACTGCACCTCGACTCTCTCCGTGGACTACAGCCGTCTGATCCACAGCTATGAGCAGAAGGAGAGGAAGCTCGGCAGTCTCAGTCACGAACTAGCCCACGTCCAACAGACCATCAGCCAGCTGAGCAGTACTAAAGATGTCCTTCTGGGGAAACTGGACAGTGTGGCGCAGAGTCCCCAAGTCACCCCACTGTCTGCTGCCCTGACATCTACTGCCCAGCATCCTGCTGCAGTGGAACCTCCCAGACACCAGGTGGCAGCACCTGCAACACCAGGGAACCAGGAAGGACTGAGACAGGAGTTGGAGTCTCTGAGAGCCCTCCTGTCTGAGAGGGAGACTGTGATCAGGACCTTGCAGGAGAATAACCACCGTCTGTGTAACTCAGCCCAGGTGTCAGACAGCGAGCAGCGAGGCCAGGCCGAGGAGGCCAGACAGGTCAGAGAGAGACTGGACGTTATGCAGCGCTCTGTCAGGGAGAAAGACCTGCTCATCAAGACTAAAGGAGATCAACTCACCCAGGTGTGTGTGTGTGTGTGTGTGTGTGTGTGTGTGTGTGTGTGTGTGTGTGTGTGTGTGTGTGTGTGTGTGTGTGTGTGTGTGTGTGTGAGATATGAGGAAGGCACAGCGTGTGCGCTATTAAGACTTAAATGTAACCTTAAATCAAATCCAAATTCAGTTGCTACTGAATCAAGTGACTAATGACCCCTTCATTAGAATGAGTACAACGGTCAATTCAAGTGAATTATGTCATAAATGGTGGACTGGCAGCCATTTTGAGTGTCCACATAGGTGCAGGGTAGGATGTTCTAGCAGCCATTTTGAGTGTCCACATAGGTGCAAAGTCGGACGTTCTAGCAGCCATTTTGAGTGTCCACATAGGTGCAAAGTAGGAAGTTCTAGCAGCCATTTTGAGTGTCCACATAGGTGCAAAGTAGGACGTTCTAGCAGCCATTTTGAGTGTCCACATAGGTGCAAAGTAGGATGTTCTAGCAGCCATTTTGAGTTTTCACATAGGTGCAAATAGGACGTTCTAGCAGCCATTTTGAGTGTCCACATAGGTGCAAAGTAGGACGTTCTCGCAGCCATTTTGAGTGTCCACATAGGTGCAAAGTAGGACGTTCTAGCAGCCATTTTGAGTGTCCACATAGGTGCAAAGTGGGACATTCTAGCAGCCATTTTGAGTGTCCACATAGGTGCAAAGTAGGACGTTCTAGCAGCCATTTTGTGTGTCCACATAGGTGCAAAGGTAGGATGTTCTAGCAGCCATTTTGAGTGTCCACATAGGTGCAAAGGTAGGAAGTTCTAGCAGCCATTCAATCTGTACATTTGTTTATTTCTCCAGGTGAGTGAGAGCCTGAGGAACCGTGAGAGCGACAACGAGGTGTTAAAACAGGCCGTGACCAACCTGAAGGAGCGAGCTCTTATCCTGGAGATGGATACCAGGAAGCTGAAGGTAGGTAGCCAGTTCAAATCCTGGGCTGGATTGACCTGAAATCCGGAGGGCTGCTAAGTTCACATCCTAAAGACGTTGGGTTTTTGAGCAAGGCTCTTAAACCCACAACATGCTCTCTATCCAGCGGCACGAGACTGCAGCTTGACCCTCGTGTGTGAGGGTCAAGTGTACTGTCTGGAGGGGATTGAGAGATATAAGATATATTAAGATATATTTCCGTTGTTGGCTGAAGCCTGGACAATTTTAAAGTTATTTGAATTGTATTGAAGGATGAGAACGAGGCTGTGGCCCAGCGGAGCCGGGAGAAGGAGTCAGAGTTCAGAGCCCTGCAGGAAACCAACATGCAGGTGTCCCTCCTCATGAGGGAGAAGGAGTTTGAGAGGAGCGCCATGTCGGAGAAGGCTGCCGCCATGGAGAAGATGCTCAAGGATAGAGAACAGGTTAGGATGTTTGTTCTGTACAAAAATCAGTTACTCTAAACTACTAACTACACATTTTTGGGAGAATGATCATTGGGGGACTTAAAATTCCGTAACTCAAATCCTTTATTGAACCGATAAGGCCAGAGGAGGTGTGGTTTATGGCCAGTATACCACGGCTAAGGGCTGTTCTTAGTTACGGAGTGCCTGGATACAGCCCTTAGCCGTGGTATATTGGCCATATACCACAAACCCCAGAGGTGCCTTATTGCTATTATAAACTGGTCACCAACGTAAATTAGAGCAGTATAAGTAAACGTTTTGTCATACCCGTGGTATACGGTCTGATATACCATGGCTGTCAAGCCAATCAGCATTCCGCGTTGGAACCACCCAGTTTATAATTAGTAATAGATTACAGATCTAGTGAAGGACAGAGAAATTCAATCAAAGAAGTAAAATAGGCTATTTAAATAGTTTAAATACATTTTCGAAAACACTTGGTTAAATCTTTTCTCAAACTGATCAATAATGTATTCTTTCCTGACCCTGCAAAAACAACACTTTCACTGCACCTATCAGGTGTGTTTTAATAACCTGACCGTTCCATTGCGGTGTCCCATGGCAACAGTCAGAAGAGCGGGAAGCAGAACCAGCTGTTTGATACAAATATTTATTTAAATATTTTTGTTGATACGTTTCCCAGGGCAACAGCCAGAAGTCTGGAGAGCTCAACCAGCTCCTGAACGAGCTGAGGTCCATGCAGGAGAAAGCTGTGGCCTTCCAGCAGGAGAGAGACCAGGTCATGCTGGCTCTCAAACAGAAACAGATGGAGACGACAGCCGTACAGACAGAGGTAGGATGGATGGACACACACCAGGGTTTCTGTTAGAGAAATGGTGGCCCGTCCAGGGTTTCTGGTAGGGAAATGGTGGCCAGTCCAGGGTTTCTGGTAGGGAAATGGTGGCCAGTCCAGGGTTTCTGGTAGGGAAATGGTGGCCCGTCCAGGGTTTCTGGTAGGGAAATGGTGGTCCGTCCAGGGTTTCTGGTAGGGAAATGGTGGCCCGTCCAGGGTTTCTGGTAGGGAAATGGTGCCCCGTCCAGGGTTTCTGGTAGGGAAATGGTGGCCCGTCCAGGGTTTCTGGTAGGGAAATGGTGGCCCGTCCAGGGTTTCTGTTAGAGAAATGGTGGCCCGTCCAGGGTTTCTGGTAGGGAAATGGTGGCCCGTCCAGGGTTTCTGGTAGGGAAATGGTGGCCCGTCCAGGGTTTCTGGTAGGGAAATGGTGGCCCGTCCAGGGTTTCTGGTAGGGAAATGGTGGCCAGTCCAGGGTTTCTGGTAGGGAAATGGTGGCCCGTCCAGGGTTTCTGGTAGGGAAATGGTGGCCAGTCCAGGGTTTCTGGTAAGGAAATGGTGGCCCGTCCAGGGTTTCTGGTAAGGAAATGGTGGCCCGTCCAGGGTTTCTGGTAGGGAAATGGTGGCCCGTCCAGGGTTTCTGGTAGGGAAATGGTGGCCAGTCCAGGGTTTCTGGTAGGGAAATGGTGGCCCGTCCAGGGTTTCTGGTAGGGAAATGGTGGCCAGTCCAGGGTTTCTGGTAAGGAAATGGTGGCCCGTCCAGGGTTTCTGGTAAGGAAATGGTGGCCCGTCCAGGGTTTCTGGTAGGGAAATGGTGGCCAGTCCAGGGTTTCTGGTAGGGAAATGGTGGCCCGTCCAGGGTTTCTGGTAGGGAAATGGTGGTCCGTCCAGGGTTTCTGGTAGGGAAATGGTGGCCCGTCCAGGGTTTCTGGTAGGGAAATGGTGGCCCGTCCAGGGTTTCTGGTAGGGAAATGGTGGTCTTTTATTATTCAAAAACATTCATAACCAATACGCAACACATTCATAACCAATACACAACACATTCATAACCAATACACAACACATTCATAACCAATACGCAACACATTCACAACCAATACACAACACATTCATAACCAATACACAACACATTCATAACCAATACACAACACATTCATAACCAATACACAACACATTCATAACCAATACGCAACACATTCATAACCAATACGCAACACATTCATAACCAATACGCAACACATTCATAACCAATACGCAACACATTCATAACCAATACGCAACACATTCACAACCAATACGCAACACATTCACAACCAATACGCAACACATTCACAACCAATACGCAACACATTCACAACCAATACGCAACACATTCACAACCAATACGCAACACATTCACAACCATACGCAACACATTCACAACCAGTACGCAACACATTCACAACCAGTACGCAACACATTCACAACCAGTACGCAACACATTCACAACCAGTACGCAACACATTCACAACCAGTACGCAACACATTCACAACCAGTACGCAACACATTCACAACCAGTACGCAACACATTCACAACCAGTACGCAACACATTCACAACCAATACGCAACACATTCACAACCAATACGCAACACATTCACAACCAATACGCAACACATTCACAACCAATACGCAACACATTCACAACCAATACGCAACACATTCACAACCAATACGCAACACAGTAGCAGGCGATACGGAGCACGTTCATGATACATTCCTTATCAGATATATTTATGGATAGTATATGGCAATCAAATATTATTTGTAGTGAAATTGGTTCTGCTGTTGGTAAATATCAAACCCCCATGTGACCCCTCTCCCTGTATCTCTTTCCCTCGGTCTCTCTCCCCCGTCTCTTTCTTCTGTCTCTCTCTGTCTTTTTCTTGCTCCGTCTGTCTCCTCTCTCTCTCCGTCTGTCTCCTCTCTCTCTCCGTCTGTCTCCTCTCTCTCTCCGTCTGTCTCCTCTCTCTCTCCGTCTGTCTCCTCTCTCTCTCCGTCTGTCTCCTCTCTCTCTCCGTCTGCCTCCTCTCTCGCTCCGTCGCCTCCTCTCTCGCTCCGTCGCCTCCTCTCTCGCTCCGTCTGCCTCCTCTCTCGCTCCGTCTGTCTCCTCTCTCGCTCCGTCTGCCTTCTCTCGCTCCGTCTGTCTCCTCTCGCTCCGTCTGTCTCCTCTCGCTCTCCCTGTCTCTCTCTCTCAGCTGCAGCATGTGAAGGACAGAGAGCAGCGGTTGAAGTTGGAGCTGGACCGACTACGTAACCACCTGCTGGAGATAGAGGAGTCCTACACACGGGAGGTCCTAGCCGCGGAGGACAGGGAGGCGGAGCTACGCAAGAGAGTCACGCTATTGGACGACAGACTGGCCACTTCCTCCAGTCAGGTGGAGAGCACCAGGTAAACATGTTCAGTAGGCACGAAGATGAAACAGGGAAGTACTATCTGAACGTTTTTGAAACGTCTTGAAACATTTTTTTGCAACTGTGTGTCCTAATGAACAAGACCCCTTGAAAACAGATGGTCTGTTTGTCACTGGTGTTGGTTGAGTTTACAGAAGGATAAAAACTTTATTGTCCCGTGTCCACGAACACACAGAAATGTACGTCCAATTGAAAGTTTGTGTCCTGCACTATCAAATTAAAGCAAATGTATTTGTCACATACACATGGTTAGCAGATGTTAATGCGAGTGTAGCGAAATGCTTGTGCTTCTAGTTCCGACAATGCAGTAATAACCAACGAGTAATCTAACTAACAATTCCAAAACTACTACCTTATAGACACAAGTGTAAAGGGATAAAGAATATGTACATAAAGATATATGAATGAGTGATGTTACAGAACGGCATAGGCAAGATGCAGTAGATGGTATCGAGTACAGTATATACATATGAGATGAGTATGTAAACAAAGTGGCATAGTTAAAGTGGCTAGTGATACATGTATTACATAAAGATGCAGTAGATGATATAGAGTACAGTATGTAAATATACATATGAGATGAGTAATGTAGGGTATGTAAACATTATATTAAGTAGCATTGTTTAAAGTGGCTAGTGATATATTTGACATCCATTTCCATTATTAACGTGGCTGGAGTTGAGTCGGTGTGTTGGCAGCAGCCACTCGATGTTAGACGCAGCGAGGTTTGGGTTAGCAGGAAGACGCGAGTCATCCTCCTTCTTCTTCTTTGTTTTTGTCTCGTAGCCACCAGGCGTCTCTCCAGGTGGAGTCTCTCCAGGAGCAGCTGAGTGGAACGGTGAGGCAGAGAGACGAGGCCTTGACTCAGCTCAGAGCAGCACGGGACCAGGTCAACCAGCACGCCGTGTCCCTGTCCAACCTGCAGATGGTGCTAGAGCACTTCCAGCAAGGCAAGACTACTGGCCCCAGATCAGTTTGTGCTGTGTAGATGGCGTCTATGATCGATGTAATGCCATGAGAAGGACCGTAGGAGTTGGTAAGAGCACTAACAGGTCTGGGACCAGGCTAGCCTCTGCTCTAATGCATGTTGTTTATTTTTGGTGTCCAAAAATATATATATAGCCTGGTATCCAGATCTGTTAGTGTTGTAGAGCCAACTCTATGGTCGCTGAGGTTGTAGTGAGAATATAGCCTGGTATCCAGATCTGTTAGTGCTGTATAGCCAACTCTATGGTCACTGAGGCGCTAGTGAGAATATAGCCTGGTATCCAGATCTGTTAGTGCTGTATAACCAACTCTATGGTCACTGAGGCTGTAGTGAGAATATAGCCTAGTATCCAGATCTGTTAGTGCTGTATAGCCAACTCTATGGTCACTGAGGCGGTAGGGAGAATATAGCCTGGTATCCAGATCTGTTAATGCTGTAGAGCCAACTCTATGGTCACTGAGGCTGTAGTGAGAATATAGCCTCGTATCCAGATCTGTTGGTGTTATATTGCCAACTCTATGGTCACTGAGGCTGTAGTGAGAATATAGCCTGGTATCCAGATCTGTTGGTGTTATATTGCCAACTCTATGGTCACTGAGGTTGTAGTGAGAATATAGCCTGGTATCCATATCTGTTGGTGTTATATTGCCAACTCTATGGTCATTGAGGCTGTAGGGAGAATATAGCCTGGTATCCAGATCTGTTAGTGCTGTATAGCCAACTCTATGGTCATTGAGGCGGTAGGGAGAATATAGCCTGGTATCCAGATCTGTAAGTGCTGTATAGCCAACTCTATGGTCACTGAAGCTGTAGGGAGAATATAGCCTGGTATCCAGATCTGTTAGTGCTGTATAGCCAACTCTATGGTCACTGAGGCGGTAGGGAGATTATAGCCTGGTATCCAGATCTGTTAGTGTTGTATAGCCAACTCTATGGTCACTGAGGTTGTAGTGAGAATATAGCCTGGTATCCAGATCTGTTGGTGTTGTATAGCCAACTCTATGGTCTCTGAGGCTGTAG